>NC_090727.1:102423524-102486024 GCF_036898095.1 Palaemon carinicauda | reverse complement strand
GCATGATGCTATAAACCCAAGGGCTTCAACAAGGGAAATAGCCCAGTGAGGAAAGGATATAAGGAAACAGATAGAATAGAGTGCCTGAGTGTACCCTCAAGCTAGAGAACTCTAATCCCAGAGAGTGGAAGATCATAGTACGGAGGCTATGACACTACCTATGACTAGAAAACAACGGTTTGATTCTGGAGCTAATAATAATAATAATAATAATAATAATAATAATTTTCCATTGAAATTGAAGGGAACACGGTCTCGGAAATGAGAATAGCCGGACGATGACGTCACGGAAATCCAAGGAGATAGAACAACCTCTTACAACACGAGTGCGCGACATCAACATTTTGGTTTTCGAGGGATTCGGATTTTGCAGCGCCAAAATTCTGCGTCTTTTATGCCATGTTTTGGGTGTTAAACATCCTGCAAGGTCGCTCGTTGCCAAGGGCGTGAATTTATATTTTTTGCGTTTAGTAAGTTTGAAGCAATTTGGAGCCTCAATGGGGTATTTTAAACCCCTGTCATTATCACATCCTGTAGGTGTTCATGTGACACATATACGAGCCGACAGAACATGTAATATTTCGCCTATCAAATACAAGGTCAGCAAATCCCACATTTCCCTCAAACATTATCAGAAATAGATATTTTTCCATCACAATGACGTGAGGAAAAATGGTTAGACCAAGAGCGGTTCACATCGAGTGGCTGGTTCTATTTCCACACAATTCCTCTTATGGCTCTTGGAAAGATACGCCCACCTCTCTCTCTCTCTCTCTCTCTCTCTCTCTCTCTCTCTCTCTCTCACACGCCAGTCACCTCCGCCGTCTCTCTTCGCGTTTTAAAATGATTATTCCGAGACTTCTTCTTCTTCTTCTGCTTCTTCTTGTATCAACGTCTGTTCGAGTTTTTTTCATCTCTTCTTGAGGAAATGCTCTACGCCTTCTTGTCAGGGAAAGTGGGTCCAATAACTTTCAAGCAGGGTAACTCTGACGTCGTTTCGCTTTTGAGGAAGAAGAAGAAGAAGAGAGATGGATTCTTCCGTATACCAGATTGTGAAACTGGTTCCTACGATATTGAAGAGATTGTATCTCAGACTAACAGATAGACCGACAGAATTATGAAAGAGATACAAACGATATTGAATAAGTTAATTGTTAATCTAATGTCTCTCACACTACAAGAATCATAGACTGACATAGTGACTTTTAGTCGAGCTGATAAGCAACTTTATTGAACAAGATAACGAGCTTAATACAAACGCTTGAGAGTAACAATGGCACAAAAATTCAAACAATGTGAAACATACGATGGCAAGCTTAAAAAGGTTTTACTATTATCAGTGCGGGAGAGAGAGAGAGAGAAAAAAAGCAGTAGCATTGCAGTGTATGAACGTGTATGAAACATGTGCGGTACAATAACATACATTCGTACTTTAAAGGCCGCTCATGAATGGCAGAGGCAAGGGACAGTGACATTGCCCTAGCAAGCAGGACAATGCCCTAGAAACTGAACATATATACATATGATCATCACCCAAGCCCTTCTCCACCCAACCTAACTTACTTACTTTTACGGGGTTATTTCTCGCCCTCCATCAGACAATAAAGGTCTGTTCAGGCGGGCCTTGGTGTGTGAAAAAATAATTTCTTTCCAATTAATATTTTGCTCTGTATCGTTATCAGTTATTTCGCTAGCATTTGTATTCAGGCTTAATAGTTTTCAGGTCACTATTATAACACTTTCCAAAGAGATAAGTCTTCAGGTTTTTCTTGAAAGCTGCCACATTATTGCTATTCTTGACATCAAGTGGAAGGTCGTTAAAGAGTCTCGGTGCAGCATAACTGAACGTTCTTCCTCCTATTGCATGATTCACACTAATTTCGAACAGTCTATGTGGGTCATCAGCATGTCTAACTCTTACAGCGGCGCTGGTAGCTTCAGGGTAGGGGACCTAGCAATCACGAAGATATTTAAGCGGTATCACTTGTAAGTGCTTTGTGAGTCAACAAGCAAATTTTAAATTCAATTCTAGCCTTAACAGGTAACCAATGTAGATCGATCAATGCAGGAGTTATTCTCTCCCTTAGTTTAATGCCTTTTATCAGTCTAGCCGCTCGGTTTTGCACATTTTGAAGCTTTCTTAGTAGTGTATTGGGCAATTTGTAGTACAGAGAATTGCAATAATCAAGCCTTGATATTACATGACTCATCACTAAAATTTTTGTACTGCCCTCTGTTAAATATTTTCTAATAAATGCTGTTTCTCAGGTGATAGTTACACACTTTCACTGTGTTTACAATTTGGTCCCTCATTGACAAATTACAATCTATCAGTACACCCAAGACCAGGGATGGCTAGGCAATGGCTGCTGATGACTCAGCAGATAGACCTATAGGCTCCCCCAAAGACCCCAACCTTAACTCACAAGGAGGGTGAGTTGCAGCGACCAAAGGGGGACCCCAGTCTGGTGATCACCAAGCAGGCACGTTACCACATACGCCACCACAATTCCATACTTATACTATTTATGGTTTGTCTGCAATAATTTTGAAACGTACCACAGCAACATTGACCCACAACATCCGACTAACAACCAGGAACGTAAATCCCAAGAGTCATTTTAGATTATTACAACCACCAACCTCCTTTCTTTACCACCACCACCACAAAGCTCCCCTACTACACCTTCTCTTCAGGCAACATTATCATGGCGTTCAAGCGCCTCCCCTCTGAGAATCATATAGCTCTGGGAGGCGAAGTTTCCTCCGATGTCCTGAGGATGTCGCAACATGTTGGGCTTCAACTGGCGAGGGACAGCAGAGAACTTCCCGATGCAAGTATTAGTAACTTCCCTTGAATGCTAATTGCCATAATCAATTATGTCCTTAGAGAATTCTGCTGTGGGACTAGTTTGCTCACCGTTCATCTCGCGTGGAAGTCCTTTCCGGTTTGGCGCCGGAAAGTTCTATTTGCTCATGTCGTGGTCATGTGGCAGTCTGTTGCACGGGTTTATTCAGGGTCTATTTCGACAGTTATATTATACTAGATATAGATAAGATAGAATGAATGTGTTTTGAAAAACAGGCAGATGATAGACAAACTACTTCTTAAAGACGGTCTATGGAAATGGGATGTCTTTGATAAACAAAAAGACAAATGAAACCGATGCTGAGTACTGAGATGATACGGGAATAAATGCTTTAGATGTCCCTGTGTCTGTTTGTCTGTGTGTGTGCATGCATACACTTATAAATGCTTATTCATTTCATGTATGATGTTAGCCTACGCATGGACGAATCGTACCATTCAATCGACTTGATAATATGAAAGACCTTTCAAGTTAAGCCAACATCTTCGTACCCATATTGCTGCCTTTGCTACACACTTCATTTTCTCCTCCCTATAAATCCATTGTGGGAATCCCTCTCCCACACCCCAAGCAGTGTTTGCCGAGAGATGAAAGCAAGCTAATTAACCTCCCCCCCCCCACGAGAAGTCAAACAGTTCAGCTGTAATGGAACCAGTTTCTTCCATAGTACGATCTGCCCTTCTTCCTTTAAGAAATATGTTTAATGTGATTAAGTTAGTTGAAACTGTAATGTGATGTTTAGTGTTATAAGCAGAACTGTAAGGGCCATACATAGTCATGTGCTGATTTTATGAATATAGTGTGTTGATATTGCTCTCTCTCTCTCTCTCTCTCTCTCTCTCTCTCTCTCTCTCTCTCTCTCTCTCTCTGGATAGGTGAATTTTACAAAATGCGTAGCCCAAATCGAATGATAACGCAAGTATCACTTGCTCTCCACATCTCTTCTGTCTTTAAATTTCTTTGTCTTTTTCTTCCTCTTTTAATGCTATTTCATATCACTTCTCTCTCTATTTCTTCTATCCCCTATAGAGATATTTTCTTTTATTTTTCCTTTTTCCCCCATGTAACTGAGTTAAGCATGAAAGGGGGCTAAGTTATCACCTGTTTCTGCGCAGTGTTCATTCTAATTATCTTCTTTGGTGTACTTTTTCATGAAATACTTCTCTTATTTGTTCCTTTTCCTTCGCATACATTTCTAAACTGCCTATTTCATTTTACTTGTTCTTTCTCCTTCTTTTATCTATCTGCCCTATTCATTCGCTTCTATCTATTTAATCATGATTTCTTCTCTTGTCTATTTCAATAACCTTCGCATCCTCTTGATAACCTATTTCTCATTTAATGGTTTAAATGTTACTCATGAATGGCAGACGCAAGTTATAGTGATAATACCCTGAGACTGACCATACATGAATATGATCAACGCCCAAGCCACCTCTCTCCACCCAAGCTGGTACTACGGAAAGCTAGGCAATGGCTGCTGGTAACTCAACAGGTAGACCTATAGGCTACTCCAAACCTCCCATCCTTAGCTCACAGGGATGTTGAGGTTACAGACACTATCAGAAACTATCGAACTCGAGCGGATCTCGAACCTCAGTCCAGGAGATCGCTACACAGGGACGTTTCCAATGGGCCACAACAACCTTATTTTCCTTCCTAAGATCAGGAACTGTTGTACAGTTGGACCCTATTAGAATTGTCCATCCTACGTCATCTTCTACTATAATCTTTTTATATCTGTTTCTATACTAAAGTATATACTGCCATCCCATAAGGTATTGCTGGAAATAACAGTTTTTTTTTCTTAATAATAGTGTGTTGGTTTGCTAGTTTTTCAGATCTCCCCAATTATTTTCTTATAAAAAAACATCTCTTTTTCCCTTTGATCTTTCTTTTCTTAAGTACTTTTGAGTTATCTTACACCCTTTAGGCTTGTCCGTAATGATATATTTTATTATAGAATAACAGAGTTATCTTATTCAACTTGTATAACAAATACAGTTTTCTTCATTGGATATGTCTCACTCTTTGTTCAATCCCCATCGTAAATCTCTTCTATTGCGTCTGTTATTTCTGACGGTATTTTCTTTTCTTTCATTATCACTATTATTTTTTTCGCTTTTTAACCATTGGGCTTTTTTTGATGTATTAAATTACTGCTAGACATCAATTTGTATATATGCTTCTTCCAGACAACACCGCCATTTAAAAATGTTGTCTTCTACATGTCTTGTAAATGCAACCTAGCTTTGTTTTTCATTTCCTTATCATTTCATCATTCATTACATCCATAGATATATTACAGTATATCTTATAGGTTCCACAGGATAGATTTTTTCACTCGCGGGAAAGACCAATGGTCAAGTTTCTGTTTTTTCATTCCATTTCTGACAGCAAAGTTATTATAAATGTAATTCCTGTGGTGTGTTTTATGATATGATATATTTTAAGATCATACAAGAGTATGCTTAAAATCACCTCTTCCAAACCATTTAACATAAAAAAAAGAAAATAAGAAAAGATTGTCAATATGTTGATGGCGATTTTCTTTAACATCAGGAGTTCGGAAACATCTGCTTCCAGGGTTGGGTTGTTATTCCAGACATTGCCTTTTGGGTAGCCTATTACTTAACGGTCTTTGCAGTGTCCCTTCTTCCCCTTTTTTTTATCTTTATATTATTATTATTATTATTATTATTATTATTATTATTATTATTAATTGCTAGGCTACATCCCTAGTTGGAAAAGCAGAATGCTATAAGCCCAGGGGCCCCAACAAGGAAAATAGCCCAGTAAGGAAACGATAAAAGGAAAAATTGAATATTTTAAGGACAGTAACATTAAAATAAATAATTCCTATATAAACGATATATATTTTAACAAAACAAGAGGAAGAGAAATTAGATAGAATAGTTTTCCCGAGTGTACCCTTAAGCAAGAGAACTCTAACCCAAGATGGTGGAAGACCATGGTACAGAGGCTATGGCACTAACCAAGACTAGAGAACAATGGTTTGATTTTGGAGTGTCCTCCTAGAAGAGCTGCTTACCATAGCTAAAGAGTCTCTTCTACCCTTACCAAGAGGAAAGTGGCCACTGAACGATTGTATTGCAGTAGTTAACCCCTTGGGTGAAGAAGAATTGTTTGGTAATCTCAGTGTTGTCAGGCGTATGTGGACAGAGGAGAATCTTTAAAGAATAGGCCAGACTATTCGATGTTAGTGTAGGCAAAGGGAAAGAATCGTAACCAGAAAGAAGGATCTAATGTAGTACTGTCTGGCCAGTCAAAGGACTCCATAACACTCTAGCGGTATTATCTCAACGGGCGGCTGGTGCCCTGGCCAACCTACTACCTTTATCTTCATTCTTACCGTCCCCTTTTGAATTTTACTTCGTAGTTCAACGTTAAGATTCTCCCCTTGGGGCATAAATGTCCCATATGCCCCAGCTCCTGGGCCACAAGGCCCAACCCATAAATTCAGTCTTCATGTAATCAGAAACAGCTGTGCTCAGAGATCAAATTAATTCTACCCTTGTTTGAATTAATGTCATTTTGCAGGTTTACTTGAGAATCCTGTGTTGTTGCCTTTGTTTTCTTTGATTTTTTTTTTTTCGCGTATGGTTTATTTTAATATTTATTGATTATAGTTAGTGTTTTATTAATATTGTATAAGGTCATATTTATTTTTTTAGTATATTATGATGTCATATTTATTCCTTTATTAATATCGTATGATGTCAAATACTTATTTGTATTTCATAGATACCAAACGAATACTGGATTTGATGTTGGTTGGTTTCTTTTATTGGTTTCTGATTTTAACGAAATATATACTTAGAAAGTATGATAGTACCTGAGATTATTCATCTTCGTTTATGAAATAATTTAATTTATATGATTATTTTCTTCTGATATTTTGCAGGCAAGAGTGCAGTGTGGTAGCATATTATGATTTTTTATTAGTTCTTTGTATGGGTGGCTTTTACAGAGTAGTGTGTTAGGTAGATTGATGCTAAAACATAGGTCAGCCTCTAGAACTACAAAAATTCTGTTGGAAAACGATATGCAGTTTGAGTCAAATGCTGCGCAAATGATGAGGATGAACACAGCTTCATGCTACAAGAAAATGTAAGGAATATGTTGAAATAATTTTGAAAGGCAGTACAAAACCGTTGTAATTTTTCCGTGTAGAATTTCCAGTGTGTTGTATATTTTGAAAACTCGAGTTTTTAACGGGATTACAGTCTGCGATATATGAACAGAACTGGTGTTTTTCTCGAGGTCCGTCTAGTTTTATTATTGTTACGATTCTGTAAGCATCTAAAAGTTATAGTATTGTTGAGATGATTAAGATAATTAGTGAGGGTTTCAAGTTGTAGAAAAATAAGTTAAATTGGCTTATTGTTGTCAAATTTGTTGGTTAATAGAACTTGAATCAAGTTGATATATCTGGAAAAATAAAGATTAAACACTGACGTCCCATAGATTTTTAGAAATGGAATTCTGTTTACGACACTTTCGATTAGGTAATAGAGGAAGGAAGAAATTGAATGACTTTCGTCATATCTAATTCCTTCCATCCTGGGATAAACCTCCGTAGAATTATTATTTTCATCATCCCTCGTTGATGTCGCTCAACATCACACAGTTCACTTTAATGTTGCTACATTTAACATCATATTTAAGAAGGCTACATAATAGCTGTCTTTTCAATTGTAGATATTTCCATGAAATTATTGTTATTATTGATTATTATCATTATTATTATTATTAATATCATTATTATTATTATTATTATTATTATTATTATTATTATTATTATTATTATTATTATTATTATTATTATTATTATCATATATACGAACACTATTAAATTCTACGCTTTATATGTGTGCCCAATCAAATCTAACCAAGAAGATGATAGTAAATTATCGATTAATCTTATAGTTTTCTACCTGTGATCCAAAACCTGTTTTCAATTCATGTAAAAGTAGATGTATAATTTGTTATGATTTCACGGACTATTTTTGTTTGTTTGTTTATTAATTTTACTGAAGTACGATTTCTGTGGGAATATGATTCTAAATGCTGTTAATTTTC
This sequence comes from Palaemon carinicauda, assembly GCF_036898095.1. Lineage (NCBI taxonomy): Eukaryota > Metazoa > Arthropoda > Malacostraca > Decapoda > Palaemonidae > Palaemon > Palaemon carinicauda. Next base: position 102,478,051 of record NC_090727.1, on the reverse strand, counting down.
ATGTAAGAGAAGAGAGTTTTAGGGAAAGACTGGAAAAGACAGAAATATAAATGAGAAGGAATGCAATAGGAAACTGCAAACAGAGATATTGAATAAAGGAGAAATAACACCGACATTTGCAATATGTAGCTGTGCGAAATCACTTTCAAAATTTCGAGAATAGAAAGAACAAAAAAGAAAGCAAATTCCAAAAGCACTGGAGCGTTGAAATTGAAAATTGATTACAAAGGTGTAAAAGGTAATCTTGAAGAAAATCTAATTACATACTCCACAAAAATAACAGATTCCATAGTATCGTTTAGAAGGGAAATATTCCCAATGATTTTACAATTTTATATGGAATCTTTGCGCGTGTGTGTGTGTGTGTGAGAGAGAGAGAGAGAGAGAGAGAGAGAGAGAGAGAGAGAGAGAGAGAGAGAGAGAGAGAGGCGGTTACGTTGTGAGAGTCGATTACCCAAAGCGTAATGGAAACGAATGAAACTCGCTTCATAAATGTAGAAAAGGTAAAAAGGAGCTTTACTTATTCTTACAGGAAGAACCATTAGTACAAATATTTTTTTAGCTATCTTCACGATTTTTTTTCAGTTCACTTTATGTGAAAAAAACAAACAAAAATTATTTGTCATAGATTTTGGTAGTTCAGCATATTTCTGTTGGGGTATAAGATGTTTTCATAAACATTATGCACAAAACCATTAATTTTGGTCTAGATTACAATAATCATGTTCTGCCCAAAGTTATTCTATAACAGTTTATCGACATGGCAGTTTACTTCGTGATCTTTATTTACTGAATAATATTATCCAGTTTTTTGTGGAAAAAACTCTAGCGTTAATGGAAATGAAGCGGGAATTTCAACGATCTACATTTTAGTTTACTTGTGAAGGAAATCTGACCGAAATGTAATTTTGCATGTTGCCAGGAAATTGTTTTTGAGGCTTCATTACCAAGACTCATTATCCACACACACACACACACACACACACACACACACACAAAGGCCTCAGACATGTCCTTCCACTTGCATATGTTTATGGTCTTTCTATAGCAGTCTTCACCCGCACATTTTCTTACATCGTCAATCCATTGTCTTCTCTTCTTTCCTCAGCTTCTTTTGTAATCTCTAGGGACCCATTCTGTTATGCTTAATGTCCATCTATTATCTGTCATTCTCATTATATGTCCTGTCCATGTCAATTTCTTTTTCGACCATGTTGTTAGAATATCATCTGCGTTAGCTTGCCCTCGTATCCATGTTTCACTCTTTCTGCCTCTTAATGTTATTCCCATCATTATTCTATTTATAGCACTTTGAGTTGTAAGTAGCCTATGTTTTGAGGCTTTAGTAAGGCTCTGATTTTGTGATGCATAAGTTAATACTGGTTGGACCATCTCATTAAATACTTTTCTTTTTAGCGAGAATGGTATTTTACTTTCCATAATCTCATTTTGTTTACCAAAATCTCTTTATCCCATGCTTATCATTTTTTGTTCTTAATTTCGGTTTCGTGTCCTGGGGAAACACTTACTGTCTGTCCTGAGTACATATATTCATTAACAATCTCCAGAGGTTCGTCCATAACCCTTATTTGTTGTGTGTCTGCCTTTTCATTGAACATCATCTTAGTTTTACTCGTCTTCATTTTCAGTCTTCTATCATCTTTTGCAATTCCTTCCGTGATTCTCTAAACAGAAGTGCCATGTGCAAATTTTTAGTTTGAGGAATCCCCCTATTAATGCTATTTCCCACATTTTCCCAATATAAATTCTTAAAAACTTCCAGGCACACTGAGACTAATTTAGGAGAGAAGTAGTCTCCCTGTGTGTGTGTGTGTGTGTGTGTGTGTGTGTGTGTGTCCTCTCGCGCGCGCGTTCTGCTTCTCCGATTCGTCTGTGTTGGTTCATCCTTAGATTTGAATGTCCTCTAATCTCATTCCCTTCGCCTAGACATACACCGACTAGCCTGGCCTCTCCTTTACAGATTCTCCTCTGTCCTCATGCAACTGACAACACTGTGATTATCAAACAATTTTTCTTCACCCAAAGGGTTAACTACTGCACTGTAATTGTTCAGTAGCCACTCTTCTTTTGGTAAGGGTAGAAGAGACTCCTTACCTATGCTAAGCAGCTCTTCTAGAAGAAGGACACTCCCAAATCAAACCATTATTAACTAGTCTTGGGTAGTGCCATAGTCTCTGTACCATGGCCTTCCACTGTCGTGGGTTAGAGTTCTCTTCCTTTACGATGCACTCCGGCACACTATTCTATCTTCTTTCTCTTCCTGTTGTTTTGTTAAAGTTTTTATAGTTTATTTAGGAAATACTCATTTTGATGTTGTTACTGTTCTCAAGATATTTTATTTCTCTTTGTTTCCTTTCCTGACTGGGCTATTTTCCCTGTTGGAGCCCCTTGGGTTATGGTATCCTATTTTTCAAACTAGGGTTGTAGTTCAACGTAATCAGGTATTCACTTGTCATAGTTTTGTATTGGATGGTATCTTTTATGCTTTCGCATAACATCATTAAGAACATTTGAGATTGCTATTAATTCCCTGCAACATTGAATAAGTTGTATAGATGCCGGTGGGACAGAATTTCAATCAGTGTGAGTATTAGACGAGAGAAAATATGGCCAAAAAACTTAGAGTAGTTATAAATGCATCGTAGCCATTTGGGATTCATAAATCCTGTATGGGATAGGAGGATTATGCTTTGGAAGCCTGTGAATTTTAGATCAATATGTGATGACCGGGTCAGATTTTTGTTTGTGGGGACGAAGGGGGGTGGGGGAGGCCTTCGGTTATCCATTATACTAACAGTAACAAGGAAACGATGAAAAGTTAAATGTTTATTTGCGTGAAGTATCGATAACAGACGTGGATCTTTGTTTCTTGTTGAAATATTTGAAATAATTGAATTTACGGAGGCAAAAGATACTCCTTTTTTATCATTAAGAAATTATAATTTAACCTTGTTTTATCCTTTATAACGTTTTATGTTTATTTATACTGTCAAAGGTATTTACAAATTTAATACATAATATAATATTGATTAATGGGTCTCATTGCGGTATATTCTTGGTATACTTTATAGTATTGAGGTCAAATAGCTTTATGTGAGTCATTCCTAAAAAATAGTATATATATCATGTAGGACTCTTTTATAGCGTTTGGAATGCTTTTGAGGTACTTAATCTTTATAGTAGATATTAGGTTTTGACTGATATTGATGGCATAAAGAATTTATCAAAACCTTACCATTCAACTAACTCCCTATATTCGGTGTTGGACTTCACAAACTTTAAAGAATTATAGAAGAGATATTTCAGATTTGTATTTATATAGTAGTAATGTCCTTCATGATTTAGGTAGAGGAAATATTGGATGACTTTAATTTATAATATGGGAATATGCAAAGTTGAAGCAACGTTATAATTAGCTGTGATTATCTAGCAGCAGTTGGCAACGCGTCGGCCACCTTCCACCTCTGAGGGTAGGCTGTCATTTGCAATCGAATTCTATGGTTAGCCTTTATTGAGTCTCTCTCTCTCTCTCTCTCTCTCTCTCTCTCTCTCTCTCTCTCTCTCTCTCTCTCTCTCTCTTGAATAATAACAAAGCATAGTTGTTATTGTCCACTACAATTGAGATATAGGTATTAATAGTATGGGAAAAGGTTGGTAGGGTCCTAGAATGCATTGCTCTTCAGGTAATTGGACTTTTACAAAAATGTTTAGAATTTAAAGCTTCCGACAACAATGCCTGATTTACTGTTATTTATATACATATATATATATATATATATATATATATATATATATATATATATATATATATATGTGTGTGTGTGTGTGTGTGTGTGTGTGTGTATAGAAAACAAAGATCAGTCACTGCCGTATTCATCCATTACATGGTGAATTCGTACGAATAAAGATAAAAGTATGTTTCTTCATCGCCCTCCATTTTATGATTGAATGGGAAACAGAAGAGTTCTTTCTTACGTTGTTTTACCAACCAGAAATCACGTCTTGATTTCGGGAAGAGAAGAAGAGTTATGCAACATTTTTGATAAATATTTTTTGTATAATACTTTAAAAAAAATTCGAGTTGGCTTTGTTAGTTGTATTTTAGGTCATGAACATTTGTACATGTAATTTCATTCTGATAATAGCACTCACGTGCTCTTCGTCGTCAATTTCTAATCTTTTTGAATACTCAATAGTTAGCTAAAGAATTTTGTCATTTTACAGCTGTGGCCTGTTAATATTTTTTTTTCTCAATTAGTTGAATGTTACAAGTTTTACATTTCTTAGTACTTCTGTGAAATATGTCCACTTGGAAACATGTTTTTGCCATCTGTTAAATTAAAAAAAGACAGAATTTGAAGAATTGTAAACGGAACCAAGCCTATTGGAAACCACCTGGTCTGGTGATCTGCCTGACTGGGGTCCGAGTCCTGCTCAAGCTCGATTGTTTCTTGTATCTACAACCTCATCATCCTTGTAAACTAAGGATGGTGGGTTTTGGTTAGCCAGTTGATCTGTCTGCTTAGGCATCAGGAGCCATTGCCTGACCCTCCCAGGTCCTAGCCTGGGCGAAGGAGCTTTATTATGTGGTAAGTTTCTAGGGCATTGCTTTACGAGCTAGGGCATTGTCACTGACTGCCCATTGCCTCTGCCATTCATGACAGCCTTTAAACCTTTAAATCGTGGTTAAGCATTGATGTATAATGCTCAAACATTGTTTCCATAATAATGTCAGAAAAGTACTGGTTACACGAGTCTGCTAGGCCTCAGGGTTCAGTATTTCTGGAGGAGGTGGTGGAGGAGCAGTAAGGAAAATCTTGATTTCCTGGTTATAATACTTATAAAATCAGATTTATTTATATTTCCTTATCGGAAGTCCTTTTTGTTACATTACATTAGGCAATCAGGATTTATATTTAAATGTTGAGAAATTATATTGTGAAGTCGTTTTAGACGATATCTACTGGAAGTCGTTTTAGACGATATCTACTGTGTATCCGTATATGAAATGATGTTTAGTATGTTTTCAAAGGGATTTTTTATTATCTCCTTGTCAGAACTAAATTTAGTTAATTTCTTCTCTCAAAAACTACTTTGGATAATTATAGAAAATCTTTAATTTCACTTTTTATCAATTATTTATTTTCATTCAAGAATAACCTTTTCCTATATATATATATATATATATATATATATATATATATATATGTATATATATATATATATATATATATATATATATATATAATTTATATATATACATTATATGTATATATATATATATATATATATATATATATATATATATATATATATATATATATATGTGTGTGTGTGTGTGTGTGTGTGTGTGTATTTACGATAATGATGATAAATTCCACATTAGTGTAAAGGTCAGTTGGCGGTCCTTTCGGAATGATGTTGATATGTATCAATGTAAGGAGTATACATTCGTACATTTCCCATGAATATTTGAGAAGTGGTCGTATACATTTTGAAAGGTGGTGTCATCAGCTTATGTCGGGCGTGACATTAATTTACGAATTGTGATACAGTTGGAATAACTTTATTGAAATTTTAGTGAAATTCGGATGCTTTTTTCTGTATAGAATAAGATTTCATGAGAAACTGGTGAGAACGTTTGAGAGACACTAAATGTTTGGAGAAATGGGATTGCTGCATAAATAAAGATAATAAACATCTGTGTTTATAGCTGTTAAGATTATATGTTTTAATTTACTAAAGTAATACATTTAAGTGAACTGTGTTCGAGAGAGAGAGAGAGAGAGAGAGAGAGAGAGAGAGAGAGAGAGAGAGAGAGAGAGAGAGAGAGAGAGAGACATCGGTCTCGGTATGGTTTTGGATAGCGATAAGCGGAGAGGAAAATCTAATTTCACTTATGGGTTTGTGAAATGGAAAGAGGTATATCCAGTTTAAGCGAATTATTATTATAGGTCATGTTGCGAATGGAATGAAGAAAACTACGCCTGGGGTTAGGGCTAAGTAGAATTCGGGTCTGGGGTTACCGTGGAGGCTTATATCTCCTTCCAAAAGGCACCCAGCCACTAACTCTCGTTTTTCGAAGCGTTCAAAGTGTATATTCGTTTCGTTCTTCATAGAACAGATTAATGTATTTTCCACAGACTTTTTTGAACGAATGCATTTTGTATACTTCATAGGTATAGTTTGAATGAGTGCATCTTGCAAGTTTCATTGAAGTATCTTTTATGTGCTTTAAGAATATGATAATCATGGCTCAAGGGATGGACTCACATCCTAATTTATTTTTACTACTTAGCATGAATGTAGAATTACTCATGTTATGGACATGGTTCTAAAATATATGATTTAAAATTCAAATAAGAATAAATCTGATTTCCAAGGCCCGTTTTCTTTAGAATGACCTTTTTTAATTACTTACTGGGTCCTCTCATCTATGTTGTTATGTCGGCATGTGTAAGTGAACGTTCGTTTGGTTTCTTGTTTCAAGGTCGATAGTTCTTACGGTATCGTGCAATTGTAGCTTCCATATTATGCGTTTTTTTTTTTCTCTAAATATCCTTCCATTAATTATTTATTGTTCACATTTTTTATAATTCCATTGGATATACATTTTTTTTTTTTGTATAAAAAATATATCCTTTCAACAGTTAATGTTTTTGAATAAGCAGAAAATGAAACTTTGTGATTATTTCAGAAATTCAAGAAAAGCATTTTGTTTGAATTCTTTAAAGCAACCTTTTGCTTTGGTCCTTGATCATATTTTGAATTCAATCAAACTCTCCTGTCAAATCATTGTAAAAAAATAGTTACCTCTTTGTTTTAGAAAGAAAAGAAAATAATAGACAGTGTTTGAAGACTTTTTTTTTTATATGCACTGGAATAAACTGGAATAAGACAGTGACTGTTTAAATACGGAGTCACGATTGATGACAACCGCTTAATAGCATTGCTGTTTTGGATGGTCTGTCATGTTTGCTGATCTTAATGAGTGACCAAGCGGGTAATCAGGTCATCCAGCAAGGTCACTAGTTTATCAAGCCAATATTGCACAGGGATGGGAGGTCAGGGCTCAGTTGTCAGTGAACAAATGTGTTTCGTCTCACAGGATTTGAAACGATGTCTGTATATGCTTATGTCTCTGCATTCATTCATCTGCTTAAGGTTTAAAGGCTAATCATGAAGTGCAGAGGCAAGGTACAGGGAGAATGCCCTGGTTAGTAGGACAATGCTCTAGAGACTGATGATATATAACTACGATCAGCATCCAAGCTCCTTCTCCACCCAAGCTAGGACAGGGGAGGGCCAGGCAATGGCTGCTAATGACTCAGAAGACCTATAGGCTCCCCCAAACCCCACTTCTTTAGCTCACAAGGCTGGTGAGGTTGCAGACACTACTAGAAACTATCAAGTTTGAGCTGGACTGGAATCTCAGTCAGGCTATCGCCAGGCAGGGACATTTCCAATAGGCCACCTCAACCCTGAACACTTTTTGCAGGATTTATGAAGAAATAATTTACTACAATAAAGAGAAAACGTATTGGAGTGATAGGAATGACAAGCGAGTTGTTAACTTAAATTGGAAATAGGAGAGGAGGAGGAGGAAGAGGAACAGAAGATGACTATGAAAATTCGAATGTTGTTCGAGAAGGGAATTAGGTTAAGGGGAAGTGTGTAAGATCCTTAAAGACCACTAAGACAATCTCGACAAGTTTAATCATAAAACGGCAATCTTGGATAAAGGCCTGGCCCCTCCTACGCACCAAATGAGAGCTGGTAATAAAGCGTCCATTGATAAAAGTCAAGTTAAATAATTAGGCACGCTTGAGTTTTGATATATATATATATATATATATATATATATATATATATATATATATATATATATATATATATATATTTTAATAAGTAATCTCTTAGTTATGATTTTTCTATGACTAACATATACCTGAGTGATGTGCTTGGGTAAATAACATGGACAAAAAATTTATGACGGATTTATTTTCATAAAAACAATTAGATTTCATTGTTGATTTATTCCAAATGCATTTTTATGTTCCCTCAAGTCAGGCAAATAAAGTAATGAAACCAGGTTCAATTAAAACTATAATTATCTCAGAAAGGGGGTATTCCTAAAATAATACTTTATTTCATTTCCTTCATAAATTAGCATAGAATTTTTTTTTCTTCTTCTTCTTCTTCTTCTAAATATCACCCGGAAAGTCAGGAACATAAATGCCAGCGTTCCTTTTGGGGAAGTAATTTCAATTCTCAAATGATAATGAACCTTAATGCCTGGAAAATCCAGCCCAAGACACCTAACGGGATTAGGGATAATGAAGTTCCACCAGTAGCACTTATTCAATATTCCCTTGTTATAATTTATAATTCCCCGGATGAAGAAGAGGTTGGAGACAATGTCCTTCGAGTTGATGTTGAGAAGTATATGCGTTGAACATCTGTGCATTCAAGCATTTTCCTCTCATTTTTTAATTGAGAAATCAGTACAAAGAGGAATTAAATGAGATGCCATGGAGTTAGTTCAAGTGACTGTAAGGAACAGGTGACAGGAGGTAGTTGTGGATGGGGATGGATTTATCCTTGGAGAAGTATTAATCTTCCCAGGATTTAGGGACTGCAAGAAATCCTCTTCCTATTGCCCACCGACCCTGCTTTCCTATCCACTCTTAAGGCAGAAGTTAGACTGACGCTTCTTCAGTAGAGTCAGGGCTTTATCGGGTCCTCTCCCACGTGTAATTGTAAGTATTATCATTATTATTATTATTATTATTATTATTATTATTGTTATGTGTGTGTGTGTCTGCAGAATTAAGACTTAGAAAGACAGACAGAGTAATACCTGTAAGATCTTAGGAAAGTAAATTCATATTTATTTTTTTATTATTTATTACTAAATGTGATGTAAAATTAATTGTCCCTAATGTTGAAATATTAATATTGCAAGTTTTAGACAGAATCCATATCTTTTGAGATATAGGTTCTCAATAAAATGTTGTAATATCTGGTCTGTTCGATTTTTGAGAGTTTATTCCAGCCGTCGCCAATATACCCAATAGTTTTATTCAGTCTGTTCGCCTCCCTTTTGTCAAAACCATAGGGTGTCATTGAATTTTCTTTTATTCTCACATTTGTTGTTTTTTATTAGTTTTCTATCGACTAAGTTACTTTTCTTCTATCCCTTTTTGGAAGAACAATGCTTTCATTTACTTTTTGTCCAAATGCTTCTCTTGTCTTTTTTTTCATTATAAATGTTCTATTTTCTGTTTTCTTGTTTTTCTTCGCTGATAAGGGATAAGTATAGCATAGCATTTGCTTGAAGTACAATACTACACTAGTGGACGAAATAACTAAATTTTATTCAAAATATCTAGATATAGTATATCTACACTACTCAAGATATGTCTGTTTATGGACAAAATAACTAACTACAATGCGAAATACCTGGACACACACACAATATATCAAACTATAGATATGTCTGTATGTGTGTACATTCATGTATGTAATAGCAGTAGTTTTAAGCTGGTCTTAATCATATTACATACAGTAATTTACTATATAGATTAGGTTCTAGCAATATGTTACTCGAAAGTTTCACCAACTTCTTTTAAACCATTTCGATATTTCCCTTTTTTTGTTTTTTATTTTTACTGATTTTGCAAGACATATTTTTTCCCAAATGAATTTGTCGCGAGATTAAAGTTTTATATTGAATTCAAATATATTTATTTTTTTTTCCTTTTATCTTTCCTTTTGTATCCTGAGGGTTGGGTGGGTCTGTTGGATGTTTCCTCCAAAGGAGAGGAGAAACGATCGCCAAGGATGAAAGGAAGGAATTGGGGAACACTAAGCATGCAGCGCCAGACACTGACCATGGGATTATTGAGGATTTGCTCAAAATGATCTCTCTCTCTCTCTCTCTCTCTCTCTCTCTCTCTCTCTCTCTCTCTCTCTCTCTCTCTCTCTCTCTCTCTCTCTCTCTCTCTCTCTCTCTCTCTCACTTTAAATTTATAAATATATCTTATCGTACATATGTATATATATATATATATATCTATATATATATATATATTAATGTATATTATATATATTGTATTTATTATATGTATATATATATAATCTATATACACATATGAATATACATTTATTTATATATAATATACATTATGTATAATATATATACATATATATATATATATATATATATATATATATATATATATACATATATATACATATATATAAATATATATATATATATAATATATATATATATATATATATATATATATATATATATATATATATATATATATATATACATACACACATGTATATACACACACACACATATATATATATATATATATATATATATATATATATATATATATATATATATATATACATATATATATATATATATATATATATATATATATATATATATATATATATATATATATATATTTATATATATGTACACTCACCCTTCTGCTATCAGTTTCACTCTGATGATATTAGCGTTTCCACATTGGAGGGTTCTTCTCTATGTCCTTCGAAAGTTAGCGGTCTACCATTTCCTATTTCTGTTACCCTGCCACACACCAGGCAAGGTAAATAACTTTTTCCCTTGTAGAATTGGTTTTTTTTTTACCTGAAGATAGTGTTCCCTGTTCACCACTTCGTGATATACCTTGGAGAAGCTTGGGAAGTAATACTCTTTTAATATCAAAATTTTATTAAGGAATTTATCCGTATAAAAATATTACATGATAAAGAGCTTTTATATATTTTTATTCTAATTAGTGATCATCATCATCGTTATATCAATACTTACGGTTAAATATTTGATAGATATGCACATACACAGATTGAACCCTTCCCAACCCGTCCCCCTTTCCTAACTACAAATCAACAGTTTCGGCAATTTGTGGGAGATAGTGGTTTCTGAGTGTACCTTTTTGGGTATCCCTTCTCTCCTGGTTATGACTACTCCCTCTCTCCCCTACGCGAAGGAAGGGGAGAGGCCAAGTAGTCATATGTTTGGAAATGCCCCTCAACGTGACAGGAATAAATAAAAAAAAAAAAAATATATATATATATATATTGGTGTGCTACTGTCTTAAGCACACATTTGAGTATGAGTTGTTTCAGATGTATTTAAATGGTTTACTGAATACATTGTAATGGTTTTTAAGTTTTATTTTTAATAAACAACAGAGTTAAACATCTCCATCACTGGAGGAAGCTGTGTTGGTCCACATGACCAATTCTGGTGAAGTTTAGATATGAACTGAATAAATTATCGATATCACAAATATCGTATGCTTGCTTTAATTTAGCCAAGTGACGGAATCGGAAGACACCTGCATCCGGTGACGTCACAAACTTTCACACGAGGAGACAATGTGTTGACGTTAAGAAAGAATGTCAATTTGCCGTCTTTGCATTATACATCCTGTTTACAATTTGAATGACTACAGCAAATCTCAGGGTTAGCTCTTCCAACCAACATGACATATTACGTCATTTGTTTTAAACATGTAATATTACTATTCTAACTATTACATAAGCTCGGCCAGCTATCTCAATTTTTATACAAAAATTTAACAACAAGCCGAAACATGGTTATTAGGTGTGACTGGACATACGTATTATTCTTTGTTTAACTTTTAGCCATAATCAACTGAGGACGAATGTCCAAATAGGCACATTAAAAAATAATAACAATAATGCATACAAAAAAGATATTACCAAAGCAAAAAGAAAAATGCATGATAAAACCAAGATCATATATATGGTACATTGCTAGCAAATGATTACATGGTACCAAAAAACAAAATAAATTCTGACTTACAAATGATTCGGTAACTTGATAAAGAATAATTGTTACCTTTGTCAGAAACAAGATACTCAATTTTTAGTGCACAAACACGAATTCCTGGTACGTACACGTACCACGGTTTCGTACATATATATATATATGTTTATATATAGGGCTGATATATTTTATTAGATGCCCATAGATTCTGTTATATATTTTATTAATAATTTTTTTTTTTTTTTTTTTTCTCTTTTCTTTTTTTAACATTCCGGCTTATATACTTTTATTAGATGCCGAGAGAAAAAAATGATTTATATCCTTTTTATTTTATTTATTTTTTTAAATGTTATTTTAAATGTATTTTTAACAATGCAAATGTAGAGAATTTCTTTAATTACATATTACTAGCGTACTAATCAGCTTTTCATACAAACATCTTCCCGACAAATTACTCCCTTAGCGAATGAGGTGGCCACTCATACAGCTTTGAACTGGATCAGGTAGGGGGTATTGTCAGGGCTATGCAACTCGTTCCTTTGTAGCTGCTTGCTGTGCCGTAACCTACGCCAAACAAGGATGTTCACGGCGATAAATATCATCGCCGTGACACACAAACTAGCCAGTATTATGGGGTGAAGAATTTCTTCATAAGTCGGTGACAGGTGGTCCTTTTCGGTAAGTTTCATCAACTGCTTTGCCACACGGCCGTTGTAAGGGAGAGGAAGTGCTGGCATTGTAGAGGTCCACGTGAAGTTCGCGAAGTAGGCTCGTTCTCTGATGATTGTCCGTAGGCCAGTCACCATGGAATTCGGGGAAGTCCCGATACAGCCATCTGCTGCGACGAAGATGTGGTTGAAGGATGTGGATCCGTCAGGGCATGATACATTGAAGCCGTCCTTGTCGTATCGTATCCACGAGCCATTATTTAGTCTGCAATTGAATTCCTTATTGTCAAAGGGATAAAGCTTATCCAGACAATTTTCACTTGTATGGGAGAGAGCACCGTCTAGCACTATACCTAACTCGCATGAATCCATTAAGTTTTTACGGAATTCAAATGAGTCAGCTGTACATATTTTTCTATCCATTGCGTCTGAACAGTGAGTTAATTGATTTAAGTCTTTAATGACCGTATATGTTTCCTTGTCTGGGGAAATCAATACGTGTCCTGTCAAACTGGATATTACTGGATTTGAGTGATTCGTCATGAAAGTCGGAAATGGTGATATCCTGTAAGATTGCCAGGCATCAGAAGAATCAAAGGGAATTGTAATCCTAATCTTGTTATTATCTACGTTTACTGTAATTAGGCTGTAATAAAATTCTAACCTATGTTCGTCTAACAAAGGAACATAGCCTAGTTTATCCCTTCCGTTCTCCAGAACTAATTTTAAGTAACGTATAGGCAACAAATGGGGCGACAATACACCTTTAGTTGCTAACGTGATAGCTTCTACATAATCCTTGGATTTCTCAATGAAATGTGCAATTCTGTTATGTATGTGATCTATCTTTGAATCATAATACGTTAATGTTGCCAACAAATCCTGTACTTCCATAATTTGAACGATATTATCTGAATGTTCATTTAACAAATCCATAATTTTATTGATTGAAGCTAACTGATCCCTTAGTTCTGACATAATCAATTCATCTTTATGAGTCAAGAACTCAATTTTCTTATTTTGATTACTAATTTTAAGACGATTGGAAAGTCCTAAACCTAAACTTGCAACAGACCCAAAGATGCTTAATGCAGCATAAATGAACGGATTCCGTCTTTCTTTATGTTCGTGTCCTACAGTCCACATCAAAAGGTCATAAGCCAAAGATCCTGTCTCGCCAGTCTTATTTTTCAAGTCATCAGATAGCATCTCTGCAACTTTTAATGTTGATCAAAGCAAACTCTTAGTAGTCAAATGAAAATGTCTCCTATACAACTCATCCAATGATGCAGAAAACCTTGAAATGGCGGTTCTTAAGCTAGTGACATCATTCTCTTGAAGAAAAATTGCTTGCATATGCACTTCGACAATTACGTTGGTTGATGTAATAAAAATGTCTTCTTGTCTTTCAACTATATTGCCATATTTAAAATATATATTCTTAGTCTTAGAACTCATCCCATACGAGAAAAATGTCTGAGCGAACAATATCACTCCCAACAACAAAAAATTCATCTTGGAAACCTGTAACGAGAAAAAATATATGTAATTACTCCTGTATTAAAAAGAAAACTTTTAGTCACACAAAATAAAATTTTTCCTCACTTCTTTTCCTCTCTTTTCTTTTTAATTTCTTATGTGAGACAATGGTACTATTCTCTCATCCGTGGGTTGGGCTACGTTTTGAATTCTAAACCTATTGGCCGTTAATGTTTCCAAAATGTTAAATGGGCCTTCAAACTTAGGTGTTAGTTTATAGTTGAGCCCTTTTCTGACATTGATTTGAATATAGATGTTATCACCCACGGTATATGTTTTAGTTGGTTTCGCTATTTTATCATGATTCCTTTTCATTATGATTTGTGATTCTTCTAAATTCTTTCGAAGGATATCATATCGACTTATACTTGCATTTATATATTCTTTTAAAGGATTTGATAGATTAGTTGTAGGCGTTAATACATGGAAAGGTGTTCTAACTGGGGTACCATACAATGCTTCATGCGGTGACATTTTAATTGATATATGATATGAATGATTCAGAGTACTCAGTGCCGCCGGTATTGCAATATCCCAGTTGGGGTCTGATCCCCCTAGTGTTACCCTCAATATATTTAATATCTTCCTATTTGCTCTTTCCACTAGCCCATTCGACTCTGGGTGATATATCATGGTATTAATCTTCTTTATGTTGAGGAATTCACACAATGAGGTAAGAAAGTGATTATTAAATTCACCACCCGAGTCTGAGATTATCATGTGTGGAATTCCATGTTTACAAATGTAACACTCGTAAAACTTCCTAGCGCATTCAATCGCAGTTTTAGTTTTAAGCGCTATTAGTTCTGTATATCGAGTTAAAGCATCTATAATTACTAAGAGGTGCTTATTTCCTCTGTCTGACTCGTAAAATCCTGTTAAAAAATCTAAATGTATTCTTTCAAAGGGTTGATTGGGAACAGGATAAGCTCCTAGGCTGACAGGTGTTTTCGTATGCCCTTTGTTTTCCTGACATGTGCGACAATTAGCTATGTGTCTTTTTATATCTGTAAGCATTGTATGCCAATAAAACAATGATTTGGCTTTCTGTGACATTAATGAGAACCCAGGGTGTCCATGTAATGGATTTGAATGCAACCAATTCAGGACAGTGGAAATAAGTGAGATTGGTACTACTACCTGGTCGTTAGTTACATGTGGTGTATTGCGGGTTTTCCTTGTCACAGTCCTACACAGAATATTATCTTTGATTATATAATTCTGCTGCTTATACTTTATATATTCCTTTTCTTTATGATTGCCTTTCAAAGCATTTATAATTGTTTCTATTTTCTGATCTTTTCTTTGCTCAGTCTGTAACAATTCAGCACTCCAGCCTAAATCTTCTTGTTCAGATATTGTTTTTACAATAGGCATGGATGTTGATATATCTATTAATTCAGCTAAAGACTCTGTACAAGATGACACGGGGTTGCGTGATAATGCATCCGCAATGATATTTGCTTTCCCAGGTAAATACCCGATTCTTGCGCCAAAATCTTGAATGATTAAATGCCACCGAGTTCGTTTAGGGCTGTGATTGAAGCCTTTAAAGAACTCTGTTAGTGGTTTATGGTCAGTAAGAACCTTAACGGGATAACCGTAAATTATGAACTTAAAATGCACTAGCGAATTAACAATAGCTAGTCCTTCCTTGTCTATTACTGCATACTTACTTTCGGAAGTTCTCAATTTTCGAGAATAGAAAGCTATCGGGAAAAACTGTTTATCATATTGCTGAAGCAATACCCCTCCTACTCCTAAGTCTGAGGCGTCTGTTGCAATGAAGAATTCCTTACCGAAGTCAGGAAATTTTAAGATAGGAGAACTACACAGTTCATCTTTCAAAGTATTAAACGCCTGTTGATGTTGCTCAGACCATATGAAATCTACGCCCTTCTTCGTAAGATCAGTTAAAGGAGCGGCTATTATTGAATAGTTGCGTATAAAACGCCTGTAATATCCACTACAACCCAGATATTGCTGTATTCCCTTGACATTAGTAGGTATGGGAAAATTACGTATAGCCGACACCTTATCATGGACTACTTTAAGACCTTGGCTTGACACCATGAAACCCAAATATATTAATTCTGTTTTGAAAAATTCACACTTACTAATCTTTACCCTTAAGTTATGTTGTCTTAATCTCTGTAGTACTAGTTCTAACTTACGTAGATGTTCTTCTAAGGTGTTGGAAAAGATTACAAGATCATCCATATAGGCATGCAATATATCCCCTAACAAGTCTCCAAACACTATGTTAATCATTCTTGTAAATGTTATAGGAGCACAACGTAAACCAAAAGGCATCCGTAAAAATTCATAATGTCCCCTGGCTGTGCTGAAGGCTGTGTATGGGATACTATCTTCTTCTAATGATATCTGGTGAAAGCCTTTAAGTAAGTCCAAACTGGTAAAATATTTATTCTGACCTAACAAAGACAAAATATCGTCAGTACATGGCACTGGGAATCGATCAGGGATCGTTTCCTCGTTTAGACGACGAAAGTCGACGCAGATACGCCATGTTCGATCTTTTTTCGGTACAACTATTAAAGGAAAATTATAAGGGCTATTTGATTTTCTAATGACTCCTTCCTCTAACATTTTACCTACTTCATCATTTATTTCATTCTGGAATTTCATAGGGAGTCTGTACGAGGGTACATATATAATTTTTTTCTTGTCTTTTAACCTTATTTGATGCTCGATCACATCTGTTTTTCCTAAGGATCCATCCGTAGTGGAAAAGACATCTGTATATTTAGTTAAAAGTTCAAAAATTTTCTGCTGAATTTCTTCGTCTTGAATGTCCTTACTGATTTTATTTTTAATAGATCGTAAAAGGGATTCATCCGCAACTGATTGAGAGTGAATTACTAAAGTGTTATTTAAATGATTACAGACTTCGATATTACATTGCTGATGTGAGCCTACTGTATAAATAGCTTGTGTGACAGACAATCCGTTGGTTTTCAAAGTATCGGAAAGGATTAATATTTCAGATCCTGGTAGTGTTTTCTTTATTTGCACTATTAAATTCGAAGGTATGTTTGGTTCGATATATTGCGTGCAAGATGATATTACGGATGAACGAGAATTCTGCTGGGTCGCGTATATTATTTCTTTATTAGTGAGACAAGTTATTGGTTCTTCAACGTACGTTACGGTTACATTTGTCGTCTCCTTTTTATCCAAAACTGACTTTAAGGTATTAGAAGACTTATAGAATTTCCCTTTGATATACACGCCGTGCTTGGCAGGAGCTAAGATAATGTTTTGATTTCCCATTGATGGGTATCCTATAATTACAGCTGGATACATATTAATGTTTTTCACAACAACAAATGTATCGGCAAACGTGCGATTACCGACTCTGAACTGAATATGAGTTATGCCTATGACGTTTAATTCATTATTTCCTATACCTGAAAGTCTAATTCCTGATTTTTCAATCGGAAAGTTCGAAAACAACAAATGATGCGTCTTCAAATCCATAATATTACGTGGACTACCAGAGTCAAAAAATAACGTAAAGGATTTGTGTTCTAAACTTACAGCATATAAGGTTGGCCGCAACTCATTTTGGCTTATTATTGTATGAATTCGTTGCAAATCTACGGGAGCATGCACTGTTTTACTTAATTCGGCCGTGTGTTTCATAGGAAAATCTATTGTCTCACAATTATCTGATAAAACATTAAATTGATTATTCAATACTATTGATGTTGACATAAATGACCTTGACCCAACATCACTCTCTTCCCCTCTAGAGTTAACTATGTGGTATTTGCTTTGCTCTGCACATTCTGAAAATTAGGCTGACTTTGCGAGGTCTGGTTTGACGGCCCAGGCTCAGCGATATTTGAAGAAGTGTTTGTTTGTTTCGGACTCTGAACTGCATTGACATTTTGTTGTTTCTTCTTATTGTTAAAATGAGGATTTTTCTTTTTATTTCCATATGGAACTGACTGTGGAATTGACTGTGTATTTCTAGGATATTGTTGTGTCTTACGCGCGTAACATTGACTATAAGAATGTGATGCTGTGTTGTGAACTGAACAAAATTTCGTTCTACAGTCTGCGCTTATGTGACCTTGACGTTTGCAGTTGTAACACGTCACTCCCGCTACTGGATTGTTAATTACGTTCACTGTTTGTGGTTTTGTTTCATTCTTAGCAAAAACTTGAGTTAACACGGGATCGAGATCTGGACACTTGGACATGTGTTTCTTTATCTGTTTATAGACATCCAATTCCGTACTTGCAGGCATTAACTTCTTATCAAAGCATCGCATTAAAGCTTCAGGCAACATAAGTGACATGCAAGTTAAATACATTAATCGTAAAAAATCTTTCACGGAGATGTTATCGTTAGTAACCCAAGTGGAATTACCTAAAATGTCCTGATATTCGTTAAGCCTATCAGCTATGAGAGCTGCTCTCTCAACAACATTAAGCCGATTCATAGTGGCTTGATTAAGTGTATTTCGTAACGTTAACACTACATCCAAAGCTTCCTCACCCCCATAAATCGTGCGTAACCTAACTTTGAAATCATCCCAAGTAACTGCTTCCTGAAATGAAACACCTCTTAAATACGCACTCGCATCCCCCTTAGAAAAATCTATAAAACTTTTAGCTTCTTGTAATTGTACAAAAGGATCTACGATTTGTTTGGCATTTAAATGGGCATCAACGGATGAAATCCATGACTCCACATTTTGTGGCAAGAACCCGTTGACACGACCTTGAAAAGGAAGGATTGCTAACCTGGCATTTACAAGCGTCACAATTGGAGGAGGATTAGCCTGGCCTACACCACTAGGTCCAGGGGTAGGGCTGACAGGAGGAGCCATGACTGCTGTATTTTTTTTTTTTCTATCTCTTTGACCCCTTTCAATCCTATCAAAATATCTATATGAGTACAGACGCCCACTGCGTAAACGCATATGTATAATAAAATTCCCCCAACAATGTTACTAATCCCAATACATTTCCCCCCAAGAGTTTATGAAAGAAAAAGGAATTAGCACAAAGAAAGAAAAATTCTAAATGAGAATTCGGAGTTTCTTATAACAAAGTTTAGGAATTCACTCACCCCAGTAATAATTGACTAACGACTTGTGATAACTACACTTCACTGCCCAAACTGGAATGAATACAAAATCTCTGTACTTAGCTTTATATGAAGTCGACACGTCCTCTCTCTCTCTCTCTCTCTTGATGTTTTGTTAGCGATGTCTCGTTCTAGTTTCTTGTTGAATGTAGTTCTTCCTGGATATGTCTTGCAATTGTTGAACGCCAGTCCTTGGGTTTCCTAGGATGTTGATTGAAGATTCAAGTTGTATACTAACATATGTTGATGTTAGCTTTTCCGTTGGACGTAGTCAAAATTGTAGATTCTTGTAGATAGTTTTGAGTTCTTGAAGATCTTTATCAGGTATTACAGCTTTTATTTTGAAGTCTTGAAGATCATTCTCTGGTTTTACAGCTTTTATGTTGAAGTCTTGAAGATATTTCTCTGGTTTTACAGCTATTTATTTTGAAGTCTTGAAGATATTTCTTTAATTCTTAGAGTTTAATCGCTGTCTTAGAGTTTAACCGCTGCCACCATTTATTGGTGTGCTACTGTCTTAAGCACACATTTGAGTATGAGTTGTTTCAGATGTATTTAAATGGTTTACTGAATACATCTTAATGGTTTTTAAGTTTTATTTTTAATAAACAACAGAGTTAAACATCTCCATCACTGGAGGAAGCTGTGTTGGTCCACATGACCAATTCTGGTGAAGTTTAGATATGAACTGAATAAATTATCGATATCACAAATATCGTATGCTTGCTTTAATTTAGCCAAGTGACGGAATCGGAAGACACCTGCATCCAGTGACGTCACAAACTTTCCCACGAGGAGACAATGTGTTGACGTTAAGAAAGAATGTCAATTTGCCGTCTTTGCATTATACATCCTGTTTACAATTTGAATGACTACAGCAAATCTCAGGGTTAGCTCTTCCAACCAACATGACATATTACGTCATTTGTTTTAAACATGTAATATTACTATTCTAACTATTACATATATATATATATATATATATATATATATATATATATATATATATATATATATATATACATATATATATATATATATATATATATATATATATATATATATATATATATATATACATATATATATATATATATAGAGAGAGAGAGAGAGAGAGAGAGAGAGAGAGAGAGAGACGTTGTTCATCATTATATACAGGAGATTGTCCTTCCTTTGACTAGCTGGCAGTAATGCAGACAGTGCATCATTTCACATTTCAAATTTCAAATTGCAACTCAATTTGTGCCAGGATCATTTTGTATTTTCTTGTGAAATTCCTTTGCTGAAAATTAAAAGGTCGATTGGTGGTTCAAATTCTGTTGATTATGGTCACCATCATCATTTATTGATAATATGTAGCAGTATGTCTTATCTCCGTTCGAATACGATTTTGTTGACTTTGAAATGTAATCCATCATTCTTATTAAAGAAATCCCTCGAAGAATATATTGAAGATCAAACGATAATTGCCTTTAGTTCGTATCAGGATTCTGCTATATAAGGTTTCGAGATATTGATGCGATATCGTCGATTAAAGATTTATAGATTATTTTAACGTTGAATTTCATTATATTTAATGCACATCAATAATATACTGAAAGCTGACAGTGCTTTTGGTTTCTCAGTAATGGTAGCGATTGACATCAATGACATCAGGCGTTAAACACAAGGTAGCAAAGTAGCGGTAAATTTATAATTGCTTTTTGGTATTATGAAATAAAAGTATATACACTGCCATTTTTTTATTTAATCAGTCTTGTTCTTTCATTAAAAAGGAACATTTATTTAAATCTTTTAAGGTTTTCGGTAATCAAGCTATACCGATAAAATGTTTAAGTCTTTCAGTCTACCCGGTTTTGAGCATTATTTTCCTGTTTGGTCTTCTGCTGTTGACTTTCATCTTAATTTCTTGGACAAAAACTTGCGATCTATTAAATTTTGTATTCCTCGTCTTGATATGAATTTCAGGCACCGTTATTCAGTTACTCCTTCATTTATGTGTTACATAAGATCTTTTATAAATATGGCCATCATTTGCATTCAGATTCAGCCACTGAAGGGGGCAAGCCAGCCTCAACTTGGTGCCGGTCCCAAGTCCGGGTAAATAGGGAAGGTTGGCGGCAGAAAGGTATCCGACCATGAAAAATTAGCCAAAACCAATATGGCCAGTGGAGATTAGAATTAATGCTAGGGCATATGCATGATGAAGTGTGGGAAAGAGGTAGATGGAGAACGCTGACCAGAAACATCGACCCCACATAGAAGTGGGAAAAGATGCAGACAAAGAAGAAGAAGATTTGCATTCAGATCTTCCCAGACTATACAATGCTGTGCGTAGCTCTAGTTATGCAGGTAATTCTAACAGGCTTGCCATTTACATCAGAAGTCTCAACGCTGCACGTATTCTAGAAGTTATATTCCAGCTGTTACCACATTGTGGAATGGTCTTTCTGATCAGGCAATTAACCCGATATTTTGATGCTTCGGTTCATAAGTTTTATATAACAGATTTATTTAAATATTTTACTGGTCTTATAATATTTTATGTTTGTTAGTCATTACTTCCCATATAAATTTATTTATTTCCTTATTTTCTTTCTTTACTTAGCTATTTTTCCTGTTGCAGCCCTTGGGCTTGTTGCGTTCTTCTTTTTCAGCTAGTGTTGTATCTTAGCTAGTGATGATAATATCCCTCATATAATTAAGAGCAAGTGTCATACATACATGCACACACACACACACACACACACACACACACACATATATATATATATATATATATATATATATATATATATATCTTTCCTGTCTCCCTGAACCGCATTGCCATATGTATGACTTTTCCGTCTCTTCCCGTCCCTCGGGTAGTGGGAGAGGGAGTAGTTAGGAAAGATGGAAGGTGTGGGAAGAGTTGGTTCTTTTATCTAATCTTAAGCCACCTTTTTTGACGGGTCCCGTACACTAGTAATAATGATGGTAGTAATTGGAGGGAATTACCCCTTAGGGTGAGATGCAAAGGGTCCCCTGAAATACAGTTCAGTGGTTTAGAAAAGAACGCTAGACGGATATGATTCAATTATTCTTACTCCATTGGTTCGATTTATATAGTTTAAATCGCGGGTATCCTGTGTGGTTAGACATTTCCATAACGGGGCTAAGAAATACCTTTTTATTTTTTTTTTATTTTAATATATATATATATATATTATATATATATATAATATATATATATATATATATATATGCAATTATGGAATTACAAATCAAACTAAAAGGCGAGTAATTAGGTTCTGACTTTAACCGATGTATAGAAGCTCATGACGCAGAGTAGTTTTATTTCTTGAGAACGAAATTCCCCAGATTGTTTGGTGGAATTGGAATGAAATGGATTCTGAGTCATGAAGTGTAATGATAAAGAACCTAGTAAGAAGGTGTTTTTGAGTTTATCCTAGTTTAAAGTCTATGTTTGTGTTTAATTTTGTAAAGCATAAATTTGTAACAAAATCATTATGTTATGATCATAAACTACAAATGCCCTGTTATCCTCTTTTAGAATAAAAAACAAAATACAAGAAGTAGTGGCGAAGTTCCACATTACTTTCCATGCACAGTTAGAAGAGAGAGAGAGAGAGAGAGAGAGAGAGAGAGAGAGAGAGAGAGAGAGAGAGAGAGAGAGAGAGATAATTTGCTCATGCTTTCGACAGTAATAATTTATCCCATTCCAGTCCATGCTTGACCACTGGAATCTCGTGCAGCCTAATGTCTTTGTTCATCAATCTTGGATTTCTCTCTCTCTCTCTCTCTCTCTCTCTCTCTCTCTCTCTCTCTCTCTCTCTCTCTCTCTCTCTCTCTCTCTCTCTCTCTCTCTCTCTCTATATATATATATATATATATATATATATATAAATATGTATATATACATATATATATATATATATATATATATATATATATATCGATACATATAGATATATAACCAAATAACCAGTGTACCCCAATGCGGAAAAGAAATGGAGAGGTATAGCATAAACTATATATATATATATATATATATATATAATGTGTATATATATATAATGTATGTATATATATATATATATATATATATATATATATATATATATATATATATATATATATGTGGGTGCGTGTGTATGTATGTATGTATGTATGTATGTATGTATGTATGTGAAACTTCTCACCCAACAATTAAATTACATTTAGTCAAACACACACAGGGGGATAAGGGTAATATACACACTAATAAAACACATTCAAAATGAAATAATTGAAGAATCTAACAGATTAAATAGAGAAAACTGCAAATAGACGATAATAAAACAAGGACAAACCTACAAAGACCCAGGGAAAATCTGGGAAAACTACAAAGATTACTTGGAAAACTCAATATAGAAATACCATACTTAATTATAATGGTGATAAAGTAGAAGACATGGAAGACCAAATTAAACGACTAACCGAAACATGGGCAAGCACATTCGAAATAACAGACCAAGAAAATGCTAGTTTCGACAGAGACACAGAAACAAAGTCCTCAACTTCCTACAAGGAAATAGGGAACGAATAACCTCCTATCAAAATCCAGATCTGCAAAGATTGGATAAGGACAATTACTTGATAGCAGACATTAAAATACACGAGATAAAGAAAACAGTCAAGGCAATTAAACGCAAAGCACCAGGTAAAAGCGGCATAAACAATCTAATGCTATCAAAACTGCCAATGGTGGCATGGAGAAGACTCCAACAAATATTAAATGACACTCTCAATGAGAGATTACCCAAAACCAAACAAAGAAACAATACTCATATTTTCCCTCAAACCAGATAAAGACCCAAAACTTCAAGCAAACAGAAGGCCAATCACTCTGCTGGAAGTGCCGGGAAAAGTGCTTGAAAAAATCATAAACAAGTCTAAGGAGATTCCTAAAAAATAACAATAAATTCTACAAACACCAACACGGTTTCAGGACAAGGAAAAGCATTGAAACTTCCCTCATGACAATTTACGAAATAATAGCCATGAAAAAGTATGGCATGACGGCCTCACATATAAAATACTCCAATTGAGACTGCCAATAATAATGGAAAAACTCCTCTCAAGCTACATAAAAGTCAACTGTCAGAATACATAGCAGAGATATGGGAAACTGGGAGTTACAATAGATATAAAAAGTGGGATACCACATGGTGGCATAATATCCCCAACACTTTTTATAATCCACATAACAGATATGCCATAAACTATGCCTATGGAGATAAGAAAACACAAGTAATAATGCATCCTACAAAATCTAAAAGATTTTTAAAAATAAAAACTGAAAGAGAGATCCAAAGAATGAATGATTACGAAAAAAGTGGAAAATAAAAACAAACAAATTCCATCTCTTATCAGTATCAAAAACTAAACCAGCATCGATAATAATTGAGAGAAAAAATCAACAGATCGAATTGAAAATCAATCTGTATCTATTTAGATTAAACCTGAAGAAGTCTATTTTCCCCGGTGAAATAGACTTAATTATATGCTTTTTATTTTGGCGAATCTTCTAGATTAGGGAAGGGCCTTTTATATAGGCCTTCTTAATTTCAGCCAAATACGCCTCCCTTCGCACTCCAAGAAGCTAACTAGTTGGAACGGGACTCAAACCTCGGCAGGGACGTTTCCAGTGTCCTGATACAAAGTATTGCCGGATTATGGATCATATTCTGACCTTTTGATAGCAAGGCTTGAAAGATAAAACGGTTACTTCTCTTAAATTTTTATTACATTTTATTCTTAAACGAACATTAAAATCCTCTGCAACTCGAATATGTTTCAAGGTACCATTTCTTTTTAATGATGGGCAAAGAACAATCCCCTGAATGTTTCCTTTTCCATTCTTACACCAGTTGTATTTCGATAAAACAAAATGGGGAAAAAGAAATGTAATTGACAAGTTATAGATTGCCTTTATTTCTGTAGTAATTAACTGTAAAGATACAGTCGCTAGACTTAACTTTTCCCGTTGACCAATGTGTAATTAGTTACTGTTGTTCGCGGCCCGTCAAAAATGACGGCTATAGATTTAGATAGGTATTCACACTCCCACAGATTCATCCTGTCCTACCCCATTTGGGGTACCTTCTCTCACCAGAGTATGACTAATACCTCTCCACCTACCCAAGGGACGGGGAGGGACCGAGTAGTCATGCGTTTGGCAATATCACTCATCGTGACAGGAAAGATTAGGTGTGTATATATATATATATATATATATATATATATATATATATATATATATATATATATATATATATGTATGTATACAGTATATATGTATGCATACAGTATATATATATATATATATATATATATATATATATATATATATATATCCAAACACTTGTGTTCGAGTCGCGCTCAAGCTCGATAGTTTCTTGTAGTTTCTGCAACCTAACCAACCTTGTGATCTTAGTCATTAGCAGTCATTGCCTGGCCCTCCATGGTCCTAGATGGGTGGGGTTGGCTTGGGCGATGACCATATGTATATGTGGTTAGTCTCCAGGGCATTGTCCTGCTTGCTAGGGCAATGTCACTGTCCCTTGCCTGTGACATTCATGAATGGCCCTTAAACCTTTAAACTTTCTCTTTATAAGGTGGAGATGATTCTATTCATTATCTTTCAGGCATCAATAACCAATTAATTTTGACATTTGTTTACGTTCTTTGGTGGTTAGACAACATGGGCACACCATCAGGAAGTTAATTGCATGCGTAAGAAGACTCATTAATTTTTACATGTCGCTTCTTAATTAAGTAACTCATTTCCAGATTCGCACTCTCTCTCTCGTGTCGTTCATTGTCTATTAAGACTTGTCATTTTGCATTCTAATTATTCCGTCTTTTGAATGTCTAAGAGTTCATCAGGGGAAGAGGAATGTCACCTCAGCCTCGTTTCTTTGCAAGGACTAATGAAAGAACTGTTCCCAGGAATGTGGACTTGCTTGTAGAGACTACGTTTGGTAATATCACTTAATCACCACTTGAATGGATTTACTGAATTATATGCAATTCTTTTTTTTTTTTATTTAATGCTATGGTCGTAAGCTAGAGCAAACAAGCCTAATTTTTTCAACTCATTTAGCAAATGGTAACATAAGAAGCTATGCTGTTTTATTACTTATTTCATTCTCTCGGTTTAAGCTTTGCAACGTTTGTTATTTTCATTCATATAGACCAATGAAATGTTCTCATACACATAATAGGTGAAAACGCATTTCATCTTTGTTGAACTCATTAGCAACATGTATATATACTTATAGTAAGAGAGAGAGAGAGAGAGAGAGAGAGAGAGAGAGAGAGAGAGAGAGAGAGAGAGAGAGAGAGAGACCCAGCTTGGGAATAGGAAAGAGAACTGACATCTTTACATAATGTCCACACACGTCGTGCGCTGTAGAAGGGTAGTGCTGTCAATACACTTCAGGTGGTGCACTGTAGGCATCACTTGGGGGTCTTTGCTGCTTTCCATTGGTCCCTTGTTGGTTTTACTTTACAACTTTCTCTTTATTTCCAGCTTCCCAATTGCTGTCCAACTCTTCTAACTTTTATTGCACAGTATAACTGTCGTTTGTCCACTGTATCCTCTTTAGAAAGTTAGGCTACACGAAATACAAAAATAAAAAATATCCAACCGAAGAGGATATGTAATTTTTGTGTCCATGTATTTTAGGTTCGAGTCAAAAGAACTTTTTTTTTCTAATGAGGACGGGAGTCCAAACAGAATATGAAAGTTTGCTTTTTCTCCCTGCTATGTAACAACGGAACTTTGTCTATAGATTAAATTAGGCTGCGTGTGGTTGACATTCAAGTATTTTCTATAATGATTTTTTTAACTTTCGACAGGACGAAATAAAATCAAGCTGTCAGTTGTAGCGAAAAAAATGCCTCTTTGGTATCAGGAATATCGTAAATTACTGTAACTCTCTCTCTCTCTCTCTCTCTCTCTCTCTCTCTCTCTCTCTCTCTCTCTCTCTCTCTCTCTCTCTCTCTCTCCTTATATTTAGGTTTCTTTCCTTTTCAGAAAATTTTCCTGAAAATTCAGTGCATAATATTTAATTGTAGGAACATGATTCGTTATAAAATACATATTAAACTCGTACCGTATATCTTAAGTAAATTTGTAAGAAAAAAAAAAAGAATACTAAAGTAACCATCGATGAAATACAAAACCTTATTAAGTTTTTGAATTTTTGGGGAATAGCATCCGCCAATTTGTCGTTAGCCATCGGACGAGAATTAAACTCGATGATGAAGTCGATAGAACGTTTTTATATTCCTTGAAGTTAGTGAACTTAGATATCGGTAAACGTTTATGGCTTCCATTAATTATCTAAGATTCTAAGGCATTAGTAATGATGAAATCTTCATTGTCTTTACAGGTCATTACGTGAAATTATGAAACTTATGAAATAGAGATAGTGATCTTGCAAGTTTGAACTTTTGAAGTTTTCCCGATTCAATTACTCGATTAAGAAGATTCTTCCACAACTTTGTCACAGCTGGAATAAAACTTCTATAATACTGTGTAATATTTAGCCTCGTGATGGAGAAGATTATCTCTAATTCTGGTACATTCATTTATTGTCTGCTCACCTTGATTTCGCACCATACATATATATATAATCCATTCTTTAGCTTTACGTATCATTCCATCTGTGAGTATATTAGTGACTATGAAGACTTGAAATATCCTTTACTCAGTCCCCTTAAGAACCAGTCACTCTCCTGTCTGTATTGCTCGCATCATGAGATAGTTCATTTTGTCTCCTTATCCATTCTGTTAAGAATATTTTTCTATGCCAGTGAATACCAAATGCAGATTTTTTTTTTTATTACATTTAAACTTTTTTTTTAATAATGTTTCACGGTAGGATTTGATATACAATTTTGGCCCCTTTGCCTTTAATTAACGCCTAATATTAGTCCTAAGTCTTCTTCGGAAAGACATCAGGTTCTTCTTTATTCATTCTTAATGTTTTTTGGGTCCAGAAAAGGTAAAGACACCGATTCAAGGTCATTTACAAGGTTTAAGGTCATGGAAAGGTAGAACGAAATTCTCTTATGGGTCTATGAAAATGGGGATTTGTACAAAGTTATTTTTAACGTAAAGACATTTATTAGGATTCTTTTATGCTTAAATTGTGATTACTTCAAAATTTGTAAATTGCTATAATTTTTTCAGTTTTTTATTTAACATTTTTAAAATGACTGACCGCAAATTAAAAATATTCATTTATTGTCCCTGAGTTTCTAAAATGTTCAGAATGTATTTTTGGGGTAACATTCTAGATAGCTCTTGAAGCGTCATTCCCAATTTCACTTTGCATGTTGTTGCTAATTATTGGAAAGTGTTGATCAAATAACAATCTGACTTACACAATCCAATCTTCTGTTGCAGGTATGTGAATGGGAGTTTGAATCAGCGGTGGTACTTATATGGAAGGGGAAAGGTAAAAGCATCAGTGTCGCTTTCATTCATGTTACCTCTTTGATGCTGATTTTTATTGCTCGCTCTCTTCGTTAGCAAGAGGATTGGACAGTCTGCATATTTCATAGAGAACACGTTTGCTTCTCTCTCTCTCTCTCTCTCTCTCTCTCTCTCTCTCTCTCTCTCTCTCTCTCTCTCTCTCTCTCTGACTTCTAACTTTTGTTTTTAACTTTGAAATGAAGTTCTGGTGTCGGAGCTCGAAATAGTAAACGCTCCATCAGACACTGGAAAGGAAAGTGTTGCATTGCTTCAACGGTGTGTGTGTGTGTTTGCGTATATATATATATATATATATATATATATATATATATATATATATATATATATATATATACATATATATATATACTGTATATATATATGAGAACGCTTGGATATATATTTGATTATATATACACATATATGTTTATATATAAATATATATGTAAATGTATTTATATATATATACAGATTATATATATATATATATATATATATATATATATATATATATGTGTGTGTGTGTGTGTATGTATATATATATATATATATATATATATATATATATATATATATATTATGTTTGGTAATACAATTATGTATATATCTGTATATATAATTGTGTAAAGAGAAGAATAGAAAAACCTATGTGGTGATAGATATAAACTTGAAATAGAAAAAGCTTTGAGACAATTACTGGTGAAGTTGACAGATCTTGCTATTATATAACCTAATCAAATGACAAATTCCTGCATCAAGATAATATTTTCTTGAATCAGAGGAGCGAATAATCGAAAGGTTTTCAGTTTTTGGAGCGTTGAAATTTACTAATGCTTGCATTTTAGTCACATTTATTTTCATTATGATCATTCTTCTATGTAGTAACCTTTATTTTCATCTCAAATATTTGCTTTTAGATGCAAAGAATTAAGAAGATGCCCCCTTCTCTAATTTCAGAGATTCGCGAAGAAAGAGTTAAATTTAAAACTTTCCGTTTCAACTCCGTAATAACATCTCATTACGAAAATAAGACTGAATATTCAAATGAGTACAACTTTATTATAATATTTCAATATATCACAAAATAAAACGAAAGAAACTCTTCGTATTGTATCATAATATGACGTTCGTAGATTCAGCGCTTTTGATTCTAGATAGCTTTCATATTCATACAAATGATTTAATATTTACCTGCCCTACTTTATGATAGAAAAAATTAATCCTTAGATTATTTTCTTAATTCAGTTAGTGTTTTTGCCCCTCCAATTTCCCATGAACGACATTGCTTATGTTATCAAACAGACATTTTTTTATAATTCCTCCATTTGATGCAATAAAAATATCAACATTCTTGACAATTTTTTCGAAAGAGAAGACTGCTTAGAAATAAAGATAAAACTCTCTATTTTATTTGAAAAGAATTTTTTTCTAACTATTTTTATTGAAAAAAGGAAACAAATGACTAAGCTCGCTTCTTATTTTCCCAAGTACCTGAACAGTCACATGGCTTAGGCGTTTTATCAACAGGAATGAGACTGCCAATGGCCCTTAGAATTTGTTTATTCTTTTTATAAATATTAGTTGAAACAACCCAACCCTCGTGAAATATTTTGAAAGGGCTAAAGTTTTATGGCTTACTCTGAGTAGACTTCGCTTCAGCAATTTTGGGAAACTAAGGAATTATTAAAGAAAAATATATAGTAGAACTTTCCATTTCGCTCTCTCATAACATACAGCAACTACCCAGTTCCAGACCTCAGTCGCGTCACTCTTTCATTAAAAGGGAAAAGGGATGTCAGTCAATAAGCAACGCCTGAAATGAATAGGGAGTTTGTATTGCAATATTATCTCGAGGAACAAATAGATCTCTCGATGCTAATTGTGATAAGTTGAAATACCATTTGTATCAGTACGCACATGATTCTTATCTAGAAATTAGTTAATATTTGCTCTGGAAATTGGTATCTTTAAAACATGAGTTCATTTTTAGTTCAAATTGGTGTCTGAAATTTAAAAGGCAGTCAAAAGTTAATCATTATTATACATTTTCATATATGCGTTATGTATACCTAGACACAACTAAAATGGTTATTATAATGCGTAGGAATTTTACAGAAGATCATGTGACAAAAACGAACTTGAAATGAAAACTGAAAATAGAATTACCGCCTCTAAACTGTTCAGAGAAAATCCCTCGAGGTCTAAAGATTGAAATTTGAGCGTCTTTCCACCCAAACACCACACATGAATGACAACTTCGAATCCAATTTAATGTTTCTGGGAAAGAAACCGTATTTCTCTCAGGTGAAGTATTTTTCCTCAGCCTTGATTTGTCTTGTGATCTCTGTCAGATCTTTCCTTATTCCTTCACCTTATCCTTATTGCCCTATCGGTTTGTTTACCCTTTCCTTCCTTATCAGCATGTATTGGTATTCACAAGTCTCTTATGTTTTTGCTAACTTATTGATTCTTTATTATGATTTCCTTTTTATGAAATTCTGTTTTGTATGCAACCTCACCATTCTTGTGAGGATGATGGGTTTAGGGGAGCCTATAGGTCTACTTGCTGAGTCATCAGTAGCCATTGTCTGGCCCTCCCTGGTTCTGGCTTGGGTGGAGAGGTGACTTGGGCGCTAATCGTATATTTGTTTCTAGGGCATTGTCCTGCTATGACATTGTCACTGTCCCTTACCCCTGCCATTCGTAAGGTGTCATTAGACCTTTAAATGAGCTATGATATTAAAATATTAGTAATATTGTGTTTTACGTATTTTAGTTCCACGAAAACTCAATGAATTCTCTTGTGAATCGATGATTTGTGCCTTGTTATATCTGCATAAAATACTTTGAACTTCTTTCATTTAGAAAGATATATGTATTCCATTTTAAGTATGATAACAGAAATACGTGGTCCCATTACCTCTGTCAATCTTGGCACATATTGTATCGAAAAGATAATTGTCACTACAAAAGATTTGGTTCTTTCCCAACGGGTGAAGTTTTATGATGTTTTGAAGCTGGACTAAATTTGTTCTTTCATGTGGTTAGCTTGAATTGAATAATGTTTGGAAAACAAATTAAAGTTTTGCCAATACCAATTCCGATTTTGATATTAGCTGTCCCCTGCGCAATACTATCCGGTATTCTCTCTCTCTCTCTCTCTCTCTCTCTCTCTCTCTCTCTCTCTCTCTCTCTCTCTCTCTCTCTCTCTCTCTCTCTCTCTCTCCAAAACGTATGTAAGTACAAACTTTCAAAATCTTATTCTTACCATCTTTCTTTATAAAGGTTTTGAAACTTCGGTAGCGTCTCATTGCAATTCCTTTGGTATTCTAGTAAGTTGTAAATATAATGACCTTAGCTTTGTAGTTGATATTTTTACACAATGTTGTTTGCTTTTAAAATAAATGATTGATTTATGATAACTTTTGGCATTTTTTAGGTGTAAACTTAGATTCAAAAGTCCGCCGACACTCTGGGAGAATCGCTCGTCAGAGGTCTGTAGTGTTACCATGACAAAACAAATAAAGAGTTGCATTTCTTACTACTTCTTAGGAGATAGGCGGAGCCTTGTCCAAGCTCAGCGAACGCTGGAAAATATTACAAATCTTGTTGCCATATCTTATGCTGTGGTATCATTTGACATCTCAACTATCCAATACAAATACACAAAACACATACACATTATATATATATATATATATATATATATATATATATATAAATATATATATATATATATAGCCTATATATATATATATATATATATATATATATATATATATATATATATATATATATATATATATATATATATATAAATCTAGAATCTGTATAAGCATGTAGAAATTAAGGGAGTGGCATAACTTAACAATTCCTTCCGTTAACAGCTACATTATATTGTTCGGAGATTCGACATTAGTCTTGTTCCAGTTTCATTTATGGCTCGATGCTGTAAAGTATTCATAAAAACGCCATAAATGAGTTATACGAGCCTTGACTCCTTGAGGACATTCATAGAGAGAGAGAGAGAGAGAGAGAGAGAGAGAGAGAGAGAGAGAGAGAGAGAGAGAGAGAGAGAGAGAGAGAGAGATTACAGTACTGAATGTAGTAATTGGTCACCATATAAATTGATTTCTAGACATTCATGCATATCAGGAGAAATTTTCGCTTGATATTGCAATGTTTCCAATAAAAATTATTGTATTATACTTCCAAAAACTTAGTTTTAGAATGCTAAATTGATTGCTAAAGACTTTCATAGGCCTTTAGATATTCATAGATAGGAACATTTTGGAATACATAAGGATACTTTACTGTAAGATATTTCTCAAGTCATTCAGATTCAAGGGGATGTGCCATCTCAGTCTTTAGTTCGCAACCCTCTTGCCCTTCATTCATAAAAGTTTTTACTTTTCCTTTTTCGCCCGTATATTTGGCTAAGAACGGTTGGCATTGACATTTAAACTGGAATTTTAAATGTATACAGTAAAATCTTTGCTGTGTTGCTAATTCAATCTTTATTACAAGAGCTTTAATTTGCTTGATAATTACCGAGGCCCTTTGGCAAAATTGGAGATAGTTATCATCGAGTAGCGATAACGGAATTATTTTGTTAGTCTTAAATGCTCATCCACATAATGGTAGATTTTGGAACAATAATAGCTTTAATTAGAGAGCCGTTGTCTTATGAGTGTTTGAAGGATTCGTTAGAAAGAATCCTTATACCGACATTTGTCCGGCTCGAAGTTATACTATATAGTTACTATAGATCATTATGTTCTGAAGTCCTCCATATACCACATGTTTTCCAATTAATATGCTCATTACGAAAGTACTCTGTAGGATAATTTGCCCGTTTGCTTTAAAATCAACCAAGATATCTTCGTTAACTGGAATAATTATAAAGGAATATGATTGAAATTGTATAAAAAATGTGAGTGAAATGGTGCTCAAAATTCCTTATTTTTTAATCCAGCTAAGGAATATCTCGTTTTGGCTTCACACAAATTTCGAAAGGTTCCAGGTTGGAATGGTCAAGTGCAGGTGTTTCTTGCTGCCGCTCAGGAGAGATTTCTTTTCTGGAGGGATAGTGAGTATATTATGATCATCATCATAATAGTTTGTATTTATGTGGTTTTAGTAATATTCCAGTTAATGAAATTCATGTACATGTAAAGTTGGATAAATATTGGGGATTGTATTTAGTAATATTGTAACTTTTGGAATATTCGAAATTACTGAACATGTTGCCTTAGTTAGAAGCGGCATTTGCAGTACTGTCGGATTGTTCCAAGGATAGGAGACTGTCGCAAAATTCTCCCGTCCTTGGGATTTTCTTAGTTGTACTTTTCACCGCCTCAGTTGTCATTGTTGTGATTATTGTAGTGTAATTTCCATTCGTGATTGACATATTCATGTCACAGGATGCAGTGTTATTTTTTTATGTAAATTACAATTGGCTGGTTCTGCATTTGTTATGAAAATTTATTAGTAAACTTTACATTAATGTTCGTATTGTCATTGTATTCGGGGACATAATGAGGATACTGACACGAAAAATTGTAATGGTCTGATAACGAAAATCCTTCAAGCAAGTTCTTTATGTTGGTGCGGGGAAGCAGTGCAGGACAGTGTTATGACTGACAAGTGTCGGTGGCAGTGTATAGACGGATGGCGTATTCAATTAATTACCATGGCTGAGAATGGGCGGTCACATTGTAAGTTGAGCGAGTATGCATTTGTCGTGTGCTGTTCATTTTGCATTATTATTATTCATTGCACTATGACTATGTATTATTGTTAATGTATTATATATTATAAAATGTGATGTTATTAAATGTATTGTTGTTAAATGTGGTGAAAATCATGTTTGGATACCTATTTATATTGTCATGCTTTACAGGCTGAATCAGATCAATAAAGATACAGCAAGGCAGCCCAAGTTGTTATATATCCTGCACTACAATTCAGCAATTTCGCTTAGCAGCCATGGAGGAACTGAAGAAGGAACGCACTACAGCCAAGAGGAGGTTCAATCGGAAGGTTGGATTATTCAAGGATGCACAGAGAAGAGGAGACTCGATAGAAACATTGGAAGTTTTGTACACTGAGGTTAGTGAGTGTTTCGAAAAAGTTGATGTTATCAATGAACAAATGATAGAACAATTAAAGGATGGCGAATCTTGTCAGGAATATGAGGAATATATCAAGGAATTGGAAACTATAAAATATTCATTACTTGGCGTGATAAAGGGAAAGACAAAAGTGAAAAATAATACTGTGCTTGCCTTGAAAAAACTTGAGCCTCCCAAATTTAGTGGTTCAGTGAGAGCATATCCTGCTTTTGTAAGAGATTATGAAAGACTAGTTGTGTCATAACATGGGAAAGACCCGTACGTACTTAGAATATCATTAGAAGGGGAACCGAGGAGGCTTGAGGAGGATATAGATGATTATAAACGAATGTGGGATAGACTAAATGAAGCATACGGTAATGAAGGAAAACTGATCGATGCGATATTAGGAGATATAAGGGCATATAAACCGCTTAATGATAGTGATGACAGAAAGTTAATTAATCTAATCAATACAGTAGTAAAGGTGTGGTTAGATGTAAGTAATTTAAGCTTGACTACAGAACTGGAGAATACTACTGTACTAACCCAAGTAGAAAGATTGCTGCCGTCGGTGTTAAAAAGAGAATGGGCCATTAAAGTGCAGGAATTAAATTCGGACAAATTTAAGAATTTGGTTACATTTCTGACAGATCATCGCAAGGCTCTGGAATATTTACAAGATAATTCAAGAAGTGGTGCGACTAAGGTAACAGTACATACTGTGGAAAGGGACTTTGTAAAGGAAAATGAATTAGCAGAAGCTATAAAATTGTTGGCTATAGGACAAGAGAAACTTCAAAATAAATTATCTGAATGTTTAACCAGTTTATATCACATTAGCGAAGGAAAAAATACAGGTGGAATTAATAGAACAAGGTATAACAGTGATCAGAAAAGAAAAAATTGTCCTGTCCATGATAGTGAATCTCATGAATTGAAGGATTGTATGACATTTAAGCAATGGTCAGCTGAAAATCAGATGGACTTTTTAAGACAAAAAGGTGTTTGCTACTCCTGTCTCCGTACAGGACATTTCTCGAGGAATTGTGAGAAACGATTTACATGTAGGGTAAAGGTGAATGGAGAGGTGTGTGGCAAACATCATCATTCAAGTTTACACACACTATTTAACAATCCAACTTATTTAACAATTGATGCCACAAGTAACTATTTAAGTAAAAAAGGTGCAATTCTGATGACTGGGTTTGTTAACAGTGAAGGGAAGTCTATCCCCACGTTGTATGATGCAGGAAGTAACATCAGTTTAATTACATTTAGAATGGCAAGGAAACTGGGACTCAAAGGTATTCCTATACAATTAACTATGACTAAAGTTGGTGATCACACAGAGGAGTTGGTTAGTTGTGTTTATAAAGTATCATTAAGGGATCAAGCAGGAATAGAAAAACTTATAGAAGTTTGTGGCGTGTCTGAGATAACTGCTGTTCATCATCGTATGGATTTGGGAGAAATATCAAGAAGACTGGAAGTGCAGGAGAAATGCCTTCAAAGGTCGGAGGGACGTATAGAGCTGCTAATAGGATCAGATTACTGTACTTTATTGCCACAAGTCATAAAAACAGTAGATAATATTCAATTATTGTCCAATGATTTTGGACTCTGCATTAGGGGTAGATTGGAACAGAAGGAAGGTGAAAAGAAGTACTGTTCAAATTAATCATATAAGCTACGATGACACTACTGATTGGCATTTCAGGGCTAAACCAAATGTGGGTAAATTAGTGGAGAATTATTTCTTAGATGAAAGTTTGGGAATGGAGTGTATCCCAAAATGTGGAGGTTGCAAATGTGGAGAATGTTCAGTAAAAGAAAATTTAAGTATTAGGGAAGAAAGGGAGCTCAAACTCATTGAAGATGGATTAACTT
Source organism: Palaemon carinicauda (assembly GCF_036898095.1). Classification (NCBI taxonomy): domain Eukaryota; kingdom Metazoa; phylum Arthropoda; class Malacostraca; order Decapoda; family Palaemonidae; genus Palaemon; species Palaemon carinicauda. The sequence continues at coordinate 102,441,324 of NC_090727.1, read as the reverse complement.
ATGATGAAGAAAACAATGCTGATTTGACTACTAGGAAATGTAACCCCAGAGAATTAGACACAGAATCTGTTTGGCAAAAGGGTCCAGAATTCCTGTATCAAGATTCCTCGGAATGGCCTGTAAAACAGAGTACGGTACCTGATCTTCCTGATGTTGTTTTTGCAAGAGGGGCCTTAAATGAAGGAGAAATTAATTCAAGTAGACAGTTGATTGATATTCAAAGATTTAGCAATGGGAAAAAACTGTTATCAGTAATGGCTAGAATTATTAGTGCAATAAAGAAAAAATCGTTTAAGGCTATATTGTGCGATCCTAGTACAGAAGAGATACAGCAAGCAGAGTTGTATTTCGTCAAAAACGCTCAAGCAAGTTTGCCACAAGACTGGGAAAAGAGGTATAGACGTTTAGGACCAGTGTTGAGAGAGGATGGCATAATCACAGTGGGTAGCAGGATGTCCAAATGGTTGAAGGACAATTGGGATCAGAATCAGTTTATACTTCTCCCACCAAAGCACCCATTCTCTTTAATATACCTGTCTCACATACATCAAAGGGATCACAGTGGAGTTGAATCAAGTCTTGCTAGAGCTCAAGTGAAATATTTGATATTGGGAGCAAGGAAAACTATGAAATCTATTAGAAAACAGTGTGTAGTGTGTCGAAGAATAGACAAAATCTGTACATCACAAGCTATGGGAGAGTTCCCAAAAGAGGGACTTGAACCATGCCCTCCATGGCATAATGTTAGCCTAGATCTTTTTGGCCCTTTCTGGGTTTGTGATACTGTCAAAAGGAGAGTGAAAAGGAAAATATTTGGAGTAATTTTAAATTGCATGGTTACAAGGGCTGTACATTTGGACATTTCTGAGGGTTATGATATTCAGAACGTTCTTACTGTACTGAATAGGTTCACATGTCTAAGAGGCTTTCCAAAGAAGCTTTACAGTGATAGCGGTACGCAGTTGGTGTCTGCTAACAAGGAGTTGAGAGAAATGGTTACTCATTGGAATAAAGGTTTTGTGTTTAACTTTGGAAAATTTAAAGGTTTAACCTGGGTATTTAATAAATCGGCTGATGCCCCATGGGAAAACGCTTGTAGCGAGTCATTAATTAGACTGGTGAAGAGGTCACTTACCAGAATCATAGGTGAATCAGTCATATCTTTTGGGGAACTACAATCTGTAATGTATGAAATTGCCAATATGTTGAATGAACGGCCTATTGGGTTCAAACCAGGGGAAAACTTTAACGAAGGGACTGTGTTAAGACCTAATGATTTACTATTGGGTCGATATACTATCGAAACTCCTTGTGGATTTTGGAATGAGAGGGTTAGTTTTAATAAGTCATATGCATCTAAGATGAAAATAGTAGATTTGTTTTGGAATAAATGGATGAAAAATTTTCCAACTCTTATTGTAAGACAAAAATGGCATGTGAATGTAAGAAGTGTAATGAAGGGTGATATTGTACTTGTTAATGACCAAAATGCATTGAGAGGAGAATGGAAATTAGCGCAAGTGGTAGAAGGGATGCAGGGAAGAGATGGTAAAACAAGGGATATGATACTCGGATATAAGATAAATAAGTTTGGAAAACGGTATTTAGGAGAACCTGATAAACTAATGACCAGATCAGTGCATAGATTAGTGGTGATACTTCCGGTGGAAGAACAGTAGACTTAAGTGGCATTAATCTATTGTGGGGGGAGTATATTATGATCATCATCATAATAGTTTGTATTTATGTGGTTTTAGTAATATTCCAGTTAATGAAATTCATGTACATGTAAAGTTGGATAAATATTGGGGATTGTATTTAGTAATATTGTAACTTTTGGAATATTCGAAATTACTGAACATGTTGCCTTAGTTAGAAGCGGCATTTGCAGTACTGTCGGATTGTTCCAAGGATAGGAGACTGTCGCAAAATTCTCCCGTCCTTGGGATTTTCTTAGTTGTACTTTTCACCGCCTCAGTTGTCATTGTTGTGATTATTGTAGTGTAATTTCCATTCGTGATTGACATATTCATGTCACAGGATGCAGTGTTATTTTTTTATGTAAATTACAATTGGCTGGTTCTGCATTTGTTATGAAAATTTATTAGTAAACTTTACATTAATGTTCGTATTGTCATTGTATTCGGGGACATAATGAGGATACTGACACGAAAAATTGTAATGGTCTGATAACGAAAATCCTTCAAGCAAGTTCTTTATGTTGGTGCGGGGAAGCAGTGCAGGACAGTGTTATGACTGACAAGTGTCGGTGGCAGTGTATAGACGGATGGCGTATTCAATTAATTACCATGGCTGAGAATGGGCGGTCACATTGTAAGTTGAGCGAGTATGCATTTGTCGTGTGCTGTTCATTTTGCATTATTATTATTCATTGCACTATGACTATGTATTATTGTTAATGTATTATATATTATAAAATGTGATGTTATTAAATGTATTGTTGTTAAATGTGGTGAAAATCATGTTTGGATACCTATTTATATTGTCATGCTTTACAGGCTGAATCAGATCAATAAAGATACAGCAAGGCAGCCCAAGTTGTTATATATCCTGCACTACAGTGAGAAACTAGGAACTAAAATTGACGGCTTTAGATGAATACCGGCGAAAAAGGCAATTTTTTTTTCTTTAAATGCCGAGGATGTTTAATAAACGAATGAATAAAGAATGAATGAAAGGAACACAAATAGGAACTTGGTCATGGAGACTTACGCCTATTTGAATCACGATTATTAGAAGTCAGCGTAATCAACCTACGTAATTTTCTGAAGATAAAGCTACTAGTAATTACATAATCACTGATAACTTACAGCCAAGGTATTAGTGTAGGAAATCATTTTGTGCTCATGCCCCCTGCGCTTATATTTTTTAGGAAAATTAGAGAATATATTACGGGAAAATTAGTATTTCTTACTTTCATTACAAAATCTTGGAAAATTATGTCGTTCTGAGGACAAGTGTCTTTTATATATGATTTATCAATAAAGCAAATTTCTCAAAGGTTTTGCTAGAATGTAATAGTGGTTTCATTTACCGCAATACAATTCATTTTCGATTCAATAAACTAAATTCTGATTGTATTCAAAGTGCTAAGCAGTCATCAGTATTTACTGTTTCCATCACAGATTATTTATTATGCAAAGTTAATAGTTAACTTTGGTTACTAATCAACCTTAGAACAACAAAGGCTATTTATTCGGTTGTTACTAGCTACTACAAATGAACTAATTATGAATTAGGTTAGCAATATTTCCTAGGACATTAACGGTTATCAAATTAGATTGAGGCAATGATACAATATTTTACAAGTTGTATCAAGAATTTCTTAACCTCTTTCCACAACCTCTGAAATACAAATGACTTCCTTGTTTCCTCGACCTCAAATTCTTCAGTGTCGGACTGCCCGGGGGAGGAGTAAACCCCCCCCCCCCCTACCGAGGCCCCACCTCAGCCACCTACCCATCCAGTGAGTGTTTACTGGGCTCCACGAAAGAATATTAAAAAATATTATATATATATATATATATATATATATATATATATATATATATATATATATATATACATATATATATATATATATATATATATATATATATGTTTGTGTGTGTGTGTGTGTTTTATGTATTTGTAGTGAATACTCGAGGGACAAATGATACCACAGAATGAAACATGGCAACTCGATTTGTAATATGTTTAAGCGTTCGCTGAGGTTGAACAAGTCTCCGCCCATTTCCTTGAAGGTAGTAAGAACAACTCTTCCTTTGTTTTGTCATGGTAACACTAGAGACCTCTGACGAACGATTCCCCTTGAGTGTCGGCAGACTTTTGAATCTAAGTGTACATCAATTTTAAACAACCCTATTTATCTATCTATCTATCAATTTTTTTCTGCTTTCTTTATTAAAGTACACTCTTTCAGTTGTAGGAATTGATATTTGCAACATGATTCATACAACAAATGATCGTAAATGTAGAACCGGAGAATTTATTTGAAAGCGTCTTTCCTTTTTTGAGATTTGAGATAACTGGGAAGGGAAAAGTGATGAACCGATGAATATACTGCAATTTTCATTATGCAGAAAACGAACCTTTTTCTATGTCAGGGAACTGGCATCATTATTCGATTTACTTCCATGAATCTAACATATGTGGGGTCTGACCCAAGGACAAATCCTTTAGGTTTTGAAGAAATTATATCGAAGTACAACTACGCAGCAGAATGAAGATCAAATAAAGACTGTTTGTTGGGCGTGGTAAAGGCATGCTTTCTATTGAGTGCCATGTAAGAACTAGAGGAGCACTCAGTAGAGAGAATGCCTTCGTCACGCCAAGTAAAGCAGACTTCTTTTGCTCTTAACTCCAATGCGTACTTGGACTTTGATGTATTTTCTTTAAACTCTAATGGATTTGTCCTTGGGTCATACCCCATATGTCTGTACTTTTTTTACGTAATGTTGTTCCGAAACATAAAGTGTAACAAAATATGTGCCAAGTACTCAACATTGCAATTATTTTCAAAATACTGCTAAGCACTTTTACTTTGATGTATTTTATTCTAAATGTTAGATTCATCCTTGGGTCACATCTAACACGACTACCAAGTTTGGTCAAAATCGATACAGTAGTTTTTGTGTAAAGTTTCTCACAAACAAATAAATGAACTAAACAGAGAGGGTTGAATACATACCCCTCGCCTAATCGCAGTGAATCAGGGACTGATAATAAATACCACTTTAACTATTAAAGATTATTACATATGCAGATGTCATAATATATCTAATGGAATTGTAAATGTAATTGGTGATAATATTTGGAGTCGTCAGCCTCATCTTTAAATTTTATTTTTAATCCCCATATATAATGAAGAGCATGTGTCTATATATATATATATATATATATATATATATATATATATATATATATATGCATATATATATATGTATATATACATATATATATATATATATATATATATATATATATATATATATATATATATATATTTATATATATATCTTGCCTATTAGGTTGAGCGACATTGCCAAACTTATAACTACTCAGTCTCTCCTCATCCCTCGGGTAATGGGAGAAGAGTAGTCATTTATATATAACTTCCTTATTAGGGTGAGTGGCATTGCCAAACTTGAGACTACTCAGTCTCTCCCCATTCCTCGGGTAAGGGGAGAAGAGTAGTCATACCCTGGTGAGAGGGGGTACCCCAGTCTTATAGTTAGGAATGGGGGAGGGGTGGGAAGGGTTCAATCTGCGATTGATACACTAGCATTAATATGAAGGGAACTAAGAGTCCATCTCATCCATGTGATTTATTACTAGGAAATTGAGGATGACATCCCTGCGGTGTCTAGTTTGATCCTCCCCATTGTCTTACCTTCCCTTCAAAGGTTTTACGTTTTGTTCATGTGGCGATGCTGTCACTCGGCTTCTCATTTGAAGATCTAATGGAGGCTGCCGTTTTTTGGGGGACAAAGGTTTCCTCGTCATTTTATGTCGTATTTCAGACATGTGTTGCCAGAAGAAGCAAACAATGTCCTGTGAAGGTAACTTAGGATCCCTACCGAATTCATTCGTCTTTTCTCTTGTGATATTCCCGGGGAAAAGCCTGTGGGAGTGTTTGCTTTTGTGCTTCCGAGGGTGGGATGAAAATATGCATGTGCTTGTTTTTTGTTCTACCCTAAAATTAGCATATGTATATATATATATATATATATATATATATATATATATATATATGTACAGTATATATATATATATATATATATATATATATATATATATATATATATATATTTATGTGTGTATATATATATATATATATATATATATATATATATATATATATATATTTATGTGTGTGTGTGTATATATGTCCTGTCACGCTAAGCTGCATTGTCAAACGCATGACTACTCTGTCTCTTGGATATGGGGAATGGAATTCATTCTGATTATCTACAGATATCTTTCAATGATGAACTCGCTTTACTATTGGATCAAAGATGTATAGGGAAAGTATCTTTATGATAAGACGTTTTCTTGTATTCGAATTTTGACATTAAAAGGTATCGATATATGTATATATATATATATATGTATATATATATATATATATATATATATATATATATATATATATATATATATATATATATACACGTGTGTGTGTGGTGGGGTTGAGTGTGTGTGTATGCATATACATACACTAACTTTCCGTCTTTTTTCTCTTGTAAGAGGGTGGTTTTAAATATTACAGTATTCTTTATTTAAAACAAGATAATTTTGTAAATGATTTACCCGTCACAAGTATATCACGCGGACAGAATTTATAAGGACTTGTTTGCAAGATGTTGGTTAAACGTCAAAAGATCCTTGGAAAAGAGGTGAACTTGTCAATGGGATAACTTTCCAACCCATGAATGGGGCTTAATGGTGCAGTGGGCGACCGTAATAAGAGTATTCGAATTATTTTAGTCTTATATTAGAAACGTCCCTGGCTAGCGATCGGTGGCCTGGGGTTCGAGTCCCTCGCAAACTCGATAGTTTATTGTAGTGTCTGCAACCTCACTATCCAAGTGAACAAAGGATGCGGGGTCATGGGAAGCCTGTAGTTCTACTTGCGAAGTCATCAGCAGCCTTTGTCTGGCCGTCCCTGGTCCTAGCTTGTGTGGAGAGGGACTTGAGCGCTGATCATATATGGTTAGTCTCTGGGGCATTGTCCTGCTAGCTAGGGCATTTTCACTGTCCCTTGCCTCTTCCATTCTTGAGTGGCCTTTAGCACTTAAACCTCCAGCTATTCTCTCGGACAGAACTAATGCTTTGCATCTAGTGCCAGAAAATGATCTTGATTGGGTGGAAACCAACTTGTGCTACTGAGGCTTGACGTTGATGTATGTGGTCTCCGAGTGGTTCATAGTTTGTTGTTTTGGAAGGTCTATTTGTAACCATTTATTTGTTTTGCAATTTCCCTCCAAATGTTCTCACGTAGGAACTCGTTGATATTTAGCTGTGGAATATTATGAAATCAGTTTTAATAGGAAATAAATTTAGGAAGTTGTCAATTGAGAGAGAGGAAGAGGCTGTGCAACTCATTACATTTCGTTGCAACGTCTGTTTACTTAAGGATTACTTTTAGACAAACCCCGATGCAGAGTTCCAATAAGTCGCTCCAGGAACTATTCCTTTAAATCTTTTGCTCATTTAATTTGAGATATTACCTGATTGATTTCCCTTGGGGATTCTGAGATTAATTTGAGATTACCTATTGGAAATTAAATTAGGCAAAAGATATTATGCTTAACGTTCCCCAGTGGTGTAGCTTTTACATATATTTTCATCTTGGATATTTTTCATTTTCTTATCCTTATATATCTCTTTACTCCGTTTCTTTCTTTTTTTTTTTAAAGAAAATAGGTTCTTAATTTCATTCATGCCTTTCTTTTGAACATTAGAAAAGTTATATATAACGTGATCTGAGGTCTTGTTATTCTTTCGCTTGACAAAGTTTGAGTATTCCAAAATATTGGATGGAAACTGTTTCTTTATATAACTTTTTTTCGCAGAAAGCACAATTTGATATGATTAACAACGCAGGGTATATGGTAGTTCTATATTTCACATTGTCCAGGTTATCTCTCTCTCTCTCTCTCTCTCTCTCTCTCTCTCTCTCTCTCTCTCTCTCTCTCTCTCTCAAATGCTGCTTCCAGCAGTTGTTTTAGCGATTAACTATTTTCAAATAGTTGATATAAAGTAAATGTGTAATACGTATGAAAATATTGTAAAATACTTATTAAAACATATCGATAGTTATTTCTATTACCTGTGGCTGTGTTTTAAACAATAAAGTAGCAGGATGTAATTATGATTTTGAGAAGGATATCCGACTTATCATGTATATCATGTCTATAAAATTTAGAATTATGATTAATCTTTGATAATTAAACGTCGTTTTTATGTCGTTTTTAATCTAAATTTTTGTGTTGAGGAAATAATTATATACATAATCGACGTTATTAATAAATATTATGAAGGGTTTCAGAATTTTTTCTAGGACCATTGAATGTTAAGATGAAATATATGTCTATAGAAATGTTTGTCAAGGAGTTTCCAATGAAGGATGTTGGTGCATCTCGGCCTCTGTTATTTAGGAAAACCACGAAACGACTTAATAAGAAATATCACTGAAGTTTCTTGAGTCATTCTATTTCCTGGAAATGGGTTTTCCAGGAGATTGTTACTACTCTACCAAGTGCTATACATAGCCAAGTTCTGCACTTTGCTGGAAGACGCTTGGAGACCATTCAGTTAACTCTATATTATCAGCTAAGCTACAACCCTAGTTGGAAAAGAAGGATGCTATAAGCCCAAGGGCTCCAACAGGGAACAATAGCCCAGTGGGGAAAGGAAGTAGAGAAATGAACAAACTACAAGAGAAGTAATGGTCAATTAAAATAAAAGAATTTTAGAACAGTACCAACATTAAAATAGATCTTTCAAATATACGCTATAAAAAAGAGACATGTCAGCCTGATCAACATAAAAAACATTCGCTGTAAGTTTGAACTTTTGAATGAATGATGGAGACTAAAACTGCCTTGTTAATGCGAATGATGACAGTATTTGGAGGCTTTGCTGTCTTGGCACTTTGTCCGGATTTAGTATTGCATTTGGTTCTATTAATTTACAGTGATGATTTCAACTTTGTTTTGTTGGGGTTTGAAGGAGACATCAATATCTATTATGGTAATTTTGATTTTTGTTCATATTTTGATTTCCTTTTATCCGACAGATTTTGAAATCGATTTGTCTTTCGACAGTCATAATATAGGAGTCATCTTTGAAAGTTAAGTATCTAGTTTAATTTTATTGATATTTTAAGCAAGAATTAAATTTATTTAGTGACAAGTTTTATATATACAGTAATTGTTTTAAACGTTATATATTAAGAAATGATGGTCCAAACTCCGCTTGAATATCTCTGGTTTGGCAAGTTTTTATGTGAAATTGTTCCTCTTTCGTACAGTTAACGATACATTTCCTACTCTGAACTTGAAGATTGAGACCTGTGATATAGTCGATTGTTGCGAAGTAAATTAGGGTAATATTCCGGTCTGGGAAATGCGCTTTCTTTTATTATTTTTAAATGAACTAATTGCTAGATAGATTAAGACTAGAAAGGAGAATTATGCCCTGTTCACACAGGGCGGGTTCCGCCGTGCGGTTTGATACCCGTTGCCTCCAATACTTGTGAACGATTCCAATAAAGAATAATTAGATTTGTGACAGCGCCTATCAAATCTCTGGGTTGGAAATCGCCATCTGTGAACAAGGCCTTACTGTAGGCCTTAAAGGTCACTCATGACTAGCAGCGACAAGGAACAATGATAATGCCCTTGCAGTACAATGCTCTAGAGACAGGGCCCGAGCCCCCTCTCCACCCAAGCTGAGACCCGGGAGGGGCAAGTAATGGCTTCTGATGAATCCGTAGGTAGACCTATAGGCTTCCCCAAAACCTTCCTCCTTAGCTCACAAGGAGGGTGAGGTTGCACACCTTACAAGAACTATCGAACTTGAACGAATCTCAAACCCCAGTCCAGGAGATCGGAAAACAGGAATGTTACCAATAGTCTAATGAATTCTGAATTTAGATAGTAAATGGCATTAGTTTAGATGAGTTCTGAAACCAACTAAGAGATATTTACATTACTGGTGTTAACCTCTTCCCCACCGTTATCCCTACATTTTGTGGTCGGTTGTCTGATCCAGATATGGTTCATAAGTTGGCAGAGTGTTTTTACGATGGCATGCTCTTGCAGTCGTCAAAGACAGTTATTGGCGGTGTGCCTAACCTTTGACTAAGCAGTCCAACTGTAAGACAGCAGTTTCCACAGTCATTAACTGTGGGATTTGCTGTAAAGCCTGACTGCAAGGCAGCAGCTGTCCTTTATGTCGTTTTCTACGACATGCAGGATGTAAGGTGGTGGTATTTTATCTTACATTGTTTACATACTCGTGTTATCACCGTAAATATAACGAAAAGAAGAGCTTTCATAAATTGTCTGCTTCACTCCAGTTGAAAATAAAAACTGTTGGATGGCGACCAAATTCATGATAAAATATTGTATTGGGAAATAAAAAAAATTGAAGATAGACCTTAGGACATTGGACGAGCCAATTAAATTTTGGAGCAGATCCGGATACGGACCCGGATTTGCATTTTGCGTGTCTGTGGACACGATTACGTCGAAACTACTCGACGGATTTTGACGAAATTTTCACTACAGATAGATTTTACGTCTTGGCCTACTCCATTAAAATTTGGAGATGATCTGGATCCAGATCCGGATTTAGATCTTTCGGTATTTTAAAGATAACATCAAAATATAGATTTTTTTCCAATCGGAAATCAATTCTAGAGTGCGTGAATTTAATTTTTTATTATTCAATTGACTCCAGCACTTAAAACACACTAAAGAGGAATGAATTAGCGCCCTTAGGATTTTAAAGTTATCTTCCCATTGAGGAGTTTTATTGTCATAATTACTTCAGAATATATCAGTGTTTTGTCTGGTCTTATGTCTTTGCTTTTTAGAAATGATAGTGTAGGATCTATTTCTTGAGATAACTGACATGTGAAATATATTCTTTGGATGTATTTTTTTCTCGTTCATACATATTCTTTTTAAGTCTGCTCTTTATGTAGGTCACACGGTTTAAAGGTCGCTCATGAATACACTGGCAAGAGACAAGGCAATATTAGAGAGGCTAACTATTCATACACATGATCAGTTCTCAAGCCCCTTCTCCATCAATCTAGGATCAGGAAGGTCCAGGCCTAGGCAATGTCTACCGATGACTCATCAGGTAGACCTATAGACCAATAGCTCTGGAGTTTGAGTGGATTCAAGAACTCCCGTCCGATAGATTGCTAGGCAAAACGTTTCCAATTGGAGCTCTATACATGAAGGAAATGTTTGCAACTTCCTTTGAGTAGTGAAATAGGAATGCATGATCATCTGTTCATCAATTGCATTGAATTTTGGTTTGGTGTCCTGGAAATTTATGTTAATTTTTTTTTTTTGGGGGGGGGCGCAAGGTTTTACAGAGAGCTCTATGATTGGTCATTAAGCCATAGGGTGTCCTTTTGACCCCCCTATTTTGGCTCTTATTTCAATTTAAACATAATATTTCTTAAAATGGAATTTTGGGAGTATTTACTACTAAACAATTGTTGGGGCTTTGGTTTTGTTGATTTAAGAAAACTTAAATGAAATTTCTATCTTTAATGTTGTTCACTTACTTTTTAGTAGACCCAACTTTACATTTATAATTGTTTGATAGTTGAGGAACAGGGGAGAGAACCATCATCGATTTACGTTTTGAGTGTTTAATATTTCTATTTTACAATGTACCAACGAAGTGAAATTAAAGTAAGCTCTCTCTTCAACAAGAACGCCTAAACAATAAAAGCAACAAAGCTGAAGAACAACGGACTATTGTTATTTAAAGCCATAAGTATGAATTGTCTTAGATAATATGGAGAAGATATTTTTTCTTATTCTCATCGCGTTCATTGTTGGCGAAAGATTCTCTCTTGGGACTGCTTTCAAGAGGAGATGGAAATGATGAAAGTAAAGTGCCCCTTTTTTATTATATCTTTTTCTTATGCAACAGCACTGTTGTTTATATAACACTTATAAAATGTATTTTCGCTTATCTAACAAGTTTGAATTGTCTGAGGTGCCATATGTATACTATCGTGGAAAACTAACACAGTTAAGTCTTGCGTTATATGTAATACTAGTATTCGGAGTCTGTCAAAAATTACGCCTAATTATTTAGATAGTTATTCTCATAGAGATTCAACCCTCTGTCATTCATGAGTGGCCTTTTAAAGCCTGTAAACCTTAACGAAGAAATTGTTTGAAAACTAATAATGAAAATATACTGAAACTTATACCGAACAAAGTTGTTATTGCAATGTCTTCAGGTTGAAGAGATTGACAATATTAGCAAGGAAATTTCCATGCGCCCGGATACTTACTATTGATTAGTTGAAATGTTTATGTTAACCACTTTCAAGTTAACATTTCAAACTATATGTATCGGCATACTCATTAGTGCCTATAACCCTAGGAATTGACACAAAAAAAGACATTTAACTCGCAATTGTCATTGGAACATTACAGTTTCCCCTGCAAAAACAGAAATATAGAGAGTAATAAGACAGCACTAGAAGCAATACAATCATAAAGTAGGTAAAGATTAGGTAGTGATTTGTCTTGAACTCCGGACATTCATCCAATGGCCAACGGAATAGACGGTTTGTGGAACCATTTATTTTTACGTTTCACATTTTTCATTATTAAGCTTATGAATACACAGATTCTGAGGAAGGATTTTCAAAGGATTCCTTAGGATGTGACTTTCGTCCAAAGTTTAGTTAAGAGATTATAAATAGAAGTGAATGAGAATTCCTACTGCTTAGAGTTTGAGAACATATACATAATGTTTGTATATATATATATATATATATATATATATATATATATATATATATATATATATATATTTATACAGTATATATACATATATATAAATTTATATATGTATATATATACATATATAATTTATGTGTGTGTGTGTTTGTGTGTATGTAATATATATATATATATATATATATATATATATATATATATATATATGTGTGTGTGTGTGTGTGTGTGTGTGTGTATATATATGTGTGTGTGTAATAATAATAATAATAATGATAATAATAATAATAATGATTATGCATAACGGTATATAATTTATATTACCAGCCTTTCATATTCATCCTCCCTATCATGTAGGGCACTCAGATCAGGAAGCTTTTGGAGTTTAGCATCGATAAAATTGTTAAATTTATTTCTAGCCAGATTTTCACCTTGCCTGGTGCGTATTGCAGAGCCCCTTCTTTTAATTCCATAGGAAAAGTAAATAGAGAATATGGTTTACATTGCCAAGGGTGTTCTTTCCCCGCAATGAGTTCTTAGTCCACCACCCAAGTGAAGAGAAGTTTATTAATGAGTTGTGTTGGCTTCAACTTGTTAGAAGGTCGTGCTTTTCATCAGTGTCTTCTAGGAATTCTTGTCGGTGGTAAATTAGACTGCCAACTGAAATTACAAAGGATTCAGGAAGTTTCACACACACACATTATATATATATATATATATATATATATATATATATATATATATATATATATATATATATATATATATATATATATACTTGTGGGTATATATATATATATATGTATATATATACTTGTTTGTATATATATGTATATATATATATATGTGTGTGTATATATATACATGTATATATGTATATGTATACGTATATATACATATACAGTATATATACATTTATATATATATATATGTGTGTGTATATATATACATGTATATATGTATATGTATACGTATATATACATATACAGTATATATACATATATATATATATATATATATATATAGGCTATATATATATATATATATATATATATATATGTATATATATATATATATATATGTGTGTGTGTGTATATATATACATGTATATATGTATATGTATACGTGTATATACATATACAGTATATATAAATATATATATGTATATATATGTATATATACATGTAGATATGTATATACACATATACATGTATATATATATATATATATATATATATATATATATATATATATATATGCATATATATATCTATGTATATATATATATATATATATATAGAGAGAGAGAGAGAGAGAGAGAGAGAGAGAGAGAGAGAGAGAGAGACTTGCTCGATATTACATAGGAGAGAGATGTTTTGACTTGCTGATGAATTACAAAAGGAGGAAGGGTGTTGGAATTGAATTCCCTTGAGTGTTCGGATTCAGACAACCGTTTCCGAACGTTTTGTGAAATTCAACAAAGGATTTGTTGAATTCGACAACGTTCATCCATTTCTGTTTATTCTCGTCTTTGAGGAAAACCTTTTTCGTTTCATAACTTTTTTTATTGATTGGAAGGCCATAACGATACAAATTTCTATCCATTATGAATGTCTTTAGCCTTGGACTTATAGTTCTTAATAATCTTAAGGATTAAGTGGACATTGATATAAGAACAAGCAGAGTTGTATAGAAAAGACAAGTGCAATCATTTGTCGCTTAGTCATTAATGTTATCACATTCCTAATGACCAGACCTTTCGTCATTTTAATTTTAAGATTGTGAATTTGTGATGCATTAAGGTTCTTTTATTGAGAGTTTTATATTATGCCCAGAATTTACAGTGATAACATTTTGGTTTTTGTTGAGCATATGCAGAGTGATATACTTCCGTAAAATTTTTAGTTACCAGTGTACGCGACCCTTCAAAATGACGGCTAGGTATTTAGATAGGTATGCGCATTCACTCACTCCCCTCTCATCAGGGTTATGCCTGCATCTCCCCCCCCCCCCCCAACCTGAGGAATGGGAGAGACCGAGTAGTTATACGTCTGGCAATGACACTGAACATGGTCGGGAAAAGTTATATGTACATTATATATACTGTATATATATATATATATATATATATATATATATATATATATATATATATATATATATATATATATATATGTCAGGCACTTACTCTTTATTATAACAGGGGAAATTAACTATTTGAAACTTGAAGGGCGTTAGAACTAAGGCATTCGTTTAAAGTGAATCTGCTCTGTTCTGCCCGATGCCAAACATTCGCGTCGAGAAGAAACTATAGGATACCACCAAGAGACCGTCTCGTGCTGCCAAACGTAAGATCAAAGCAAACATCTGCGTCAGAATATGATGGCTGAGAATTTGTAATTCCGGAGGGGATGTTACGCTGAACTTCAAGAGTAAAACTCTTGTCTCTGTTCTTTGCCTTGCATACGAAATAAGTCACTTGGAGAGTTCTCCGCTCTCTTGGGCACTGGACCTTGAAGGCTTCAAGGGGAGCGGGTATCGAAAAAAGAAAAAAAAAATTCACCATTTATTGTTATCACTCCATTGTTGTTTAAATGAATATCTTAAATTAACGTATCTCCAGGGAAGTTGAACATTAGGGATTTTAATTTCGCCTAAACAGTTTTGAGAAAGAAAAATAATGCGTAAAAGATCGATCTCCAAAGGAATCAGGAAAACTTAGAAAAAAGATTGAGAAACACTAACAATCGAGAAAGGTTCATTTCTAGCTATTAATTATTCCTTATATATATATATATATATATATATATATATATATATATATATATATATATATATATATATATACTGTATATATTATATTTTACTTACACTAATTTTTATTTAAATTTTTAATCATCAACTTTTCTCCTAGATCTATATCGGTTTGCCTGCATCCTTCTTTTGATTATCAATAAAAACCCTAAATTTTCCTTTAATGCCTTTTCCGCATTCATTAGTCCAATCATATGATGCCTATTTGCTATGGAAACCAAAAGCCCAGAAGAGATAATAGATATGTTTTTTAATGATTGGGTTCCAGTATATATTATTTTGTTCAACTGAATCTCTCTCTCTCTCTCTCTCTCTCTCTCTCTCTCTCTCTCTCTCTCTCTCTCTCTCTCTCTCTCTCTCTCTTTCTTTGAAATTTACTATTCGATAGATTGAGTAAGAAAACATACCGGGTGATAGTTACAATTATTACTATTGTTCCTACTCTTGTGATGTTGTTACTCTTAGTTATACAGATTGCTTCGAAATACCATCATGAAAACAATAAGAATCCCATCATAAACCACTCTGACATGGATGTATAGACAGCATACACCGAATTATTCATGTTATTGAATGTATTATTTGTTGGTATGGAACCTTTTTTCACTATCGATCTCATTCAATTTTGTTGTCAGTTTGATAAAGAAGGCTTTGTTTAACAACATTTCATAATGGATTTGGTATTTAGTTTCCTAAATCCTACGGTGTCATAACTTGTTGATAATATTGATATAAAAAAAGGATTTTGAAAGAAGCATCCCCATTTAGATTTTTATATAGACTATGTTTTGCGACCGAGTTTTCTTTTCATTTAAAAGCAATAATTTCTTTTAAATCTTATTTTCACCCCTCAAAATCCCTCCCCTATTTCGTCAATGGTTCAAATAAGAGATTTGAAATTTTGGTCGAAAGAATGACAGACCTAAACGTTGATCTTTCCTGAATGACAAGCGATTGACAAGAATCGCATAATCTCTTTGTTGCTCTCGTTTCTATACATTATTAACGGTACTTACATGTACCCGGATTTTAACAAAATTTTGCAATCATGGAAAATGTAATGATTCGATTCTACTGAAAAGGTCAGCAACCAAAACGGACAGATATCATAACCAAAATAAAAATAGGACAATGAAATCATTTGTTCATATTGATGGACGTTTTCTTAGAAATGTAAATATATCCACCATGAAAAATATTGTTGTCTTTTGTTGCATTCGGAAATGTTGAGAAGAGAAGAGTTGTTTTTTTTCCTCTCTGGTCGTTGATAGATAGTTTTGTCGTTTCTTTTTTGTGTCATGCGAGTTGAATCGAGGTCTTCTCAGAAAAGGTGTGAACGATGCTGTTGCTTGTTTACGTTATATGTGTGATGTTGGAAGGAGCTTTCAAATGTTTTGTTTATTGTTCTTTGTTTTTGTTTTTCATTTGGTTTTTGATAAATCAAGAAAGAATGATAGGTCTGGTCTTTGGGTTGCTGTTCTGGATGGGTGGTCATCGTCTGCTGCGGGTGACTAGGTATATTAGTTATGGAGTCATTTATATAGTTATATAGTTAAGTGTGGAATAAGCCTTTTATATGGTTTTATGTCCCTTGATTGGTTTGATTTTAGAGCTAGTTGGGCAGTTCTTGGAAGTATATCTTCCTAACTATGTATTTAGGATTATTTTTATTAATTTTATTAATTTTACGTAATGATAATTGCAGATAGGCTGAGGATGACATAAGTTATGTCGAAAGCTACCAAATAAAGAAGATGATAGCAGCATTGACCATTTTATTTCTATGTGTGTGTATATATATATATATATATATATATATATATGTATATATATATATATATATATATATACTACTGTACACAACCCTTTTAAATATTTAAATAGATATACACACGGTCACACATATTCAACCCTCCCCACCCCTCCCTTTTCCTAACTACAACACGTTATTTTGGGTAATTTGTAGGAGATTGTTCTTGTCCTAGTGGAATTTTTCTTGAACCTTGGAGGAGGGAGCATGATCCATTGGTCATTAGGTTTGCTGACTTGTGTCAAGTTTCGAGATATCTCACAGGCAGGAGTTCACGTCTCGCTTTGATGCTAATAGTCATCTTTCTTCTTCCAGGATATGAATAACAAAATTTTAAGGTGTCTCGTGTGAAGGTAGTTGTAATTGGAGTTCTATTTTATTTTTAGGTAATATTTCGATTTTCTCTGGAAATATACGTCAACAGTATTTTATTATTATTATTATTATTATTATTATTATTATTATTATTATTATTATTGTTAGTATTACTATTACTATTATTATTATAATTATTATTATTATTATTATTATTATTATTATTTGCTAAAATAAAATCCTAGTAGCAAAAGCAGGATGCAATAAACCCAAGGACCCTTACAGCGAAAATAGCTAAGTGAGGAAAGGAAATAAGGAAGCATATATAATA
>NC_090727.1:102396024-102418524 GCF_036898095.1 Palaemon carinicauda | reverse complement strand
AAAAATATTATACCATCATATAACTAAAATTCATGACAAACCATAAGGTCCTAACGGTAATCCTGACTTCTGACGTTCAAGTCTTGTCTAAGAGGCCTCAATAGAAGCCCTCTGGAGCTTAGCAACAGCCTGAGCTTCTGTAAGATGCTGCTATTTCAGGTCGCTGATCCACAAAGGTATAAGAAGACATAATTGGGGCCATTTCATTGGCCATAAAGTTGCGGAAGCCACTAACAACATGAGAGTGGGTGTTGGACCTAATGGTGGTAAAGCATATTAGTGATTAAAAAAACGCCGTCGATAAGACCTCAGGGCTAATAAACCATCGTGTGATTTTTTTTTTTTTAAATGATTCTCCGTCGAAGAAAATTCTGAAATTTAATTCAACGAAGGTTGTAGTTGTTATCTAATAATGACGTCTTACATAACTCACTAGTTGTAATTGTATTACCAGCATGAGAGAGAGAGAGAGAGAGAGAGAGAGAGAGAGAGAGAGAGAGAGAGAGAGAGAGAGAGAGAGAGAGATTTTCTCTATCCATGCATGTGTTTCAATTGTATTTATTTATATAAGAACCCCAAAAAAATTTTAAATGTGTTAGAGACGGGGCAACCAAGGGTCCATATTTAGTCAAGTGCTCACAAAGAAGAAAAATTAAAATTGATGTTTGCATTTAAAATATTGTCAATCTAGCCTAGCCTTGCGCAATGCAACATAACCTCTTAACCTAACTTACAGAAGTCTAGCTAAACCAAACCTACCCTAACTTAGCCCAACAACATAATCCAAAGTAACATAATATAGGCTAACCCAAACTTAACAAACCTAACCACTGAACTTAACCAACACTAACCTAATCAAACCTAAGCTAATAAAACTTTTATTCCTTTAACCCCTGTTATCTTTTTCTTATTTTACCATGATATATTTTGCTGCAATTGATTTAAATTAAGAAGAATTAAATTTCAGTTTCATTAGACTAAGTGTGCTCTTAAAGCGGAAACTAATGATTATCATAATTTTCAGGGCCCTCCACTACCATCGGCAGCAGCAGAATTTTATCGACCGGGCAGGCAGACTTCAAGCCATATTGCACTTCATGAAGAAAGCATAATAGCAACCAGTGATGCAGACGACGATGGCGAATGTAAAGAAATAGATGTTCCCTGTAGATCTTACTTTTCCCCAAGAAAAAAAAAATAAGTAAAGCAACTAAGAAAATTTCTGATAAAGATATTAGACTTGGCCGCGTTGCCCACTTCCCTTCTGTTAGTACAAAACCTAGGGACATATGAACTACCTGGATGTAAGGGGAAAATAAACATGTTTTGCATCAAGTGTGAGGCACACTTATACTACGATGCTAAGAAGAAAATGTTTCCTCGATTTCCATACCAAATAAAAGAATAACCTGACAAGAATTCTTTCTCTTTTGGAGGGGGTCAGTACCACTCCGTAATTTTTGGCAGTTGTTGTTGTTATTATTATTAGCTGCTAAGCTACAACCCTACTTGGAAAAGCAGAATCCTATAAGCCCGAGAGCTGAAACATGGAAAATAGCCCAGTGAGGAAAGGGAATAAGCAAATCACAAGAGAAGTAATTAACAAATAAAATAAAATATTTTAAGAACAGCAACATCAAAAAAAATCTTTCACATATAAACTACAAAAACTTTAAAAAACCAAGAGGAAGACAAATAAGATAGAAAAGTGTGCCCGAGTGTACCCTCATGCAAGAGAACTCTACCCCAAGACAGTGAAAGATCATGGTACAGAGGCTATGGCACTATCCAAGACCAGAAAACAATGATTTGATTTTGCAGTGCCTCTCTCCTAGAATAGATGCTTACCATAGCTAAAGAGTCTCTTTTACCCTTACCAAGAGGAACGTAGCCACTGAACAATTACATTGCAGCAAATAACCCTTTGAACGAGGAAGAATTTTTGGTAATCTCAATGTTGTCAGGTGTATGACGACATAGGAGAATATGTAAAGAAAAGGCCACACTATTCAGTGTATGTGTAGGCAAAACGAAGATGAACCGTATTCTGAGAGATGGATCCAATAACTACAACGGTAGTATGATCATAGAAACCATATTCCTTTATTTTTTCATGTCAACTACATGATTTTCCTTGTGGGTCTTTTGGAAAAATAAAGTTTCTGTAGAAAATGACATTTAATCTCCAAGCTGTCATGCACCTGAGAGGACATTTTGGTATTCCTTTAGAAGTAACTTTATTTTGAATAAATACGGTGAAATTTAGTGATATGTTTATTTTGGCACCTAATAAGAAAGAAAAAGTTAGATTAATTTTGTTTTGAAATAGGAAAAAAAGTCTGGCAGTGGTGTTAAAGGCTTTGTTTATTTATACTAATGTTTCCTAAATAATTTCCACGCCGTGCCATAAAAGAAAGAAAAAAAAAATATTGCCGAAAGTATTCCAAAGTTCAGCAGCTAATGGAATTTGTAATTACAATTGCATTTTTTTATTTACATAGTCAGGCTACACTCTTGATATTTCCTATATAGTTGTAAGTTTTTTATATATACAATAACTAACTTACTGCTTTGTAATACCTTGTGGGATAACCTAACAAAAGAAAGGAACCTCCAAAGAATAAAAAATAATAATTGAAAGTCGAATAGTATTAAATAGTGGAAAATAAGTTAATATAAATGTCTTCTTAATTCACGTAACGTAATGTAATCAGAAAATTTAAGAACTTAAATGGTTTAAAAGATTGTCTCTATTGAAGAATTAAATATGGGATAAATACATGAAGGAAACAAACACTTTTGAAGTTCATTGTAGGTGCTTCCCTCATATTCTACACTGTATTATACTTCATATAGCTTCCTTTCATCAACATATATAAATAATAATAATACTAAAAAGAACAGCTACAGATTGCATAAATCCAACTGTAATTACCTATAAATCCATCGTAGAAAAGAATTAAGATTTTCTTTTCAGGTTTCCAATGCCACAAGGACCAATACAACGGTGACACCTACGTCAAAAGAAGAACGAACGACCGAACGAAAAAACTTTCTATTTCGTGTTCTTTATGTAATATTTCAGGATTGGAGGAACAAAATTTATAGGATATTTGCTAAAAGATGAATAAATAATACCAAAATACTGTGTATCAAGAAAACGGTGGACAAGAAAAACCTCCTTAAATCTTCATTGATAACTAATTACATTTCATCTTCTGGTAGGATAGGGTGGAGAAATCAATGTTCTCATTTAGTTCTTTAAACCTTTCGACACTTTTCACTTAATGCACAACAGACATTATGCCAAAAATGGGGGTTACAATTTTAAATTCAAATACTATTACAGCAGTCGCAGTCTCAACCATTAAAAGCAATACACCATTTCATAAACATATAGTTCTAACTTACAATAAACCATATTTTAGATGGTAATAGCTGGCATACGACTATTGCTGTTCTATCTTTAAGCTAAAAACACTTAAACAAACGACATATCAATCTAAATGTTATCATGGAATTACATGAGTAAAGCGCATTGCTTAATTACCGTATATGGCTTGTCATAGTATAAAATAAATGCAATAAACATTACAAATTCCCTGAATATTCAAGCGGTTTCAAATACAAAGAATTAATCTTTGCATAATATGATATTTGAAAGTCAACCATCGTATTTTGTATTGGTGCCCACATTGCCTTCAAAAACACCTTCCATATAGTTAAAGCCTCCTTCAAGAGTAATGGTATATATCTTTTTACCAACACCGCTTTCCCTTGGTTTAATCGCTATTTCAAGACTCATTTTCTGCTCATTCTGTGCCATTTTAAAAGGGATGGAATACAATCCTTTCTCTGGCATCTTTATGTATTAGAACCAACAGCTTCAACAAAGGGTCATATACAGTGGATTTCTTTTAAAATCTACATAATCCAAAGGCTGAAAGAAACAACATTTCTTTAATATTCTAAAAATAAACTTAAAAAAATCTATTACCCCTTATCGAAATTTCTAAAATACACGTTCCCTCACTCCATTCACCCATTACCCTCACCACATAAACCTGTTTCGCTCAACCCATTCACCCATTACCCTCACCCTATTCACCCATTACCTTCACCCCATTCAACCATTACCTTATTTACCCGTTTCCCTCACCCCATTCACCCATTACCCTATTCACCCGTTTCCCTCACCCCATTCACCCATTACCTTATTCACCCGTTTCCCTCACCCCATTCACCCATTACCTTATTCACCCGTTTCCCTCACCCCATTCACCCATTACCTTATTCACCCGTTTCCCTCACCCCATTCACCCATTACCTTATTCACCCGTTACCCTCACCCCATTCACCCGTTACCCTCACCCCATTCACCCATTACCTTATTCACCTGTTTCCCTCACCCCATTCACCCATTACCTTATTCACCTGTTTCCCTCACCCCATTCACCCATTACCTTATTCACCCGTTTCCCTCACCCCATTCACCCATTACCTTATTCACCCGTTTCCCTCACCCCATTCACCCATTACCTTATTCACCCGTTTCCCTCACCCTATTCACCCATTACCCTCTCCCTCATAAAAGGTTTGCAATTCTACATAAATCCTGTTTCAAGTCAGTCCCCATAACATTCAACATCTGTGGAGAAGCAGCACGAATTCATGTATTAACAAAGCAAGTAAAATAATGTTGTAATCAAACTGCCAAGTGTTTTCAATTATTGGTGATGTTGTCTATCCCCAAATTCTCTCTCTCTCTCTCTGCCACGAAGTTTTCATAACACATGTGAACTCAAGTACACTGAACAGCGCTCAAGAGGTTGGATAGCAAGAATGACGAATGTGAAATATAAAGGATATTATTATTATTATTATTATTATTATTATTATTATTATTATTATTATTATTAAGCTACGACCCTGCTTGGAAAAGAAGGATGCTATAAGCCCCAGGGCTTCAGCAGGGATAATAGCCTAGTGAGGAAAGGAAATAAGTAAACACAGAATAATATACCCTCAAGCAAGAGAAATATCCCAAGATCATGGTACAGAGGCTATGGCAGTACCCAAGGATAGAGAACAATGATTTTATTTGGAACACTGATTACTCAAAATCCATTACTTTTTGAAACTGAACAAAAGAATTACTTCTGAAGATGTGCACGGAAAGATTGAGAGAGAGAGAGAGAGAGAGAGAGAGAGAGAGAGAGAGAGAGAGAGAGAGAGAGAGAGAGAGAGAGAGAGAGAGAGAGAGAGAGAGCACTTTCCATTCTGTTATTACCTAGTAGCTAACCAACAACGTGGAAATAGGTGACGTCATTACTAGATGCGTGAGTGCCAATCGCTGACTGACCCCTATAGTCCAACTAGTACCTTCTGACGAAACCTTAGATGCTCCTTTCAGGGTTTTCCAAGACTAGTCCATGCTGAAATTTCTACCAGTTCCCTCACACACACACACACACACACACACACACACACACACACAGATTTAGTTAGGTTGTTGCAGTATTTCAAAACCTTTTGGTACACATTTTAGTCCTTTATAATATATATCAGAATAGTCATAAATTTCACTCTGTAATTACAATGGATTTTTTTTGGTGTGGGACTGAAAATTCATTGAAATTGAAAGGATTTCAAATCAGCTTTGGATTGAATTTCTCAACTTGTCGAACAAAATGTTTACGGCAATTTTAGTGAAGAAATTTTGTCTTAGTGATTATCAGTATCACTGGTAAGTTTCTCAGTATATGGGGAAATAGAGGTTTGAGGTAAATAAATTCAAGTAAAATTTCACAAAGTTTTTTAGTCAAATTTAAAAAGGGTTATAATTATTAACATCACATAAATAAAATACTAAAGATCAACAAGAGTTTAAGTTTAGTTTAGAGCAGTTTGGATTACATATCCAGATTAGGCTAAAAAAATAACTATACAATATTTCTGAGTAGTTTAAAATATACTATTCACTTAAAATGCAAGTGAAAATAGAGCATATACACTGTAAAAAGTTCAAGGTACAGAAAGGGTATAACGATTGAGCTGGGGTTTAAATACATGTAAAACACCCTAAGGCTCAAATATACCCCTCAAAACCAGGAGGCAGGGTATTTTTTGTGAATAATATACCCTCTATTGTACTTTGTCTTAAAATGGGCTTGGTATGTTTGTGTGATCATGTCATGAAATGAACTTTTACTCTGTATTAAATCACCATATTGTTACACTGATAGTGTAATGCACCAAAAAAGTTACGAACAACATATTGGTTTTGAGTTATGGATAGTTTTGAAGCAAGTTCCTACAAAATGCGGTACTTGGCAATTTGTATTGTTGCCGTCTCGAGATTCTTCGAGACCCCGGGAATTTGGCGGGAAATTTCAGTGGCGTCTGGACTCTCGTCTGCTCTGCCGTGAAGATGAATTGCTCCAATTAGCGTCATCGAGATTATAATATCTACACTGCATTTCACCTGTTAACTGCTAACCAAGGTAAGAACACTAACTGTCCATCTATGCAAGCATAGACAGTGGTCCCCAACATGTATATACACCGCCAACTCTGACTTGAAAGAAAAACGCCGGTAGATGCTTTTAAAAAGGCGGCGGTTTACCATACAAATACGCGGCTATGTACGTCTCTGTTGCATGTCATAACTATGGTGAAAGAACCACAACTATTCGAGAATGACACTTACATTATTTTATTTCGTTTTGACAATGATTCTAAATAGCATATACCTACGTGGTGGTTTGCACTGAAAGATGGTTAAAACAGAGACGAAGCCTTTTGACATACTACTTAGTAGACTTTAGTAACTTCTTTAGTTATAATAATTCAATTAATCTTATATATATATATATATATATATATATATATATATATATGAAATTGCTCTTTGTCAACTCATGTACAGCTTTCTCTCGGATAGCCGTTATTAATGTGACGTCACTAGGCACGACAACTGAGACAAGTCCTCCCTCTCTCTCGCCAGGCGAATTCTTTCTCCCCTCTGTCTCTCGCTGACTGCTTTCCATAATCTCATTTAATTTTACTGTTATTATTATTATTATTATTATTATTATTATTATTATTATTATAATTTTGATATCAATATAAAATGATAATAATAATATTGCTATGATTATTATTATTCCTTTACTCTTTTTACTATTATTATTATTATTATACTCCTTATATTATTATTATATTGTTTTTATTATTATGGTTTTTGCATTGACTCTGGTATTTATGTGACCTATAACACTTTTTACCATAATTTTACGTATGATAAAATGTGGTATGTATGTTTCTTATTATCTGAAATGCTGCCTTGAATAAATTTTAGGTTACTCATCCCCATTATTTCTGCAGTATTTTAAAAGTCAAAACTACCATACTTAACATTATTTCCTACTTCAACGTTACGAATAAAAATTGTCAGACATCATCATTAGTTTTGCATTCAGGCTGTGATAGTCTAAAAAATCATTATTACTAACACCGGGGAAAATAAGTAAGAAATTATCATTAGTACTTAATTATGAGAGAGAGAGAGAGAGAGAGAGAGAGAGAGAGAGAGAGAGAGAGAGAGAGAGAGAGAGAGAGAGAGAGAGAGAGAGAGCGTGAGCGTCAAGCTGTCTGGGAGGAAAAAACCATAAACAACGTATTCAGCTAAACGTTAATAACTTTACGATTACGCGTAGTCTGTAAGCAAACACTGACGCCAATGATTTCTTAATCAGTTTGACCTGAGGTAGCATACAGTTAGGTATTTATGCATGATATTTTTTCCTTTCCTTTCTATATATATATATATATATATATATATATATATATATATATATATATATATATATATATATATATATATATATAGGCACACACACACTAACAAATATTTTCTTTTCACAGATTTCTGTGTACGGTTTGCTTTGCAGCTTCTGCCATCACTCTTTATATATTATATATATACTTTTGATTTTCAAGTGTAATGGAAATAATAAATTGATAAACCAAACTTTTAAAATCATTGACCTTATTACTTTATATACTTATAAGCTATAACTACACCTATATAATGGTGGAATAGATGTTAATTATAAAATTATAATTAATATACAAGGGTATTTATGTCGTATAGAATACCCTGTAAAAGGGTATTCTTTACCTACGATACACCCCTAAGTAAGGGTATCTCAAGTATATGTTATACCCTTGATATGGGTATATTGTAAAGGGTATATTATAGTTCTTATATACCCCGATAGGGTATGCTATTTTAACCACTAGAAATACCCCTTTTCTACCCCTTTTATACCCTTAATTTTTTAGAGTGTATATGCTTTGGCTGTAAAGTGAATAACTCAAAATATATGTAATGCACTTAATTAAGCTCAGTTTACATTTCAGAGGTTTAACCAATCTGGATATATTTAGGTATAACAAACAGGATACATTGACCACAGATTAACACACGAAAACTCCAAAATTTTATTGGCAAGTTCCACACAGGATTCCTTCGATGTTGGCCCAATCTCGTCTTGACCAAGATTGAGACCTCGAATCCTCTCCACTTCCTCTATCGAGACAGAAAACTAGTCAAGACCTAACTGACACGAAGATGTAAAGGAATAGTTAACATTGTAGTCAGAACTATCTGTGTATACAACAATGCAACATAAACATAAAACGCTACTGTTACAGTATATCCTGTGTGGTAGATTACATTCTCTCATTTTCAGACACTTGATTAATCAAAGTATTTGCAAACACCTTTGATAGCTTTCTATACGATGGGTGGTTTAATTTGTTATACCAAATTAAAACTCATTGATTCAAGTTCTATTATGCATTGACATTTCAATAGATTAATTCATTATCAATTTCCACGATCTAATTCTTATTCATAACTTTGGGAGACCTGAAAAATATTGCAGTATTTAATGGAATGAATCTGTCTATTCCGGTTTGCACTAAAACAGCAAAACACAACATTTTATTAGATAGAACTGCATGTAGGTTTTGACTTTAATACCTGAAAATCAGAAGTCTTTCAACAACCATTTAATGATATAGGAAATTGTAAAAAATCTCCTCTCTCTCTCTCTCTCTCTCTCTCTCTCTCTCTCTCTCTCTCTCTCTCTCTCTCTCTCTCTCTCTCTCTCTGCAACTTGTCAATTGTTTTAATGTGTTGTAATATGCGATATCTTATAGATCATTACTACGTCATTTTTTGTAGATTAATGTCTATGTTGGATTAATTAGGATGGATGAATTAATTTGGTTCATTTTGGCCGGCGTTGGGACCTGTGAGGCCAATCCATTTCTGGGTACAATGCTGCAGAAACCTCAGGTAGTGCTTACAGTATACCACTTTAAGTGAACTCACCATTGTGTTGCTTAATACTTTGTTTCCATATTGTTTCCTTTCATTTTTCCTCATCTGAGTTAGATGAATCTCTAGTACAGTTGACTGTATCAGGCGTATGATGACTTGAATTGACTTTGTCCAGTTATGTTTGATGAAATACGAACAACTATTAGGCTGGTTTTGTTGTCGATGAGATGTTACTGTTCGTGGATGTGAATGGCTGGATATTTTGTGGTTCCTTGCTGGACGTATTAGGATGAATTCTTCAAGGGAAACTTCATTTCTGTACTGGGCATATTATGTATTTGTTTACGACGTCCCGTCTTATCCAATGAGTTTCTACTCAAGGGAGACAAGCTTGCTCTTTTGATGGCGACTGTGGATTGGATTCTTTTATATTAATGTGTGTTGGACTCGCTGATTACGGTTTGATAAAACTGTTATATATCCAGAGTCTTTCGAACTCTCCTTTCGACATCCTTGTTCAAATAAGTTGGACCTGAGGGATACCCATACGATTTCTTCAAGGGTGGCTTTCCAATTGTAAGAAAGTCCATCCTTGCTCTGCTAGAACGTAAAACTCTTACGTGGCTACAACATCCGTCAGAGGTCCTCAATTTGTTAGGCCCTATCTCCATCTGCCCAAAAGGCGTCCCTCTACAATTTCCACATAGAAGTTCGTAAGGAGGATCCCTGTGGAAGTATAGGTGGACCTTGTGCGTCGGACTTCACAAGGGGACTTGTAGATTAGTGCCATCAATAACTTGGCAATTATTTCATCAACGAATACAATTGTGAACAGGGACTACACCTACATGAGAGCAATTTCTCAAAAGGGAAAAGAAAAAAGATAAAACCGGTAGAATAATTATGAGGACAAGAGGTTGCCCTGGAAGTAAACACTATGCATTGTGCAGCTTAATGTTGGGAATTCAACTTTCCTATAAATCCGAAGGCTTAAAACAATCGTGTATATATTTAGCAGTGGAGGCTGGCAGGAAGAGAAATTATATGCTGTGGAGATAAACTTGTACACTCCAATAACTTACTTAACTTTGAATTATGCTGAAAATGTAGACTTTTTGATACGCGGATCTCTCTCTCTCTCTCTCTCTCTCTCTCTCTCTCTCTCTCTCTCTCTCTCTCTCTCTCTCACACAAACCCCTTTTGTGCATATTGGTTAAAGAAGAAAGCCCATGTAATAATAGGTAGGCCTCTACGTCCTTGCTTTGTTATTGGTTACATCCGTCATCTTCTGTGAATTATCTAGACTGCTAAAACGCTATTTTTGTCGGTGGGGGTGGGGGAGGGGGGGAGGTTTACAGATAGTACTTGCTGCTGTTGCAACTCGCCTGGTGTACAGTAGGCACTAGTTTCATGTCATTGCACTGATTCTTTGGCTATGCGTACTTGCATTTTCTCTATTTCCAACCTTTTTCTGTTCCCTTCCTGTTCCCTATAATTATAAATTCAATTGTGACGTCATTCTTCAAAAGTTCACAACGTTCAATTATTTTGGTTAATCTGCATTGCCGCTCTTATTAGGCTCCCAGGGCTGGTGTTAGATTTGAAGTCTAGAGTTACAATGGTCTTCACATCTCTCTCTCTCTCTCTCTCTCTCTCTCTCTCTCTCTCTCTCTCTCTCTCTCTCTCTCTTTGTAGGTCTTGGTAAAGGTGATATTGCATTCATAAGATCCTATAATGGTTAACTGGTACGAATATCTATTTTTTTGACAGCTGACATTGTAGAGAGAGAGAGAGAGAGAGAGAGAGAGAGAGAGAGAGAGAGAGAGAGAGAGAGAGCTCATTTTCCAACTGTTCTATTTGTTGAGTGTGTGTGGGGAAGGTAGAGAGTCTGTATAGGGCTTATCCAGTTTGTCATTAAAGGAAAAAGCGAAGTCTATTCATACTCTTCATCTCCCTGAGCCTTTTTGTCTGGTGGATATCAATTTAACATATTTTATATAGATTATAATACTGAGTAGTAAGAGCTCTATTTTACCTACATTTCTATATACCAGTAGTCATTTTATGAATAGTGAACTTTTGCTCCATTATGAAAAAATACATACAGACGGTGTGTGTGTCTATACATATTTTTGTACATAAGTATGTATGCACCTATATGCATCTATGCCAGTACCTACCTATATATATGTAAGTACGTCCATGAATAATAATAATCAAAATAATTAATAATAATAATAATAATAATAATGATAATAATGATAAAAATAAAATTAGATAATAATAATAATAATAATGATAATAATGATAAAAATAAAATTAAATAATAATAATAATAATAATAAAAATCAAAACAATTAATAATAATAATAATAATAATAATAATAATAATAATAATAATGATAATAATGATAAAAATAAAATTAAATAATAATAATAATAATAAAAATCAAAATAATTAATAATAATAATAATATTAATAGTAATAATAATAATAATAATAATAATAATAATAATAACTTGAATGAAATTGTTGGGGATTAAATCACTAGAGAGATTATCTAGGAATTGATTATGTTTCTCTGTCTTATGATATCATTGATGGATAGAAAATAAATCATTAAATATAATTGCTTAGTGTTGAGTGTTAATCTTGTGATTAAAATTGAATAACAAAATAATTCAATAAAGTCATCATATTAAGTTTCATGTTATTTATAATCATTTTTATCTGCAAAATCTGTTAAGAAAACACCGCTGTTAGATAAGTCTGTAATGTGTTTAATACAACAATCTTACAATGCAAGAAATAATGCTTTGTGTGTGAGAGAGAGAGAGAGAGAGAGAGAGAGAGAGAGAGAGAGAGAGAGAGAGAGAGAGAGAGAGAGATTCGTAATTACTCTTCAAAACCCAGTATTGAAGATCCTATTATCCACAATGAGAAACCACTTTCTCGTAGCTCAGAGGACAAGAGTATGCTAAAAACAGCTCTTATGGTCGAAACTCAAAGGAAATCGGTTCAATAATCGCCCTTGTCTCACGGAGTAAGATCTTGCTGAACGCCCTTAGCCATCAAATGCTCATTCGGTCGAAAAGGTGAAATTTTCGACCTTCCGAATCTGGTGCAAGGTGGGAGACTCAGAAACTAAAACTGTTATTTTATTGTATGTTATAAATAATAATAATAATAATAATAATAATAATTATTATTATTATTATTATTATTAATATTATTATTATTATTTTTAGCTAAGATACAACCATAATTGGAAAAACAGGATGTTATAAGCCCAAGGACTCCAACAGGGAAAAATAAAGAAATAGATAAACTACAAGAGAAGTAATGAACAAATAATTGTTCATTACTTCTCGAATATATTAAGAACAGTAACAACATTTATTATGATGCAATATGTTCTGGACTAGTGCTCCCTTTCTTTTTACTCATAATGTTGATAGAAAACAAAATGAAGAGGACCTATATGTGTGTGTATGTGTGTATGTATGTATGTATATTTTCCCCTTCCCTAACTTATTCGAGCCAGCTCTGTAAAAGTCGACTTTGACTCATTTGGCTGATAAATCTCCTCTTTTAATAATAATAATAATTCCCTTATATTGGCTTTAAATGGAATCATTATGAATAAACAGAAAAAGAATGTTATCCAGAGACTGGCATGTATTCAACTTATCGGAATGAATCGAAATTGCATTGAATCAACAGGCCAGAGATGCATTTCGAAAACCAATAACATTCGACTTCGGAGACAATATCAGTGTTGCCATGTTGTTGTCACCTTTGGGGCGAAAACGTAGTTATATATATATATATATATATGCAATGGCGCCGACCTGCCGCTGTGACAACGTTACCACCTCTCCCTGTTGGCAGCACGTTTATCGTGGACACTTAAGAAGTCTCTACCATTGACTACAATTGTCTCAGGTTACAGTTCTCTTGCTTGAGGGTACACAGCATCATCATTATTCTTTCTTGATTTTATTTCTTCACAAGGATATTTTCCATGTTGAAGCCCTACTTTTCCAAATAATAATAATAATAATAATAATAATAATAGGTAGTAGGTTGGCCAGGGCACCAGCCACCAGTTG
Source organism: Palaemon carinicauda (assembly GCF_036898095.1). Lineage (NCBI taxonomy): Eukaryota > Metazoa > Arthropoda > Malacostraca > Decapoda > Palaemonidae > Palaemon > Palaemon carinicauda. The sequence continues at coordinate 102,405,059 of NC_090727.1, read as the reverse complement.
AGATACTACCGCTAGAGAGTTATGGGGTCCTTTAACTGGCCAGACCAATACTACATTGGATCCTTCTCACTGGTTACGGTTCATTTTCCCTTTGCCTACATATTCTCTTCAGTCCTCACACACTTGACAACACTGAGTTTACCAAACAATTCTTCTTCACCCAAGGGGTTATCTACTGCAATGTAATTGTTCAGTGGCTACTTTCCTCTTGGTAAGGGTAGAAGAGACTCTTTAGCTATGGTAAGCAGCACTTCTAGGAGAAGGACACTCCAAAATCAAACCATTGTTCTCTAGTCTTGGGTAGTGCCATAGCCTCTGTATCATGGTCTTCCACTGTCTTGGGTTAGAGTTCTCCTGCTTGAGGGTGCACTCGGGCACACTTTTCTATCTTAATTCTCTTCCTCTTATTTTGTTGAAGTTTTTGTAGTTTATATTGTTACTTTTCTTGAAATATTTTATTTTTCCTGTTTCCTTTCCTCACTGGGCTATTTTCCCTGTTGTGGCTAATAACATCCTTCTTTTACAACTAGGGTTGTAGCTTAGCAAGAAATAATAATAATAATAATAGTAATAATGTACATGGTCCATACAAGTGCCGTTTACTCTACATGGTCCATTTAAGTGCCGTTTACTGTACATGGTCCATTTAAGTGCCGTTTACTGTACAGGGTCCATATAGGTGCCGTTTACTCTACATGGTCCAATTAAGTGCCGTTTACTGTACAGTGTCCATATAGGTGTCGTTTACTATACATGGTCTATATGAGTGCCGTCTACTGTACATAACTTCATGCAGTTACAAGTAATAAACAGAGGAGCAGATTGCTCAAATGTAGACACAAGTAAAGTTCCCAGTTCTTGAGCTTTTAAATATGCGTTCATAAGACAAGGATGCTCTTTAATATATCTGTATTTTATCATGTGTTTTTTAATACACAGGAAAATCAAATGAAAAATTTTCAAACAATCTACGTATTATCGTCTTGGTCTCTAATATTTCAAACACAATTCTGAATACAAAACGTCTTGTTTGATTAAACCTTCTGGTTGTAATTAGGCCTAATTTGCCGGTATGATAAATCAAATAATATGGAGATTCTCAATCTTTACTTTTATCCCTTAATTATTATACCTTCATATCAATTGGGATAATAAAAGATAGTTAGAAAGAGATATATTACAGTAGATCTGTGTCTGTACAACAGCTGAACTGAAATCTGTTGTACTGTGAAGGTTTTATCTTTGATATTTGACTTGAATCTAAATTGGAAACCTTTTTCTAAACAACATTTAGCTGCAGTTGGACAGCATAGGCCTATGTAGGAAAACTGACCAACCCCCCCCCCCCCCCCCCCCCACATGACTGAGGAGTAGTAAACCAGTAGTTAAAACTTCGTTTTAAGCTTAAAACTTTTAATTCAATTTTCTCTTTACGAACAATAATACTGATAAATATTCAAATAATTAATGTAAGTAAAACCTAAGAGAACATTTAAGCGGTGTAGTGTGTTTCTGGAAGTTGCATGGAAACATAGACCTAGCTAGTGGTGTTTGTTTGTTTGTTTGAACAATGATACTTATTTTGGACCTCCAGTTTCACATTTTCAATTCAATATGACGGAAAGGTCAAATTGAAATATGTTATAGTTAATAATAAATGAAATTAGCAAATAGGAAAATAACTATACTGTATGACATTTTAGTGTATATCCCAGTTATCTGGAGTAAGCAGTTCCCAGCCTTACGATATCAGAGTGTAAGGGTCATTTCAGTTCTTTTTGTTTTTTTACAATGGTATACGTCCTTTTAACGAAAGAATTTTCATTCGATTTTATATGGCGTCGGCTTCGTTTATGAATCTTGGATTTAATGTCATTAATCACAACTTTATTTGATAATTTCATGCTTTATTTGAGTGTAGGCCCAAGTGACTTGATTTGCAGATGCATATTTCCTGCCTATGACCGTAAAACGTTTACAATGATGACTACATGTGCAAAGTCGAAGTTGGAATTAAAGACATTCGAACACAAAATACGTCTACTTCGAGATCATGTAAAACTAGGCCTACACCATTGTTTCTTATCTACATTTCCTCTATTATTTGAATATTTTGAGCATAATTATCTGAGGGCCAGGGTAGGAGAGAGGAGGGGAGAACGGGGTAGGATACGGTGTTGGATAGGGGAGGGACTTTGTAGGATACAAGAAGGACAAGTGTGTAGCATCTGAGGTCTGTTACAAGGAGCAACGTGTTAATGTAAATGCGTGTGTGTGCATGTGCTTGTGCAAGGCTGTTACCTTCAACAGGATTCCTAATGTTTCAGCTTTACTAGACCTTAACAGGTCTATAGGCCTAATTCTATATATATTCTTAAGAAGTTGCCTTTTATAATAAACGAGAAAATAATATATATAGACAATATAACGAAAATAGTAATCAATGACACATTATGAGCAATATACAAATATTTATATTTCAAGAAACGAATGATTCCAGTAAGCGATGAGCAGCGTTGTCAAATTTCCTCCTGACACCTTTATTTCCCTTAATAACACTGATACTGAGGTAGATGTTCCATTTACATTTGGCAACAAGTGAGACTAATAAGAAACTACGCTTTAGCATTACAGGGAATATATGGAATAGAATTAACTCTCTCTCTCTCTCTCTCTCTCTCTCTCTCTCTCTCTCTCTCTCTCTCTCTCTCTCTCTCTCTCTCTCATTTGATAACGCTTTGTCTGATATCCCTTCGTTCTTGCATAACATTATCCGTTGCTTATTGGTAAATATGAAACGTGATTGCCTGTCTAAGCAGAGGTCTATGTGTACGAGAGAGAGAGAGAGAGAGAGAGAGAGAGAGAGAGAGAGAGAGAGAGAGAGAGAGAGAGAGAGAGTTTATTCGTACTCAGTAAAGTTTAGAGACTAAACCAAAGTCCATCTAGTTAACTTCTCTGCTTCCACCATGGCTGGTCTACACACGGACATAAGGTAGCTTCCCCCATCGGCCTCCCCTCTAAATCAGAAGTATTACTAATAATGAAATAGTCTACAACAACACGTCTCAGTAAGGGTTTGATTTCAATCTCCAATCGTCTATGTCTACAAAACGAAATAAAAGGATAAGTTCGAAACACAACTAAACTTCCTCTTTGAATTTAATGTTTTCCTGATAGTTTCGTTCTAAGATTTATTCGATTGATCACGAAGCTCCCGAGATGATATTTCTAGAATAATTTCAGTTAATTTCAGTCAGAGAGAGAGAGAGAGAGAGAGAGAGAGAGAGAGAGAGAGAGAGAGAGAGAGAGAGGCACATACGAACGAAACGTCATAAGCCCTCTATTCTCAAAGTCCTAATGTTCGATTTGGCTTATCAACATCGGCTTCGTTTTCAAAATTTGGATTTTAAGTTGTGAATCATAACTTTATATTTGAAGTGTCATTTTGCTGTAGGCCTAAGTGACTTGATTTGCAGATGCCTATTCCATGCCTAAAACCGTAAAGCCTTTACAATGATAACTACTTATGCGAAGTCGAAGTTAGAATTAAAGTCATTCGAACACTAGATACGTCTCCTTCGCGATTAGGATAAAGTGAATGAATTTGATACGTAAAACTAGGCCTACGCCATTGTTTTCTATGTTGAATAATTTTTGCATAATTACCTGAGAAGATAATTATTTTTTCTTTTATTTAGTCTAGTGAAATGGAATAGGACTAACATCTACGGTCCGTTGCAAGGAGCATCTTGGTATGGTTAATGTGCATGCGTGCCTTTGTTATGGTAAATGTGCGTGCGTGCGTTTGTTATGGTAAATGTGCGTGCGTGCCTTTGTTATGGTAAATGTGCGTGCGTGCCTTTGTTATGGTAAATGTGCGTGCGTGCCTTTGTTATGGTAAATGTGCGTGCCTGCCTTTGTTATGGTAAATGTGCGTGCGTGCGTTTGTTATGGTAAATGTGCGTGCCTGCCTTTGTTATGGTAAATGTGCGTGCCTGCCTTTGTTATGGTAAATGTGCGTGCCTGCCTTTGTTATGGTAAATGTGCGTGCCTGCCTTTGTTATGGTAAATGTGCGTGCGTGCCTTTGTTATGGTAAATGTGCGTGCCTGCCTTTGTTATGGTAAATGTGCGTGCCTGCCTTTGTTATGGTAAATGTGCGTGCGTGCGTTTGTTATGGTAAATGTGCGTGCCTGCCTTTGTTATGGTAAATGTGCGTGCCTGCCTTTGTTATGGTAAATGTGCGTGCGTGCCTTTGTTATGGTAAATGTGCGTGCGTGCCTTTGTTATGGTAAATGTGCGTGCCTGCCTTTGTTATGGTAAATGTGCGTGCGTGCCTTTGTTATGGTAAATGTGCGTGCGTGCCTTTGTTATGGTAAATGTGCGTGCGTGCCTTTGTTATGGTAAATGTGCGTGCGTGCCTTTGTTATGGTAAATGTGCGTGCCTGCCTTTGTTATGGTAAATGTGCGTGCCTGCCTTTGTTATGGTAAATGTGCGTGCGTGCCTTTGTTATGGTAAATGTGCGTGCCTGCCTTTGTTATGGTAAATGTGCGTGCCTGCCTTTGTTATGGTAAATGTGCGTGCGTGCGTTTGTTATGGTAAATGTGCGTGCCTGCCTTTGTTATGGTAAATGTGCGTGCGTGCGTTTGTTATGGTAAATGTGCGTGCCTGCCTTTGTTATGGTAAATGTGCGTGCCTGCCTTTGTTATGGTAAATGTGCGTGCGTGCCTTTGTTATGGTAAATGTGCGTGCCTGCCTTTGTTATGGTAAATGTGCGTGCGTGCCTTTGTTATGGTAAATGTGCGTGCCTGCCTTTGTTATGGTAAATGTGCGTGCGTGCCTTTGTTATGGTAAATGTGCGTGCCTGCCTTTGTTATGGTAAATGTGCGTGCGTGCCTTTGTTATGGTAAATGTGCGTGCCTGCCTTTGTTATGGTAAATGTGCGTGCGTGCCTTTGTTATGGTAAATGTGCGTGCCTGCCTTTGTTATGGTAAATGTGCGTGCGTGCGTTTGTTATGGTAAATGTGCGTGCCTGCCTTTGTTATGGTAAATGTGCGTGCGTGCCTTTGTTATGGTAAATGTGCGTGCCTGCCTTTGTTATGGTAAATGTGCGTGCGTGGCTTTGTTATGGTAAATGTGCGTGCCTGCCTTTGTTATGGTAAATGTGCGTGCGTGGCTTTGTTATGGTAAATGTGCGTGCCTGCCTTTGTTATGGTAAATGTGCGTGCGTGGCTTTGTTATGGTAAATGTGCGTGCCTGCCTTTGTTATGGTAAATGTGCGTGCCTGCCTTTGTTATGGTAAATGTGCGTGCGTGCCTTTGTTATGGTAAATGTGCGTGCCTGCCTTTGTTATGGTAAATGTGCGTGCGTGCCTTTGTTATGGTAAATGTGCGTGCGTGCGTTTGTTATGGTAAATGTGCGTGCGTGCCTTTGTTATGGTAAATGTGCGTGCGTGCCTTTGTTATGGTAAATGTGCGTGCGTGCGTTTGTTATGGTAAATGTGCGTGCCTGCCTTTGTTATGGTAAATGTGCGTGCGTGCCTTTGTTATGGTAAATGTGCGTGCCTGCCTTTGTTATGGTAAATGTGCGTGCGTGCCTTTGTTATGGTAAATGGGCGTGCCTGCCTTTGTTATGGTAAATGTGCGTGCGTGCCTTTGTTATGGTAAATGTGCGTGCCTGCCTTTGTTATGGTAAATGTGCGTGCGTGCCTTTGTTATGGTAAATGTGCGTGCGTGCGTTTGTTATGGTTAATGTGCGTGCGTGCCTTTGTTATGGTAAATGTGCGTGCGTGCGTTTGTTATGGTTAATGTGCGTGCGTGCCTTTGTTATGGTAAATGTGCGTGCGTGCGTTTGTTATGGTTAATGTGCGTGCGTGCCTTTGTTATGGTAAATGTGCGTGCCTGCCTTTGTTATGGTAAATGTGCGTGCGTGCCTTTGTTATGGTAAATGTGCGTGCCTGCCTTTGTTATGGTAAATGTGCGTGCGTGCCTTTGTTATGGTAAATGTGCGTGCCTGCCTTTGTTATGGTAAATGTGCGTGCGTGCCTTTGTTATGGTAAATGTGCGTGCGTGCGTTTGTTATGGTTAATGTGCGTGCGTGCCTTTGTTATGGTAAATGTGCGTGCGTGCCTTTGTTATGGTAAATGTGCGTGCGTGCGTTTGTTATGGTAAATGTGCGTGCGTGCCTTTGTTATGGTAAATGTGCGTGCCTGCCTTTGTTATGGTAAATGTGCGTGCCTGCCTTTGTTATGGTAAATGTGCGTGCGTGCCTTTGTTATGGTAAATGTGCGTGCGTGCGTTTGTTATGGTAAATGTGCGTGCCTGCCTTTGTTATGGTAAATGTGCGTGCCTGCCTTTGTTATGGTAAATGTGCGTGCCTGCCTTTGTTATGGTAAATGTGCGTGCGTGCCTTTGTTATGGTAAATGTGCGTGCCTGCCTTTGTTATGGTAAATGTGCGTGCGTGCCTTTGTTATGGTAAATGTGCGTGCGTGCCTTTGTTATGGTAAATGTGCGTGCCTGCCTTTGTTATGGTAAATGTGCGTGCGTGCGTTTGTTATGGTTAATGTGCGTGCGTGCGTTTGTTATGGTTAATGTGCGTGCCTGCCTTTGTTATGGTAAATGTGCGTGCCTGCCTTTGTTATGGTAAATGTGCGTGCCTGCCTTTGTTATGGTAAATGTGCGTGCCTGCCTTTGTTATGGTAAATGTGCGTGCCTGCCTTTGTTATGGTAAATGTGCGTGCGTGCCTTTGTTATGGTAAATGTGCGTGCGTGCCTTTGTTATGGTAAATGTGCGTGCGTGCGTTTGTTATGGTAAATGTGCGTGCCTGCCTTTGTTATGGTAAATGTGCGTGCCTGCCTTTGTTATGGTAAATGTGCGTGCGTGCGTTTGTTATGGTAAATGTGCGTGCCTGCCTTTGTTATGGTAAATGTGCGTGCCTGCCTTTGTTATGGTAAATGTGCGTGCCTGCCTTTGTTATGGTAAATGTGCGTGCGTGCCTTTGTTATGGTAAATGTGCGTGCCTGCCTTTGTTATGGTAAATGTGCGTGCGTGCCTTTGTTATGGTAAATGTGCGTGCCTGCCTTTGTTATGGTAAATGTGCGTGCGTGCCTTTGTTATGGTAAATGTGCGTGCGTGCCTTTGTTATGGTAAATGTGCGTGCCTGCCTTTGTTATGGTAAATGTGCGTGCGTGCCTTTGTTATGGTAAATGTGCGTGCCTGCCTTTGTTATGGTAAATGTGCGTGCGTGCCTTTGTTATGGTAAATGTGCGTGCCTGCCTTTGTTATGGTAAATGTGCGTGCCTGCCTTTGTTATGGTAAATGTGCGTGCGTGCCTTTGTTATGGTAAATGTGCGTGCGTGCCTTTGTTATGGTAAATGTGCGTGCCTGCCTTTGTTATGGTAAATGTGCGTGCCTGCCTTTGTTATGGTAAATGTGCGTGCGTGCCTTTGTTATGGTAAATGTGCGTGCCTGCCTTTGTTATGGTAAATGTGCGTGCGTGCCTTTGTTATGGTAAATGTGCGTGCCTGCCTTTGTTATGGTAAATGTGCGTGCGTGCCTTTGTTATGGTAAATGTGCGTGCCTGCCTTTGTTATGGTAAATGTGCGTGCGTGCCTTTGTTATGGTAAATGTGCGTGCCTGCCTTTGTTATGGTAAATGTGCGTGCGTGCCTTTGTTATGGTAAATGTGCGTGCCTGCCTTTGTTATGGTAAATGTGCGTGCGTGCCTTTGTTATGGTAAATGTGCGTGCCTGCCTTTGTTATGGTAAATGTGCGTGCGTGCCTTTGTTATGGTTAATGTGCGTGCCTGCCTTTGTTATGGTAAATGTGCGTGCCTGCCTTTGTTATGGTAAATGTGCGTGCCTGCCTTTGTTATGGTAAATGTGCGTGCGTGCGTTTGTTATGGTAAATGTGCGTGCCTGCCTTTGTTATGGTAAATGTGCGTGCCTGCCTTTGTTATGGTAAATGTGCGTGCGTGCCTTTGTTATGGTAAATGTGCGTGCGTGCCTTTGTTATGGTAAATGTGCGTGCGTGCGTTTGTTATGGTAAATGTGCGTGCCTGCCTTTGTTATGGTAAATGTGCGTGCCTGCCTTTGTTATGGTAAATGTGCGTGCGTGCCTTTGTTATGGTAAATGTGCGTGCGTGCCTTTGTTATGGTAAATGTGCGTGCCTGCCTTTGTTATGGTAAATGTGCGTGCGTGCGTTTGTTATGGTAAATGTGCGTGCGTGCGTTTGTTATGGTAAATGTGCGTGCCTGCCTTTGTTATGGTAAATGTGCGTGCCTGCCTTTGTTATGGTAAATGTGCGTGCCTGCCTTTGTTATGGTAAATGTGCGTGCCTGCCTTTGTTATGGTAAATGTGCGTGCGTGCCTTTGTTATGGTAAATGTGCGTGCCTGCCTTTGTTATGGTAAATGTGCGTGCGTGCCTTTGTTATGGTAAATGTGCGTGCCTGCCTTTGTTATGGTAAATGTGCGTGCGTGCCTTTGTTATGGTAAATGTGCGTGCCTGCCTTTGTTATGGTAAATGTGCGTGCGTGCCTTTGTTATGGTAAATGTGCGTGCGTGCCTTTGTTATGGTAAATGTGCGTGCCTGCCTTTGTTATGGTAAATGTGCGTGCCTGCCTTTGTTATGGTAAATGTGCGTGCCTGCCTTTGTTATGGTAAATGTGCGTGCCTGCCTTTGTTATGGTAAAGGTGCGTGCCTGCCTTTGTTATGGTAAATGTGCGTGCGTGCCTTTGTTATGGTAAATGTGCGTGCCTGCCTTTGTTATGGTAAATGTGCGTGCGTGCCTTTGTTATGGTAAATGTGCGTGCCTGCCTTTGTTATGGTAAATGTGCGTGCGTGCCTTTGTTATGGTAAATGTGCGTGCGTGCCTTTGTTATGGTAAATGTGCGTGCCTGCCTTTGTTATGGTAAATGTGCGTGCCTGCCTTTGTTATGGTAAATGTGCGTGCGTGCCTTTGTTATGGTAAATGTGCGTGCCTGCCTTTGTTATGGTAAATGTGCGTGCGTGCCTTTGTTATGGTAAATGTGCGTGC
>NC_090727.1:102368794-102395524 GCF_036898095.1 Palaemon carinicauda | reverse complement strand
GGAACACGCCGAGGAAAATGGACAACAAACCAACCCAAACTTCCCCCCTAACCTGACCTACAATCCGGGTCATTACCTTCCTAATGACCTAACGGGGGGGGGGGGGGGGCGCTAACATCACCCTTCGACCCACCAACCACTGTCGCTATCATACAAAAGTAAGGTAAAAGGAATTGATGAAGATAATGAATAGGGAAAGTCTGGACAACCTGTGAAACCCAGAAAGACAAATCCTCTCAAGCCTTTTATCCCACAGTGAAATATTTTGTTTGCGATATTATTTTTCTTTATTCTTTTCAGCCTTACACTTTCTCCACTCTGTCTTCCTTTCCTCAATTTTATATTCAGTTAAAGTTGTTGAATGGAAAATACCAACGATGTTTATAGCAGGAATATCATTATTAAGAAACTTCTCTTTTACAAAATACAACAAGTCGGGATATTCCCTACATTTGGCAATGCTGATTGAAATATTGCGGCCACTAATAATGTAGGGTTTTATTTTTAACTGCACCGTAGTCATATTAAGCACTAGCTCTTTTTCAGAGCCAGTACTCTCAAAAATATTAAGTGGTCAAAGAGCACCTAATGCTGACAGCAACCTAGTCAGTAAACATTGTGACCAATATCTTGATTATGGTTCTTGAAATAAGAATATTTTATGTAATATTTTCCACATATAACAAAAAAATCATAATATTTTATAGATATCTTTAAATATTATTTATAAGGTATTATTTTCAATATTTATTTTTTAAAGGAAATAATGAAAATAGATTTATTAAAGCAATGCAAGTGTTCAAATTAATTTTCTTATTCCTGATCTAGATATCAATCTCCGGCACCGTCGTTCAGTTAGTTGTTATGAATGTTGTATAAGATTTTTCATAACTGGCCTTCCTTTGCATTTTAATCTTCAAAGACAGAGAGAGAGAGAGAGAATCCACAAGATAATGAAATACAGAGAGGAATTGAAAAACAATAACAAAAGGAAAGATTTATTCATAGTTCTCTTTCTGGGCGAATCATACCATTTATCAGCTAAGACGTTTCGGAGGCAGATCTCACCCTCTGAAGGACCGTTCCGGAAGTGTTCTTATTTCATCTTCGTTCATTCCCAGAATGTATAAATATCCTTTTTATTGTGTTAACAATTAAGGAAATAATCGGAAGAATAAGGAATCTCAAATCTATCTCTCTCTCTCTCTCTCTCTCTCTCTCTCTCTCTCTCTCTCTCTCGTAGGAATCTTCAAAGTGTCTCCGGAGGAAAACGGGAGAAATTTTACACAGAAGACGAATTTTCTCTTCTTTTCCAAGATTTTCATTTCCTTATTTTTCGTTCGTTTTCACTCCAATTATGGAAAATTCTATCATATTCTAATGGCCGGTGTAAGAGAGAGAGAGAGAGAGAGAGAGAGAGAGAGAGGAGAGAGAGAGAGAGAGAGAGAAGCCAGTAGAATTAAACAATTCTTCTTTTGGCTTCAAGTGAAGTCTAAATGTCTTCAGGTATGAAGGAAAGAGAGAGAGAGAGAGAGAGAGAGAGAGAGAGAGAGAGAGAGAGAGAGAGACAAGATAAAGACATACAGAAAGGAATTAAAAAAAAACGCAACAAAAAGGAAAGATTTATTCATAGTTTTTTTTTCTGTGCGAATCGTAACATATATCAGGTAAGACGCTTCTGAGGCAATTCTCAACCCCCTGAAGACCGTTCTGGAAGCATTTCTATTTCATCTTCGTTCATTCCCAGAATGTAATGTTCGCCTTCCGTAAGAATTTTCTTTGTATTCGTGTTAACAATTATGGAAATATTCGGAAGAATAAGGAATCTCAAATCTCTCTCTCTCTCTCTCTCTCTCTCTCTCTCTCTCTCTCTCTCTCTCTCTCTCGTAGGAATCTTCAAAGTGTTTCCGGAGGAAAATAGGAGAAATTTTACGCTGAAGACGATTTTCTTCTTTTCCGAGGATTTCATACTTTAATTCTTCGATCGTTTTCACTCCAATTATGGAAAACTCTATCATATTCTAATGGACGGTGTAATAGAGAGAGAGAGAGAGAGAGAGAGGAGAGAGAGAGAGAGAGAGAGAGAGAGGCATTCTTTTCATATTTCATTTCCGTTTATTCACAGACAGTAACGTTCTGAGAGGGAGAGAGAGAGAGAGAGAGAGAGAGAGAGAGGAGAGAGAGAGAGAGAGAGCATTCTTTTCATATTTCATTTCCGTTTATTCACAGACAGTAACGTTCATCCATCTCTTCTGTGAATAAACGGAAATGAAATATGAAAAAAATGCTCTCTCTCTCTCTCTCTCTCTCTCTCTCTCTCTCTCTCTCTCCTCCTCAACTCGCTTTTTTTTAAATGCTGAATTCAGGAAAGGGTTCGGTAATCATATATATAATATATATATATATATATATGGGGTGTGTGTATATAATATGTAAATATATAAAATGTGTGTATATGGTATGTATATATGTGTGTGTATGGGTATGTCAGTGTGCACACAAAACTTGTTACACTTTATCGTAGCCGTTATGAATCTGTTCCTTCTTTTTTGTTTACATAATTATCAACGCCGTAATAAATTATATCCAAAGTAGAATAGCAGTATTTCATTAATAGTCTGTCTGGCACATCGTCTGGGAAAGGGCTGAACTAGATTAAGGAAGGATTAAGTTGAATAATCTTCTTATTAAAAAACGAGGCCTGCTTTGAATAAGATGTCCGAGTAACTAGGAAAAAAATAGTATCCGATATAGGCGGAAATGTTTTTACTATTTCTTACTATTTGATAGAAGATTACTTAGTTTTATTACCTCGTCCCCACCGGTTATGGGTTATTGTTTTTGGTAGAATTCTTTGTGTTTGTTTTTAACTATGGAAAAACTACTTGTCCAATTTACTTGATTTTTTTTTTTTTGTTGTTTGGGGGGGGGGGGGGGTTTCACTATGACACACCGTGGACCCGATTAATATTTGGTCCGCATAGAGTCAAGATCAAAGTCACGGTGACTTGAAAGATCTTTGTAGACTTTTGACTGAAGCTCCGTTAAATATTACCCGATTATTTGAAACCTAGACCAAAATCTTAATTTTTCGGCGCCGAAAATGTAATTCTTTATATGAAAATAGTGAAAAAGCATACCTTTGAAGATTGGTAAGGTCAAAGTTCAAGGGTTTCAAATTTTCAATGTCACCGAATTTAGAGGACCAAAAGTCTTGAACGATTAGATATGCAATTGATTAATATGACAGACAGAAAACCACCTTTGAGCTTTAAAGTAACACCATGACCTTTGACCTTCTGTAACCTTGTAAGGTCAAATTCAACATCACCCGATTTCAGCAAGTTCAGACTCACGTTCGTTTACTATCATTGAAGGATATTTCAACTCTTCAAAAACATTTAGAGCAATTGTTGCGTTTTCGAGAAGGATTAAGTGTGAGGGACGGGATTTGCCGTGTCTTGTTGTCTTTGGCCTTGAGTAAAATGGTAAGCGGTACGATTATTCAAGCGTTTTTCTGTTCTCTTATTTAGAATTCCTTAGTTGTATTTATTTAGGAATTCTTAGAAAATGTGAACTAATTATGAAGCAGGATACAAATCTGGATTTTAATTTATATTTCAGTTGTCAATTTGTCCGTTTTATAGGTCTTTACAATTTTGGGTCGTTTCTCTCTATGTACAATTTTTATCATTTGAAATTTCTTTTCCACATACATAGGGAATCCCTGAAGTAATTCAAATGGGCTTCATGAAGTTGTTGATTTTTTATGAAGTGTCTTGCATTTCCGAGCAAGTTTAATTTACCATGAAAGACAACTGGGTAAAGTAAACAAATCAATAATTAATTCCTTACCACTGAGAGATGCTTGAATTCTAGTTCCCTTTTATTTTTGTTGTAAGGTCTCAGGAGATAAGCTTGTTAAGGACTATCACAAAAATACATTTACTTGTTAGAAACAAACACATTTTTGATTGGTCATTTATAGAGATTTTAGAACTCGCAATACAATCCTTACAATTTCCGTATTAAAGTAATAGCTATTCTCTCTCTCTCTCTCTCTCTCTCTCTCTCATCTCTCTCTCTCTCTCTCTCTCTTAGATTTTAAAACTCCCAATGCAATCCTTTACATTTTCCGTATTGAAGTAATGGTATTATTTCTCTCTCTCTCTCTCTCTCTCTCTCTCTCTCTCTCTCTCTCTCTCTTAGATTTTAGAACTCCCAACACTATCCTTTACATTTTCCGTATTACAGTAATGGTATTATCTCTCTCTCTCTCTCTCTCTCTCTCTCTCTCTCTCTCTCTTAGATTTTAAAACTCCAATGCAATCCTTTACATTTTCCGTATTGAAGTAATAGTATTATTTTCTCTCTCTCTCTCTCTCTCCTCTCTCTCTCTCTCTCTCTCTTAGATTTTAAAACTCCCAATGCAATCCTTTACATTTTCCGTATTGAAGTAATAGTATTATTTTCTCTCTCTCTCTCTCTCTCTCTCTCTCTCTCTCTCTCTTAGATTTTATAACTCCCAAATACTATCCTTTACATTTTCCGTATTACAGTAATGGTATTATCTCTCTCTCTCTCTCTCTCTCTCTCTCTCTCCTCTCTCTCTCTCTCTGCTGGAAAGATTTCCCTGGAACCCCCACTCATCTCTCTTAACCATTTCCTATGATATTTTCTCCCCCATAAAAAGGATAAGAAAGGCTGGGGCTTTTATGAGGACTTATCAGACGACCATTGGGTGCTATTGCAAGTTCATCTAGCCGCTACAGGGGTGGCCAACCTATTGCGCATGCGCCAACAGTGGCGCATTACACGATTACAAGTGGCGCACTATACCCCAGAGATAATAAAAGAAAAAAACATGCCGGCTTATGAAAAAAAAAAAAAAATTGATAATAATACCGAGTTCTAGAAAAGAAATACAAAAAGAATTTAAGGGGACAGTGCTATGTTCTGCATTTCTTTTTTTAATTATTCAAAATACACCCTTTCTATATATTTTTTAAAGTTTGGACATATAAAACACCTTCGTCATATACAAGATTCAAATCATTTGATCAAAATGTTTTGATTTATTAGCAAAAACCCCGATTAAAAAAAAAAATAGTAAATTTTCTCCACTAATATTACTCCAATTGTATTGAAAATCATACCATCAAAACTTCGTCATAAACCGAATAATATATATATATATATATATATATATATATATATATAATGAGTATATGTATAACCGCCAAATATGTCCAAATCACCATAATTAGAGGATTAAAAAGGGGTCAAAGCTTGTGTGGCGCATGTGAATTAGAAGTGAAAAAATTGGTGCATGGAAAACAAAAGGTTGGCCACCCCTGTAGGACATCTGCATCTGTATTCTTTAAAAACAGTTGAAGTGGTATTTATCATCAATCCCTGATTCACTGCGATTTTACGAAAGGTATATAGACATCCTTATCTATTTAGTTCATTTATTTGTTTGTGAGCAACTTTCACAAAAACTACAGTACCGATTTTGACCAAAATTGGTATTCATATTGGGTGTGACACAAAATGAATCTGTAATAGTTTGGATAAAGTGCATCAAATTACAGGTGTCCATTGGTACTTTAAAAGTAATCGCAATGTTAAGTAATTGGCAAATATTGTTATCGTTTATTTTTTGATTGTGAACAACATTTCGCAAAAAATACAGACTTGTGGGATATGACCCAAGGACAAATCCATTAGATTTTGAAAAAAATACATCGAAGTACAAGTACGCAATAGAGTTAAGAGCAAAAGAATACTGCTTTGCGTGACGAAGGAATGCTCTCTACTGAGTGGCCCTCTAGTTCTTGATAGGCACTCAGTAGAAAGCATGCCTTCGCCAAGTCGAGCAGTCTTTATTTGATCTGATTTCTTCTGCGCAGTTGTACTTCGATATATTTTCTTCAAAACCTACAGGATTTGTCCTTGGGTCAGACTCCACATGTTAGATTCATGGATGTAAATCGAATAATGATGTGAATACCCTAGCATATAAAAAGGTTCGCTTTCTGTCTTATGAAAATTACATTCATCGGTTCATCACTTTAATCTTTCGTTCAACATTTGTATACTTATTCCTTTTTAGGAAACTTTCCTCCAAATCAGGAAAGTAATATAAATTTAAGGAGATTACCCTATAATTTAATACAGAAAATTAAATATATTAAGACCAATAACACAGTAATCTCTTTATACCAACTGACGTGACCCTTTCTCTCGACATTTTTTGAATGCGTGAGCTGCCTTTCAAGTTAACAATGAACCATGAAAATCATTTTCACCAACAAATTCCTTCCCAATTATCTCATATCTCAGAAAATGAAAGAAGCAGATAACGTGTAAGCTTCGCTTTCAAATAAACTATCTCGTTCTACATTTACGATAATTTGTAGTATGAATCATATTAGAAATATCAATTCATGAAATTGCAAGTGTGTACTGAGATACAGGAAGCGGAAGAAAAATTAGGAAGATTTGGTTGATCACTTTGCAATTAATTTGCAGTAAAAAATGACGAAAAGCTATCCTAAATCAATCATTTATTCTAAAAGTAAACAAGATTGTGTAAAAATTTCAACTACAAAGCTAAGGTCCTTATATTTACATGCTAGAATATCAAAGGAATTGCAATTAGACGCTACCGAAGTTTCAAAAACTTTTTAAAGAAAAGGGGTAAGAATAAGGTTTTTGAAAGTTTGGATTATAGAGAGAGAGAGAGAGGAGAGAGAGGAGAGAGTAGAGAGAGAGAGAGAGGAGAGAGAGAGAGATAGAGAGAGAGAGACAAGGATTATAATGCAATGATTCTAAGTAGCTTTTCTTGAATTCCTAACATATACTTCTCTCTCTCAAAGCTGCTAAAACTTATCCATAACATACCTCTCACAGGTATTTACCATTACAAAATATATATGAATAAATTCTTTTCTCTGCAATTGAGTTATAGTCACCTACCTGTTAACAATATCCTGAGACGATGAGACATGTTATAGACCTAAGATATTGTTTATACGAGAACATTTTACACCGCTATTTATGCTAATATGTTCAATGAACCATAATGTACCACAGCTTCTGAATACATGCCATTCATTTTATTAA
This sequence comes from Palaemon carinicauda, assembly GCF_036898095.1. Taxonomy (NCBI): domain Eukaryota; kingdom Metazoa; phylum Arthropoda; class Malacostraca; order Decapoda; family Palaemonidae; genus Palaemon; species Palaemon carinicauda. The sequence continues at coordinate 102,388,396 of NC_090727.1, read as the reverse complement.
TACAGCAATAAATAACAAGATTGATAAAACTCTTCATAAGGTAATGTAATCAACGCATTAAAATGAGTGTGTAGAAAGCAAAAGTATTACATTCTCTTATGCCTATTCTTGTTAGCATAAAGCCTTATTTAACAAAAGAGAAAAGTGGTTTGACCCAGCCTTTTTTCTTTAAACTAATCATTTTATAATTGGAATTCCATTAAAATAGTCACTACTTAAGGACAGACACACAAAATATTCTGGTCAAAAACACAAAAGCCTTTACTGACGATTTGCCAGACTGGGGTTCGGTCTCGTTGAAGCTCGATAGTTTCTTGCAGAGTCTGTAACCTCACCATCTTGTGAGCTAAGGAGTTGGGGGTTTTGGGGAGCCTATAGATATACTTTTTGTGTCATCACCAGCCAATGATTGCCTCTCCCTGGTCCTAACTTGATGAAGAGGGGGGTTGGGTGGTGATCATATGTATATATTGGTCAATATCTTGAGCAATGTCAGTCTCTTGCCTCCACCATTCATGGGCGACCTTTGAACAAAAAATTTACTTCGTTTCTTGTTCCTCTTCGTTACCCTTGTCTGTCTGGATGACCTTAATGGTTCCCCGACTGAGCCCGTTATCCTGCGTTCCTTCCCCATCCAATTATCCGTCATTATTTTCCTCTCACGAAGTTTTCCCAGAAAGATGTCGTTAATTTTATCGAGATTTTCCCCTGTGTTTTCTCTTACCCATCTCATTGGCATCTCTCTTCAACCAGTGCCCTGGTGTAGCCATCTTTACAAATATATTTTCTCTTTAATAAAAAACTCCTTTCTGCGATATTCATAAAGATAACTGTTCATATATTACTACATAAGTATAGCAAACTGCAAATATATTATGCAATCTTAAAGCCACCCACCCATCCTATCTAAACAAAAAAGAAGGCCTATCTAGCCGGTAAATTCAAATTCCTCTCCAAAGTTAACATTATTTACACCTTTTCGTAAATTTATAGCTAAACTACCCCAAAGTGGATAAAAAAAAAAAGAAATCTAAAAGGTGCTATAATTTTATTATAACTTCTTAGTCTTTTCGATTGGATATCAATTAGATTAAAAGAAAAATGGCCTAAAACCAGAAAAAACTTCAAGCCACACTTTCCACGTTATTGGTGGGAATTACGCAAATGAATTCAATAAACGAAATAGACGGATATCTTTAAAACAACAGCATGAGCTTCAAATAAATGTATAATCATTCCAGCAAAATACTTCATATATCTATAAATTTTATAGCATAAAACCCGTTGAAGGATCTTGTCCTGCTGCTCCAATATCTCCTGTGTTTGATAATCACTCTAAGGAAATAACCAACTGTTTAAATCGGATTCACAGGTTGTTTAAGCTTCAAGGCTGAGATGAAAAATATTCAAAGGAGTTTTGAGAATAGGAAATAGATAGGATACAACTTTTGTTCATGTAATTTATTTATATTTATATATATATATATATATATAATATATATATAAATATATATATATATATATATTATATATATATATATACATATATATATATATATATATATATAAAGAGAGAGAGAGAGAGAGATGAGGAGAGAGAGAGAGAGAGAGAGGAGAGAGAGAGAGTGTGAGAGAGAGAGAGAGAGAGGAGAGAGAGAAAATATCGGGTACCATTGCGCAGGGGACAGCTCATTATTCAACAAAAGATAACCATAAAAGAACATTATTCCTGTCTTAAGAACATCATAAAACTTCACCTGATGGAAAAGAACAAAATCTTTGTAGTTACAAATATCTTTTCGATAATCCAATTTGTACCAGTATTGACAGAGGTAATGAGCCCACTTATTTCTTATTATCATACTAAAAAATGGAATACCTGTATTTTTCTAACGAAGAAGTACAAAAAAATATATGTAGATATAACAAGGCACAAGCTGTCGAGTCACAAGACACAGTTCATTGAATTTTCGTGCAACTAAAATACGTAAAAACACAATATTGATTACTTTTGAATATCATCGCTCATTTAAAGGCTTAAAGACGCCTCACGAGTGGCAGAGGTAAGGGACACTGACAATGTCATAGCAGGACAACACCCCCAGAGAGTCTAAGATTTGATCAGCACCCAAGCCACCTCTCCACCCAAGCAAGGTCCAGGGAGCAACAGCCAATGGCTACTGATGACTCAGCAGGCAGACCTAAAGGCTCCCCTAAACCCATCCTCCTTAGCTCATAAGAATGGTGAGGTTGCATACAAAACATAATATCATAAAAAGGAATCATAATAAAGAATCAATAACTTATCAAAAACATAAGAGAATTATGAATACCAACAATACAGAAATAAAAGTAATAAGGAACACGGAAAGGTCTAACAGATCTCACAAAACGAATCAAGGCTGAGGATATTACTTCACATGAAAGATCAAAATAAGGTCTCCTTCCCAGAAGCATAATATTGGATTCGAATCTGTCATTCATGTGAGGTGTCTGGGTGGAGAGACGCTCAAATTTCAACTTTAGACTTCAAGGGATTTTCTCTGACAGTTTAGAGGCGGTAATTATATTTTTTTTCTTCATTTCATGTTCGTTTTGGACTCATATTTTGTAAAATTCCAATGCATTATAATCACTTTAGTTGTGTCTGGCTATGTACAACGCATGTATGAATATGTAAGATAATGATTAACTTTTGACTGCTTTTTGAATTCAGAAACCAATTTCAATTAAGAATGCCAATTTCCAAAGCAAATATTAATGAATTTCTAGATAAAAAGGATCATGTGCGTATGGATAATACAAGGTATTATAACCTATCACAATATGCAACGAGAGATCAATTTGTTCCTCAAGATAATATTGCAATTAACCACTAAAGGACAAAAATAATGCCTTCAGAAAATGACACGATTACAGATTCCAGCCTTGGTCAGAACTCCCAATTCTATTCCCGCCATTGCTTATTGACTGACATCCCTTTCCCTATTACTGGAAGCGTGACGCGACTGAGGTCTGGAACTGGGCAGTTGCTGTACGTTTTTAGTGTGAAATGTAAATTCTGCTATAATTTTTTTTTTTCAATACCCATTCCCCCACAAAATGCTGAAGCGAAGTCTACTCAAAGCCATAATTCTTTAGCCCTTATAATCGATTTGACCTAATATTTATATAAATCATGAACAAATTACATGGTCAGTTGACAGCCTAATTCAAGTTGATAAAACGCTGGGCCTAAGCCATGTGACAGTCCAGGTGCTTTGGAAAATAAACAAGCTCCCTAATATCTTTTTTATATAAAATAAGTTAGAAAAAGACTGAGCATGTCATACGTCCGTTTTCAAAAATAAATAGTGAGTTTTATCATTATTTATAAGCAGTCTTTTTTTCCAAAAAAAATTTTGTCAAGAAAATTTATCAAGGCGGTAGTTTTTTGTTTTGTTTTATCAATGGATTAATTATAAAAAATGGTTGTTACTTAACATGAGCAATGTCATACATAGAAAAATGAGGGGCTCAAACACTAACTGAATTTATTAGCGAGTCAAAGGATTGATTTTTTATTGAAAAGGAGAACACTTAAATATTAAATCATATTCATGAATTATATGAAATATTATAATAAAGTTGTACTCACTTCATTATTCTGTCTTATTGTTGTTATAAGATGTTATAAGAAAAAGTCCAGAAATTCAACTCAATTAAAAATAAATTTCTAATTTAACTCTTTCTTCGCGAAGATAGTGACATAGCAATCTCTGTAGTTATAGAAAGGAAAAATCTTTTAGATTGTTTGTATCTAAAAACAATATTTAAGATGAAATATGGATACTACAAAGAAGAATAATCATCATGAAAAAAGGTGAACGAAATGGAAGAATTCATAAATTTCAACGGCCCAAAATCTAAAAAACCTTCCGATTATTAATCCAATGACTCAAAAACCGATTCTCTTGAGACAAGAATTTAGGCATTTGGTTATATTGTAAGATCTATCCTTGTTTGTAATTATTGTCCCAAAGTTTTTTCTATTTAAAGTTTATACCGATCATTAGTTTACCATTCTTCTCTTTACCCATCCTTATAAACAGTTACTTACATAGTTGTTACCATATATATATATATATATATATATATATATATATATATATATATATATATATATATAATATATATATATATATATATATATATATGTGTGTGTGTACACACACATGATAAGGAATAGAATGCTGAAAATTTGGCCTTTGTAATCTAATGCCATTTCATTAATGCAATATCATGGCAATTCTACTCGACTTGCATCATCCGATAGGTTTTTATTGAAGACTGAAGTTCGAAGTGAAAAAACAAAGGCACGATCTGGAGGTTTAAAGGCCGCTCATGAATGGAAGAGAGAACGGGCCACTAGTGACATTGCGCTATCAAGCAGGACAAAATACCATAAATTTCACACAAACACAAAGGAAATGTAAATTAATATACAAATGAGACAAAAAAGACCAACAAAGTACAGATGTTGAAATCCATAATAAAGAAGAAAAATCAAAAGGAATGAGTCAGAAAAAACGATAACAAATGTAAAACATTTGACAATAATTAATGAAATTTAAAAGACATCAAAAATAGAACAAACATTTACAGTATTGTTTTAACCCTGATCTCTTAAAAATCCGAGAAAAAAAATCATCTAACACTTCTATTAAGTAAAAATTAATATTAGAACAAACCACGTGCGTCTAATGTGTATGTATGAGTGTAAAAAAATTGGAAATACAAAGATAACATGACCTGTGCCAAGTACTGTCATACATTAAATATTTGCATCTTTGGAATATATATATATATATATAATATATATATCTATATATATATATACATATATATATATATATATATATTATATAATATATATATATATATATATATATATATATAGTATATATATATATATGATGTTATTTGCGTTAGATTCTGGTAAAAAAAAATTCATGGACTCATCAATAATAAACAATTCAACGTGGTTAACAGAATATAATGGAATTTACAGCTAATTTCTATCACTGAAGTGTCTGCATACATGTGGTTTACTAACTACTGAATAACGGCAGAAGACAACGTTAACTGAGATAATTTGCAAACGTGTATTTTAATTCTTCAATATTCTAAAGAATAAATATTTTTGAAATAAATACAGCAAAGAAAACACTACTAACTAAAGCACACTCAATGAATACCAACAGTCATAAGAGTAAACAATTAGATTTCTTTTTTAAACAAGAAGAATGATATTTCAGAAAAGTAAAGCTATTCAAAGCTCAATTAAAGGACAAGGACAAGAAGAAATAACCTATATCCCACCTCCCCATGTCTCGTCTCTCTCTCTCTCTCTCTCATCTTCCCTCTCTCTCTCTCTCTCTCTCTCTCTCTCTCTCTCTCTCTCATTGATAGCGTAATAAATTCTAATTTATCAATAGCACCAATGAACATACTACTATATAATTATCAAAATCGAACGAATATCGGACTACCAGTATCTTGAAATATACTAACTTCGATATTCTGCTTCACATTATTCTAGTTAGGAAAAAAAAAAAAGCTTTTGTTGCTCGATGTGCATTATAACAGAATGAGATCTTTTGTTCCATGGATACTGTTCTTTTTTCATCTCGTCAATGTGCATTGTTTCTATACTGGCTTTGTTTCTATCGTGACCCAAAATTCCTCTTTGAATCTGACGAGGAGACTCATGGCATAAATATGTTTATGTACATGAAAAACGTTGACACGAAAATTCTAATGGTTTCTCTTAATGATTCGCATTTAATGCAAAATAAAAATCTTTATTATTGCCTTCCCTCTAAGGTTATAAAATGGCCAGCGTTTATATACTTAATTAGTCATTTATCTGTTTATTTGTCTCTTAGCAGGATTACGTCAAAACTTCTGGCGGGTTTTCACCAAATTCTAATAACTGATAAGTATTATGCTCAGGAAGAATCCATTAAATTTTGGAGGTGATCCGGATCCAGATCGCGATTCTGGTTGCTATTATTATTCAGTAGATTCATTCACAGTCAACATATGAAAATGGGGAAGCTTGGTCCGTAGACTTGAGTATAATTATGACAATAATCATTGGCGGAGATCTGAAATCTCTGATTGCTCTTGTTATTTATATCTTTGCTTAAGTAATTATTTCCCAACTAGGAAAAAGGCAAAATTTTGTTGAAAAAAAACAAGTACTTGACGAGTTGAGCTGAAAATCCAGAAATAGAAATGTTTCGTTCGCGAAAGCGAACTTAGTTCCTTCAAGATACCTTGCCAAGGAAACTTCGTTGCTCGAGTCTAATCGTAGATACGAAAGGGACATGGATAGCACCAAAATTAAAATGTCCTCAAATGTAACTTCGCAAAAGGTGGAGGGATAAAAATCGTGACTTTCAAGATCTAATTTACATAATATCAATTGTATATCTACCATTTGAATTTTCTATCTTAGGCAAATTATTCAAATACGTTTACAGAGCAAAAAAAGAAGAATCAAGGATAAGATTTCCTAATAGCAAACTCCAGGGCTAATTATAAGGTCGACTGGGATTAGAAATTATCTTTATATAACAAAACGATAAAATCAGTCGGAGGAATATTAGCGACAAAATTCTCTTAAGAGGTTCGCAACAGCAGAAAAAACAAACGATTCAGGAAATGCTGACATAATGTACGATGGCAATTTTACGGAGTGAACGATTAGGGCAGTGCAAAATCTACTGACTTGATGGGAGGCTCCAAATATGGTTAGAGCAAATATTTATCCCTAGAAAAAAGATGTAGATATATATCTACAGGAAAATAGGTTCTATAATATACTGTACTAGAACGACGTAGTGCGGGTAGATTTTAGACACTTGATAGACTTCAAAAGGAAATTTCCTGAGAGAGAGAGAGAGAGAGAGAGAGAGAGAGAGAGAGAGGAGAGAGAGAGAGAGAGAGAGAGAGAGAGAGAGAGAGAGAGAGAGCGCATTGGTAATTTCAACCTCATAGCAAAGAAAAGTTTAGGTAACTTGAATATGATTTTTTCCTTGCAACTTATTATTCGACAAACCGATTGAGTGTAAATTACTGTCTTGGCCCTCCCATTTTGAACGGGCAATAAACACATCTTTTTCGCTTCTTTTTTTATATCTTTTATAAAGTGATGTGGGTTTTAGCTTATTTGTCTTATCTTCACCCTAATTGACCCTCTTAACTTTCGAAAAAACAACCAAGTACTTAATTTCCATCTGAGGTTAGCCTGAGCATACTGGATTTAAGGACGAATATTTTCGATCCTTATAGATCAGTACTACAATCGAACACTGGTCTCTCAGATTGATGGCATAGCGCAATTATCACCATCTGGAGGTGGCTAGACTAGAGAAAGTAACTTATTCGCTAGGAAAGTCTTCCTTCAGAGCAAGTCATGGTTTATTCAATATTCTATAGACTTTATTTTACGCTAAAGTGAACGAAAAGCATTAGTTTTCTACCACATATTAAAAAGAAAAAAATTCACGAAATTAACCCACTATTATTCTAATAACCATTTTTGGTAATTGGCGTACTGCTTGTGCATCAATGATGATATAATTAAATTTCCATTTCATATCAATAAAGACAATGGTAAAGATAGGACACTCCAAGGCCAATGAACTAAGCCATGAGGTCATTTACATCGAAGGCCCAAAAATTTCAAGTTACATGTCTGAAAGAATCATAATATTTTATCAGCTTCCCAATCCTTGGCAGAAATAGATTAAATCCAAAGATGGAGCACTAGAGAAAACCTTATTGACGAAACAGTCAAAAACTAAATTCATGTCATACGAACTTAAATTGCATGGAAGATGGATGTTCCCTGACCATACAAAATGAACGATTTTTTATATTTTCCGTTTTTATTTTTGGAAAAAAAAAATGATGGTTTATTGTCTAAAAAATGCAGTACAACTGCAATATCCTAAAACAAGATTAATTAAAAAAGGAAAACAACTTATTCACCTTTGAAATTTAAGTTGTACATAAAAATATAATAATACAGGAGATAAACATCATTGGAAAAGTATCCAGGTAGTTTAAACTAATTACATATTATAACTCATTACACACTTCTTATATAGAAAAGATATCATTAAACAGTATCTATATCAAGATAAAACATCATTAAACAGCACTTATATCAAGATAAAACCCTATTAAGTAGTACTTACATCAAAATAAACCCCACTTAAGCAGTACTTATATCAAGATAAAGCACAATTAAGTAGTACTTATATCAAGATAAAGCCCCATTAAGTGGTACTTATATCAAAATAAACGCCACTTAAGCAGTACTTATATCAAGATAAAGCCTAATTAAGTAGTACTTATATCAAGATAAAGCCCCATTAAGTAGTACTTATATCAAGATAAAGCCCCATTAAGTAGTACTTATATCAAGATAAAACCCTATTAAGTAGTACTTATATCAAAATAAACCCCACTTAAGCAGTACTTATATCAAGATAAAGCCCAATTAAGTAGTACTTATATCAAGATAAAGCCCCATTAAGTGGTACTTACATCAAAATAAACGCCCCTTAAGCAGTACTTATATCAAGATAAAGCCCAATTAAGTAGTACTTATATCAAGATAAAGCCCCATTAAGTAGTACTTATATCAAAATAAACCCCGCTTAAGCAGTACTTATATCAAGATAAAGCCCCATTAAGTAGTACTTATATCAAGATAAAGCCCCATTAAGTAGTACTTATATCGAAATAAAGCCCACTTGAGCAGTACTTATATCAAGATAAAGCCCCATTAAAAAGTAATTATATTAATAACAAAGCCCAATTAAGCACTACTTATATCAAGATAAAGCCCAATTAAGTAGTACTTATATCAAGATATTATTATTATCATCATTATTATTATTATAATTAAATGCTAGGCTAGAACCCTAGTTGGAAAAGCAGGATGCTATAAGCCTAGGGGTCCAAAAAGGGAAAATAGCCCAGTGAGGAAAGGAAACAAGAAAAAATAAAATATTCTAAGAATAGTAACATTAAAATAAATATTTCCTATATAAAAAATAAAAACTTCAACAAAACAAGAGGAAGATAGGCTAGATAGAACAGTGCACCCAAGTGTACCCTCAAGCATGAGAACTCTAACCTAAGACAGTGGAAGACCATGGTACAGAGGCTACAGCACTACCCAAGAATAGAGAACAATGGCTTGATTTTGGAGTGTCCTTCTCCTGGAAGAGCTGCTTACCATAGCTAAAGAGTCTCCTCTACCCTTACCAAGAGGAAAGTGGCCACTGAACAATTAAACACACATGTATAAGCATGTGTATATTATCATAAATGAAATGTATATATATATATATATATATATATATATATATATTATATATATATATGTAAATATATATAAATATATATATATATATATATATATATATATATATAAATAGAGAGAGAGAGAGAGAGAGAGAGAGAGAGAGAGAGAGAGAGAGAGAGAGAGAGAGAGAGACAGACAGAGAGAGAGAGACAGAGAGAGAGAGAGAGAGAGTATATATATATGTATATATATATATATATATATCTATATATATATATATATATATATATATATATATATAGGTATATGTGTGTATGCGTGTGCATAAAATTTATTTCTGATGTCTATTTGTTATCAAAAAATAGGAAACAGCAAAAATATCTATTTAGAATATAACTATTTATTTATGTACAACAAATATAGCCGTTTCTAGTTTACTGCAGGAAAAAGGTATCAGAGATGTCATTATTCTTGTCTGGAACTTGTCTAAAGAGAGATATATTATCATCACTTATATGATTGTTGATAAGAAGAAATTTGTATTTAGGAACAGCAAGTTCTGACTGAATAATTTAGACCCACGCATAGTAAAAATCATGTTTTTATCACCCGTGAGAGAGAGAGAGAGAGAGAGAGAGAGAGAGAGAGAGAGAGAGAGAGAGACTTCATCAGGGGTTGTATCATATGATCATATTCAAAGCTTGATTAGGTTGCCTAGCGTCGCAACTACAAAGGTCATTGACACTAGGCGGCGTCATAACTGCCAGGGTCACTGACGCCTCAAGGTAGAATGAAACACATTAAAAGAGTATTCAATCATCATATCATATCCCTAAAGACCGAGAGGATTTTAGAACGTTCAGGTCAAAATAATTTTTTCAAATGAAAATTTCGGATATTATTATGTAAATTTGTATGAAATTAGACATCATTGAATTTTTATACGCTTATTTTTTGGAATTAGAATTACTTTCACATTAAAAAAAACAAAAATATTATTCTAAATTACTCCCAATTGTAATTTTAATGAATAATTAACTGGATCAAGTTGAAAATATTTTTTTCTTTACATTTCTCTAATTCCGCCTTAAGTCTCCGGACGAGTTCTTCAAGATTTCCTTTGGAACATCGGAAGAAATTCGCTAGGAAGTGGTTGATACAAGACTTCCTTCCCTACTTTGAACATATAATTCCGTACAGTAGATTTTAATTTATAGAAGTAAATATTGATAGATATAATCAATATTAATTTTATCTAAAAGTAAAATTTGTCTATTTATTAAAACTAAAAATATATATAATATTAATGTCTACTGATTCAAAATTTTGTATAACATTCTCCTTATCATTTGCTTGAAGTTTTTATTCTTGTAACTTCTAGAAAGTCTTCTCACTCTTCAGGGATATGAGAAAATTATTAAATAATATTTTCTTTCTCTGTCTGCGCATCGTTTTCTTGCTGCTCCATCATCATCATCATCATCAACTTTTACTTCACAAATGGTTAAGGTTATTCCTTTATGTTCTGTTCTATTTTTTATTAGAAATATACCATGATATTTAAGCTGTGTTTATATATATACTATTATATATATATATATATATATATATATATATATATATATATATATATATACATCGAAACTGTACTAGTCAAAGTCACCCATACTAGATTGAATTTCTATGAGCACTCAGACTTAAATCCCACAATTTCGCCAATCTTCAGAGGCCATCGTGGTGATGAAAAATGGCTGGGCGTTCAAGTAAAAACTCGATGTAGTTGCCCTCTATCTCTACGAAGGACGCCATCCTTCAAGAGTTTTTCCATGAAGCTACTTTTTGGGAGCTAATAGATAATGCAAAGACGGATGTGATCACTGAATTGAAAAAGCCTCCTAACCCCCCCCCCCCCCCCCCCCCCCGGCACCGTTCCACCTCATTTCCCTAAAATGAAAATATATATCATGGGCTTCTTTTCGTCAGATAAAAATGAAACGAAGAAAAGGCCAAATAAAGTTGTGGGTCACGAATGGAAGCTGTACCGGTAAACCGATCAGAAAAGGACTTTCACAATAAAATCTCGAAAATTGAAATAATGAAATAATTGTTATTTTAATAAATATCACATTTAGAATTAAGCCAGAGGAAAATATAAAACATGTAAGCACAAGCTTAGTACATATGCGTATATTTATGTAAAAACTACTGGCCCATATGAAACAATAAAAACCTTGAAATGCGTAATATCCTTCTCACTTTCTCTTTTGGATAGTTTACGGAATAACCACATCACTTAGTGTTATCACACTTCAATAGGAGAGACTTTGTTATAATTATGTTAAGATTTAACAACTACCAGACATCTTTTACTAAAATAACTTACAAAAATATATTCTTATTAAGAATAAGCCAACACTAAATTATGTATTTTTTTAATTCCTAAATGTCCTTCTACACAGAGAGAGAGAGAGAGGAGAGAGAGAGAGAGAGAGAGGAGAGAGAGAGAGAGAGAGAGAGAGAGAGAGAGAGATAGTTTACAAAAAAAAAAACACTCAAAAGAGTACAGTACTTTCTTAAATAAACTAGAAATCCGGTACTTGATCAACTTTCAAGAGCAAGTGAAAAAGAACTAACAAATAAATATATAATCTTGAGAGATTATTTAAAGAAGAAATAGATCTGAAATGCTAGGAAAAATTACTTGCTTGTTCAACTTCTATATATCTAACTCTCCTTCATCTATGAATAAAACTGAAAAATATGTCACGTTCATTTCTTTTTCTTACAAGTTGTTAGAATACGTATACATAATTCTACAAACGCATATGAATAAAACATCCCGTTGCAACACGATCTCTTACTTATTGTCAACCTTCCACTACATTGCTAATTCTATGCAATTGCTGGTAATTTGTCAATGACAAAATTGCTATGATGCACTGCACCATTCAGCCCTATTCAGAAGTTGGAAAGTTATCCTACTGACAAGTTCACCTCTTTTCCATGGATCTTTTGACGTATAACCAACATCTTGCAAACACGTCCTTATAAATTCCGTCCGCATAATATACTTGTGACTGGTAAATCCTTCTTTACAAAATTATCATGTTATAAAAAGGATATTGTAATATTTAAAACCATCCTCTTACAAGAAAAAAAGACGGAAAGTTAGTGTATGTGTAGAGAGAGAGAGAGAGAGAGAGAGGAGAGAGAGAGAGAGAGAGAGAGAGAGAGAGAGAGAGAGAGAGAGAGGCTAGTATTGTGCAGGGGACAGCTAATATCAAAATCGGATTTGGTATTGGCATAACTTTAATTTGTTTTCCAAACATTATTCAATACAAGCTAACCATAAAAGAACAAATTTAGTCCAGCTTCAAAACATCATAAAACTTCACCCGTTGGAAAAGAACCAAATCTTTTGTAGTGACAATTATCTCTTCGATACAATATTTACCACCTATTTCTATTATCATACTAGAAATGGAATACATATATTTTTCTTAATGAAAGAAGTTCAAAGAATTTTATGCAGATATAACAAGGCACAAATCATCGATTCACAAGAGAATTCATTGAGTTTTCGTGGAACTAAAATACGTAAAACACAATATTACTAATATTTTGATATCATAGCTCATTTAAAGGTTTAACGACGCCTTACGAATGGCAGGGGTAAGGGACAGTGACAATGTCATAGCAGGACAATGCCCTAGAAACAAATATACGATTAGCGCCCAAGTCACCTCTCCACCCAAGGTAGGACCAGGGAGGGCCAGACAATGGCTACTGATGACTCAGCAAGTAGACCTATAGGCTCCCCTAAACCCATCATCCTCACAAGAATGGTGAGGTTGCATACAAAACAGAATTTCATAAAAAGGAAATCATAATAAAGAATCAATAAGTTAGCAAAAAAATAAGACTTGTGAATACCAATACATGCTGATAAGGAAGGAAAGGGTAAACAAACCGATGGGGCAATAAGGATAAGGTGAAGGAATAAGGAAAGATCTGACAGATCTCACAAGACAAATCAAGGCTGAGGAAAAATACTTCACCTGAGAGAAATACGGTTTCTTTCCCAGAAACATTAAAGTGGATTCGAAGTTGTCATTCGTGTGTGGTGTTTGGGTGGAAAGACGCTCAAATTTCAATCTTTAGACCTCGAGGGATTTTCTCTGAACAGTTTAGAGGTGGTAATTCTCTTTTCATTTTTCATTTCAAGTTCGTTTTTGTCACATGTTCTTCTGTAAAATTCCTACGCATTATAATAACCATTTTAGTTGTGTCTAGCTATACATAACGAATATATGAATATGTATAATAATGATTAACTTTTGACTGCCTTTTAAATTTCAGACACCAATTTGAACTAAAAATGAACTCATGTTTTAAAGATACCAATTTCTAAAGCAAATATTAACTAATTTCTAGATAAGAATCATATGCGTACTGATACAAATGGTATTTCAACTTATCACAATTAGCAACGAGAGATCTATTCATGTCAGGCGTTGCTTATTGACTGACATCCCTTTTCCCTTTTAATGAAAGAGTGACGCGACTGAGGTCTGGAACTGGGCAGTTGTTGTATGTTATTAGAGAGCGAAATGGAAAGTTCTACTATATATTTTTCTTTAATAATTCCTTAGTTTCCCAAAAATGCTGAAGCGAAGTCTACTCAGAGTAAGCCATAAAACTTAGCCCTTTCAAAATATTTCACGAGGGTTGGGATGTTTCAACTAATATTTATAAAAAGAATAAACAAATTCTAAGGGCAATTGGCTTTCTCATTCCTGTTGATAAAACACCTAAGCCATGTGACTGTTCAGGTACTTGGAAAATAAGCGAGCTTAGTCATTTGTTTTCTTTTTTCAATAAAAATAGTTCGAAAAAAATTCTTTTCAAATGAAATAGTAAGTTTTATCTTTATTTCTAAGCAGTTTTCTCTTTCGAAAAAGTTGTCAAGAATGTTGATATTTTTATTGCATCAAATGGAGTAATTATAGAAAAATGTCTGTTTAATAACATAAGCAATGTCGTTCATGAGAAATTGGAGGGGCACAACACTAACTGAATTAAGAAAATAATCTAAGGATTAATTTTTTCTATCATAAAGTAGGGCAGGTAAATATTAAATCATTTTTATGAATATGAAAGCTATCCAGAATCAAAAGCGCTGAATCTACGCACGTCATATTATGATACAATACGAAGTTTCTTTCGTTTTATTTTGAAATATATATTGAAATATTATAATAAAGTTGTACTCATTTAAATATTCAGTCTTATTGTCGTAAAGAGATTTTATATGAAAAAGTCCAGAAATATTAGGGAGTTGAAACGGAAAGTTTAAAATTTAACTCTTTCTTCGCGAATCTCTGAAATTAGAGAAGGGATCATCTTTTTAATTCTTTGCATCTAAAAACAAATTTTTGAGATGAAAATAAAGATTACTACATAGAAGAATGATCATATTGAAAATAAATGTGACTGAAATGCAAGCATTAGTAAATTTCAACGCTCCAAAAACTAAAAACCTTTCGATTATTCGCTCCTCTGATTCAAGAAAATATTCTCTTGATGCAAGAATTTGTCATTTGATTAGGTTATATAATAGCAAGATCTGTCAACTTCACTAGTAATTGTCTCAAAGCTTTTTCTATTTCAAGTTTATACCGAACACCAAATAGGTTTTTCTACTCTTCTCTTTACAAAATTATAAATACAGATATATACATAATTGTGTTACCAAACATAATATATATATATATATATATATATATATATATATATATATATATATATATATATATATATACATATATAATATCTGTATATATATGAATACATTTACATATATATTTATATATATAAACATATATGTGTATATATAATCAAATATATATCCAAGCGTTCTCATATATATATATAGTATATATATATATATATATATATATATATATATATATATATATATATATATAGATAGATATATATATATATAGTATATATATATTATATATAGTATATATATATTATATATATATATATATATATATATATATATATATATATATATATATACACACACGCAAACACACACACACACCGTTGAAGCAATGCAACACTTTTCTTTCTAGTCTCTGATGGGGGGTTTACTATTTCGAGCTCCCACACCAGAACTTCATTTCAAAGTTAAAAACAAAAGTTAGATGTCAGAGAGAGAGAGAGAGAGAGAGAGAGAGAGAGAGAGAGAGAGAGAGAGAGAGAACAAACGTGTTCTCTATGAAACATCCAAACTGTCCCATCCTCTTGCTAACGAAGTGAGCGAGCAATAAAAATCAGCATCAAACAGGTAACATGAATAAAAGCGACACTCAGCTGATTTTATTACCTTTCCCCTTCAATCGAAGTACCACCGCTGATTCAAACTTCCATTCACATACCTGCAACAGAAGATTGGATTGTGTAAGTAATATTGTTATTTGATCAACACTTTCCAATAGTTAGCAACAACATGCAAAGTGAAATTTTGGAATGGCGCTTCAAGAGCTCATCTAGAAAGTTACCCCCCACATTTTAGCAACTCAGGGACAATAAATGCATATTTTCAATTTGAGGTCAGTAATTTAAAAAATGCTAAATCCCAAACTGAAAAATTTATAGCAATTTACAAATTTGGGAGTAATAACAATTTAAGCATAATAGAATCCTAATAAATGTCTTTATGTTAAAAGTAACTTTGTAAAAATCCCCATTTTCATAGACCCACAAGAGAATTTCGTTCTACCTTTCCGTGACCTTAAACCTTGTAAATGACCTTGAATCGGTGTCTTTACCTTTTCTGGCCCCAAAAAACATTGAGAATGAATAAAGAAGAACCTTATGTCTTTCCGAAGAAGACTTAGGACTAATACTAGGTGTTAATTAAAAGCAAAGGGGCCAAAATTGTATATCAAATCATACCGTGAAACATTAATAAAAACAAAGTTTAAATGTAATAAAAAAAAAAATTCCGCATTTGGTATTCACTGGCCTAGAAAAATATTCTTAACAGAATGGATAAGGAGACAAAATGAACTATCTCATGATGCGAGCAATACAGACAGGGGAGCGACTGGTTCTTAAGGGGACTGAGATATTTCAAGTCTTCATAGTCACTAATATACTCACTAATTTCAAGGAGTATAAAAACGTTCTATCGACTTCATCATCGAGTATAATTCTCGTTCAATGGCTAACGACAAATTGGCGGATGCTATTCCCCAAAAATTCAAAAACTTAATAAGGTTTTGTATTTCATTGATGGTTACTTTAGTATTCTTTTTTTTTTTTTTTTTTTTTTTTTTACAAATTTACTAAAGATATACGGTACGAGTTTAATATGTATTTTATAACGAATCATGTTCCTACATTTAAATATTATGCACTGAATTTTCAGGAAAATTTTCAGAAAAGGAAAGAGACCTAAATATAAGGAGAGAGAGAGAGAGAGAGAGAGGAGAGAGAGAGAGAGAGAGAGAGAGAGAGAGAGAGAGAGAGGAGAGAGAGAGAGTTACAGTAAATTACGATATTCCTGATACCAAAGAGGCATTTTTTTCGCTACAACTGACAGCTTAATTCTATTTCGTCCTGTCGAAAGTTAAAAAAATCATTATGAAAAATACTTGAATGTCAACCACCCGCAGCCTAATGTAATTCATAGACAAAGTTCCGTTGTTACATAGCAGGGAGAAAAAGCAAACTTTCATATTCTGTTTGGACTCCCGTCCTCATAAAAAAAATTTTTTTTTTGACTCGAACCTACAATACATGGACACAAAAATTACGTATCCTCTTCGGTTGGATATCTTTTATTTTTGTATTTCGTGTAGCCTAACTTTCTAAAGAGGATACAGTGGACAAACGACAGGTATGCTGTGAAATAAAAGTTAGAAGAGTTGGACAGCAATTGGAAAGCTGGAAATAAAAGAAAGTTGTAGAGTAAAAGCAGCAAGGGACCAATGGAAAGCAGCAAAGACCTTGAAGTGATGCCTACAGTGCACCACATGAAGTGTATTGACAGCACTACCCTTCTACAGCACACGACGTGTGTGGGCATTATGTAAAGATGTCAGTTCTCTTTCCTATTCCCAAGCTGGTCTCTCTCTCTCTCTCTCTCTCTCTCTCTCTCTCTCTCTCCCCCTCTCTCTCTCTCCTCTCTCTCTCTCTCTCTCTCTCTTACTATAAGTATACATAAATGTTGCTAATTGTTTACTCTTGAGTTCAACAAAGACGAAATGCGTTTTCACCTATTATGTGTGTGAGAACATTTCATTGGTCTATGTATGAATGAAAATAACAAACGTTGCAAAGCTAATACCGAGAGAATGAAATAAGTAATAAAACAGCATAGCTTCTTATGTTACCATTTGCTAAATGAGTTGAAAAAATTAGCCTTGTTTGCTCTAGCTTACGACCATAGCATTAAAAAAAGAAAAGAAAAAAGAATTGCATATAATTCAGTAAATCGATTCAAGCCGTGATTAAGTGATATTACCAAACGTAGCCTCTACAAGCAAGTCCACATTCCTGGGAACAGTTCTTTCATTAGTCCTTGCAAAGAAACGAGGCTGAGGTGACATTCCTCTCCCCCCGATGAACTCTTAGACATTCAAAAGACGGAGTAATTAGAATACAATATGACGAGTCTTAATAGACAATGAACGACACGAGAGTAAGAGTGCGAATCTGGAAATGAGTTACTTGATTAAGAAGCGACACGTAAACACTAATGAGTCTTCTTACGCGTGCAATTAACTTCCTGATGGTGTGCCCATGTTGCGTAACCATCAAAGAACGTAAACAAGTGTCAAAATTAATTGGTTATTGATACCTGAAAGATAATGAATAGAATCATCTCCACTTTATAAAGAGAAAGTTTAAAGGTTTAAGGGCCATTCATGAATGCCACAGGCAAGGGACAGTGACATTGCCCTAGTATGCAGGACAATGCCCTAGAGACTAACCACATATACATATGGCCATCGCCCAAGCCAACCCCACCCATCTAGGACCAGGGAGGGCCAGGCAATGGCTGCTAATGACTCAGTAGGTAGATTTACAGGCTCTTCAAACCCCTCATCCTAAGATCACAAGGTTGGTGAGGTTGCAGAAACTACAAGAAACTATCGAGCTTGAGCGCGACTCGAACACAAGTGTTTGGCTATACACACACACACACACACACACACATATATATATATATATATATATATATATATATATATATATATACACCTAATCTTTCCTGTCACGATGAGTGATATTGCCAGACGCATGACTACTCGGTCCCTCCCCGTCCCTTGGGTAGCGGGAGAGGGATTAGTCATACTCTGATGAGAGGAGGTACCCCCAAATGGGGTGGGACAGGATGAATCTGTGTGAGTGTGTGCATAGCTATCTAAATCTATAGCCGTCATTTTTTACGGGCCGCGAACAACAGTAACTAATTACACATTGGTCAACGGGAAAAGTTAAGTCTAGCGACTGTATCTTTACAGTTAATTACTACAGAAATAAAAGCTCTCTATAACTTGTCAATTACATTTCTTTTTCCCCATTTTGTTTGATCGAAATACAACTGGTGTAAGAATGGAAAATAAAAAATTCAGGGGATTGTTTTTTGCCTACCATTAAAAAGAAATGGTACCTTGAAAGATATTCAAGTTGCAGAGGATTTTAATATTCGTTTAAGAATCAAGAGAAGTAACCGTTTTATCTTTTAAGCCTTGCTATCAAAAGGTCAGAATATGATCCATAATCCGGCAATACTTTGTATCAGGACACTGGAAACGTCCCCGCCGAGGTTCGAGTCCCGCTCCAACTAGTTAGCTTCTTGGAGTGCGAAGGGAGGCGTATTTGGCTGAAATTACGAAGGCCTATATAAAAGGCCCTTCCCTAATCTAAAAGATTCGCCAAAATAAAAGCATATAATTAAGTCTATTTCACCGGGGGAAAATAGACTTCTTCAGGTTTAATCTAAATAGATACAGATTGATTTTCAATCCGATCTGTTGATTTTTTTTCTCATTTATTATCGATGCTGGTTTAGTTTTTGATACTGATAAGAGTTGGAATTTGTTTGTTTGTTTTTATTTTCCATTTTTTTCGTAATCATTCATTCTTTGGATCTCTCTTTCAGCTTTTATTTTAAAGAATCTTTAAGAATTTGTAGGATGCATTATTATTTA
>NC_090727.1:102363794-102366294 GCF_036898095.1 Palaemon carinicauda | reverse complement strand
ACTTAAGATTAGATAAAAGAACCAACTCTTCCCACACCTTCCATCTTTCCTAACTACTCCCTCTCCCACTACCCGAGGGACGGGAAGAGACGGAAAAGTCATACATATGGCTATTCAGGGAGACAGGAAAGATATATGTATATATATATATATATATATATATATATATATATATATATATATATATATGACACTTGCTCTTTATTATATGAGGGAGATTATCATCACTAGCTAAGATACAACACTAGCTGAAAAAGAAGAACGCAACAAGCCCAAGGGCTGCAACAGGAAAAATACCTAAGTAAAGAAAGAAAGTAAGGAAATAAATAAATTTATATGGAAAGTAATGACTAACAAACATACAATATTATAAGACCAGTAAAAAATTTAAATAAATCTGTTATATATAACCTATGAACATAGGCATCAAAATATTAGCTTTAAGTTTGAGCATATGATGTCTCCCTGCTTCAATTGCCTGATCAGAAAGACCATTCCACAATCTGATAACAACTGGAAGAAAACTTCTAGAATACGTGCTGTGTTGAGACTTATGATGTAAATGGCAAGCCTGTTAGAATTAACTGCATAACTAGAACTACGCATAGGATTGTAGTCTGGGAAGATCTGAATGCAAATCATCATCATCTTCTTCTTTGTCTGCATCTTCTTCCACTTTATGTGGGTTTTTTTTTTTCTGGCCAGCGTTCTCCATCTACCTCTCTTCCACATTTTATCATATATATGCCCTAGCATTAATTCTAATCTCCACTGGCCACATTGGCTTTGGCAAATTTTTCATGGTCGGATACCTTTCTGCCGCCAACCTTCCCCATTTACCCGGGCTTGGGACCGGTACCAAGTTGAGGCTGGCTTGCCCCCCTCAGTGGCTGAATCAGAATGCAAATGATGGCCATATTTATAAAAGATCTTATGTAACACATAAATGAAGGAGTAACTGAACAACGGTGCCTGAGATTCATATCAAGACGAGGAAGACAAAATTTAATAGATCGAAAGTTTTTGTCCAAGAAATTAAGATGAAAGTCAACAGCAGAAGACCAAACAGGAAAATTATGCTCAAAACCGGGTAGACTGAAAGACTTAAACATTTTCTCGGTATAGCTTGATAACCGAAAACCTTAAAAGACTTGAATAAATGTTCCTTTATAACGAAAGAACAAGACAGATTGAATAAAAAATTGCAGTGTATATACTCTTATTTCATAATACCAAAATGCAATTATAAATTTACCGCTACTTTGCTATCTTGTGTTTAATGCCTGATGTCATTGAGGTCAATCACTACCATTACTGAGAAACCAAAAGCACTGTCAGCTTTCAGTATATTATTGATGTGCATCAAATATAATGAAAAGCAACGTTAAATAACCTATAAATCTTTAATCGACGATATCGCATCAATATCTCGAAACCTTATATAACAGAACCCTGATACCAACTAAAGGCAATTATCGTTTGATCTTCAATATATTCTTCGAGGGATTTTTTAATAAGAATGATAGATTACATTTCAGTCAACAAAATCGTATTCGAACGGAGATTAGACTTACTGCTATATATCATAAACAAATGATGATGGTGATCATAATAAACAGAATTTGAACCACCAATCGACCTTTTAATTTTCCATCCATATACCAAGGCACTTCCCCCAATTTTGTGGGGTAGCCGACACCAACAATGAAACAAAACAAAAAGGGGACCTCTACTCTCTATGTTCCTTCAGCCTAATCAGGGACTCAACCGAGTTCAGCTGGTACTGCTAGGGTGCCACAGCCCAACCTCCCACATTTCCACCACAGATGAAGCTTCATAATGCTGACTCCCCTACTGCTGCTACCTCCGCGGTCATCTAAGGCACAGGAGGAAGCAGCAGGGCCTACTGGAACTGCGTCACAATCGCTCGCCATTCATTCCTATTTCTAGCACGCTCTCTTGCCTCTCTCACATCTATCCTCCTATCACCCAGAGCTTTCTTCACACCATCCATCCACCCAAACCTTGGCCTTCCTCTTGTACTTCTCCCATCAACTCTTGCATTCATCACCTTCTTTAGCAGACAACCATTTTCCATTCTCTCAACATGGCCAAACCACCTCAACACATTCATATCCACTCTAGCTACTAACTCATTTCTTACACCCGTTCTCTCCCTCACCACTTCGTTCCTAACCCTATCTACTCGAGATACACCAGCCATACTCCTTAGACACTTCATCTCAAACACATTCAATTTCTGTCTCTCCATCACTTTCATTCCCCACAACTCCGATCCATACATCACAGTTGGTACAATCACTTTCTCATATAGAACTCTCTTTACATTCATGCCCAACCCTCTATTTTTTACTACTCCCTTAACTGCCCCCAACACTTTGCAACCTTCATTCACTCTCTGACGTACATCTGCTTCCACTCCACCATTTACTGCAACAACAGACCCCAAGTACTTAAACTGATCCACCTCCTCAAGTAA
>NC_090727.1:102336294-102351294 GCF_036898095.1 Palaemon carinicauda | reverse complement strand
GGCCTCACCCATGTTTGTTCACTTCTGTCGGTTTATGAATTTTTATTCATGGCTTAGAAAGACTATAAACAGACGGGATTAAACAAACATGTCTGAGGACTTTGTCCTGCATTCTACTAATCATGGGGGATGATGATAAGGAATGATAAACCATGTAAAGTAGGGAAAAGGAGGGAGGAAAGGAGGGTATGGGAGTGACATGGTTGGAGGAAAGGAGGGGAAGGGAGTTAGAAGGGGGACAAAAGGAGGCAGAAGTGAGTCACAAGGGTTGGGGAAAGGATTGATAAGGAGGGAGGAAAGTAGGGGAAAGGGAATGAGAAGGGTGGATAAAAGGAGGAGAAAGGGAGTGAAAAGGAGGGAGAAATGAGGGGGAAAGGAATGGAAATATGAGAAGAAAGGAGGGGAAAGGGAGCGAGAAGGGGGAAGTAAAGGAGGGGGAAGGGAGTGAGAAGGAAGGACGAAAGGAGGGGGAATGTAAAGCGAAGGGAAGGAAATGAGAGGATAGGGAGTGGAGGAAAGGAGGGAAGGAGAAGAGGGGAGGGGAGTGAGGGAACGAGGGGAAGGAAGTGAGAAGTGGGAGGAAAGGAAGGGGAAAGCGTGGGAAGGGGGAGGAAAGGAGGAGAAGACAGTGGGAAGGGGGAGGAAGGGAGTGAGAGTGAAGAGGAAAGCAGGGGAAGGGAATGGGAAGGTGGGGGGGAAAGGAGGAGGAAGGGATTGGGAAGGAGGTAAGGAGGGGGAAGGGAGTTAGAGGGAAGAGGATAGGATGGGAAGGGATGGGAAGGGGGAAGGAAAGAATGAGGAAGGGAGTGGGAAGGGGGGAGGAAAAGAGGAGGAAGGGATTGAGAAGGAGGAGGGAGTGAGGGGAAAGGAGGGAGGAAAGAAAGGGAAGGGAGTGGGAAGGGGGTAGGAAAGTTGGAGGAAGGGAGTGAGATGGAAGGAGGAAAGGAGGGGAAAGGTAGTGAGAGGGAGGAGGAAAGGAGGGGAAGGTAGTGGGAAGGGGGGAAGAAAGGAGGAGGAGGAAGGGAGTGGGAAGGGGGAAGGAAAGAAGGGGAAGGGATTGAGAAGGAGGAGGAAAGGAGGGGAAGGTAGTGGGAAGGGGGGAGGATAGGAGGAGGAGGAAGGGAGTGGGAAGGGGAGAGGAAATGAGGAAGAAGGGATTAAGAAGGAGGAGGAAATGAGTGGGAAGGTGGGAGGAAAGGAGGGGAAGGGAGAGGGAAGGGGGTAAGAAAGTTGGAGGAAGGGAGTGAGAAGGAGGGAGGAAAGGAGGGGAAAGGGACTGAGAGGGAGGAGGAAAGGAGAGGAAGGGAGTGGGAAGGGGGAGGGAAGGAGGAGGAAAGGAGGAGGAAGGGATTGAGAAGAAGGAGGAAAGGAGGGAGGAAGGGAGTGAGAAGGAGGGAGGATAGGAGGGGGATGGGAGTGTGAAGGGGGGAGGAATGAAAGGGAAGGGTCCCTCTGGGTGTTATCAGAGGATACCCATGATTCCTCCGGAATCGCCGGAGGTGCTTCCATCATTCATCTTGATTTAGCCTAATTCTAGAAAATAACAGATGTGAATCCTTGAAGCCAACATCTGAGGCTCCGGACACTTTTGCGTCTTTGTAAATCATACACTATCTCCAGGAAATGATGGAAGGGATGATAGAATTCCGAGGGTGTGTATTACTTCCGATCTCTAGAAGAGGATGGCTTTATTCAGTCCATTACCAGATACTCTCGACAGAGTCCCAATTGACATTTTGGTGAATTACCGATTCATGATATGAATTCAAAAAATTCTCAAATCTAACTTTTGATTTCCAGATACTTAGATCCTAAATATTTAAGTGGTCTTGAAGTCGTGTAATTCTTCTGAAGCCTTTGAAGCCAGCGTCTGACTTTCGAGAGAAGTAAAAATGTCTAGAGCCCTTATGGCAATTCCATATGATCCTAATGTCTTCCAGGGATTGTGGAATGCAAGAGAAGGGGCATCTATCTTTTTATAATATAAAGTTGAATCAAAATACAGCATGAAAGCACCTCTGGCGATTCCGGAGGAATCAAAGGTTCTCGGTTTATCTGGGGAGACCACCTTTGGTGCCTCCCGGAGGAGCCGAAAGACTCATTTTCCACTAAAAGAGCCTTTCGCTGAGGTTTCTCTCTGGAGGGCGAGAAGCTGATTTGTGGAATTTATCCGTTCTGCTAATGGACGCTTGTAATTTCTAATTGATATAAAAAATATTTCATTATCATCGAATATGTTTTATTTCATATTAATCTATTCTGCAGTGTTCACGAACACACAAACACACATGTACATACTCAGACACACCACACACAAACACATGCACATACTCAGACACACCACACACACATGCACAGACACACACACGCACAGACACACATACACACACACACACACATATATATATATATATATATATATATATATATATATATATATACATATATATGTATATGTATATATATATTCATATATATACACACACACACACATATATATATATATATATGTATATATATATATATATATATATATATATATATATGTATATATATGTATATATATACACATATATACTGTATATATATATATATATATATATATATATATATATATATATATATATTTATATGTGTGTGTATGTGTTCTTCTGTAATTTTATAGATACCTCAAGATACTGAATATAAGGAAATATGCACACAAGCACACGCACACGCACACACACCTATATATATAAATATATATATATATATATATATACATATATATATATATATATATATATATATAAATATATAAATTTCTATATATATAAATACATATATATATATATATATATATATATATATATATATATATATATGTGTGTGTGTGTGTGTGTGTGTGTGTGTGTGTGTGTATGAATAAGCCTCTCGGCTCAATCGAGAACCCATGATTCCTCAAAAAATAAAAATTTGCTAGTATAAACTGGCATAGAAAGACCACACACAAACGGGAGTGGACGAACATGTCTGAGACCTTTGTCCTGCATTAGACAAATCATGGGTTATGATGATGATGATAACGAATGATTAACCATGAACAAATATTTGCAAGTATAAACTGGCATAGAAAGACCACAAACAGACGGGAGTGGACGAACATGTCCGAGGCCTTTGTCCTGCATTAACTAATCATGGGTGATGATGATGACAACGAATGATGGAACAGAAATCAGAATTTGCTTTTATAAACTGGCATAGAAAGACCATAAAGAGACGGGGGTGGACGAACATGTCTAAGGCCTTTGTCCAGCATTCAACTAATCATGTATGATGATGATGACAACGAATGATAGAACAGAAATCAAAATTTGCTGTTATAAACTGGCATAGAAAGACTACAAACAGACGGGAGTAGACGAACATGTCTGAGGCCTTTGCTCTGAACTCAACTAACCATGGGTGATGATGACAACAAATGATAGACCAAAAATGAAAATTTGCTAGTATAAACTGGCATAAAAAGACCACATACAGACGGTAGTGGAGAAAAATGTCTGAGGCCATTGTCCTGTATTCAAGTTATCATGGGTGCTGATGATGACAACGAATGATAGACCAAAAATTAATATTTGCTGGAATATACTGGTGTAGAAAGATCACAAGCAGATGGGAGTGGACAAACATATCTGAGGCATTTGTCCTGCATTCAGCTGATCATGGGTGATGATGATGATATGAATGAGACCAGAAATAAAAATTCCCTGGTATAAACTGTCATAGAGAGACAAAAAACTGACGGGAGTGGACGAACATGTCTGAGGTCTTTGTTTTGCATTCAACTAATCATGAATGATGATGATATGAATGAGAGACCAAAAATAAAAATTTACTGATATAAACTGGCATAGAAAGACCACAAACAGATTGGAATGGACAAACATGTCTGAGGCTTTTGTCCTGCATTCAACTAATCATGGGTGATGATGACGATACGAATCACAGTCCAAAAATAAAAATTTGCTGGTATAAACAGGCATAGAAAGACCACAAACAGACGGGAGTGGTCGAACATGTTTGAGACCTTTTTCTTGCATTCGACGAATCATGGATGATCATGATGATAACGAATGATAAACCAAAAATAAATATTTACAGCATAAACTGGTATAGAAAGACCATTAACAGACGGGTATGGATAAACATATCTGAGGCCTTTGTCCTGCATTCAACTAATCATGGGTGATGATGATAAACGAATTATAAACCCTGAATGAAGATTTGCTGGTAAAAACTGGCAAAGAAAGACCAAAAACAGATGGGAGTGGTCAAGCATGTGTGAGGCCTTTGTCCTGCATTCAACTAAACATGTGTGACGATGATGATAACAAATGATAAACCATGAATTATAATCTACGGGCATAATCTGGCATAGAAAGACCAAAAACAGACGTGAGTGGACGAACATGTCTGAGACCTTTGTCCTGCATTCAACTAATCATGAATGATGATGATGATAACGAATAATAATCCATGAATAAAAATGGGCAGATATAAACTGGCATAGAAAGACCATAATTTTGCGGGAGTGGACAATCATGTCTGAGACCTTTGTCCTGCATTTAACTAATAATGGATGATGATGATGATGACAACAAATGATGAACCATGAAAAGTAGGGAGAAGGAGGGAGGAAAGGAGGGAAAGGGAGTGAGAAGGAAGGAGGAAAGAATGGGGAAGGGAGTGAAAAATAGGGAGGAAAGGAGGGGCAAACGAGTGAGAAGAATGGAGGAAAGGAGAAGCGAGGGGAAGGGAATGAGAAGGAGGGAGGAAAAGAGGGGAAATGAGTGAGAAGGGGGAGGAAAGGAGGGGGAAGGGATTGAAGAGGGATGAAAGGAGGGAGAACAGAATGAGAAGTAGGGAGGAACGGAAGGGAAGGGAGTGAGAAGGAGTGACGAAAGGAGAGGGGAAGGGAGTGAGAAGGAGGGAGGAAAAAAGGGGGAAGGGAGTGAAAATAAGGGAGGAAAGGAGGGGGAAGGGAGTGAGAAGGAGGGAGGAAAAGATGGGGAAGGGAGTGAAAATAAGGGAGGAAAGGAGGGGGAAAGGAGTGAGAAGAGGAGACGAAAAGCGGGAAGGGAGTGGGAAGGAGAGAGGGAAGGAGAGGGAAGGAAAGGAGAGGGAAGGAGGAGAAAAGGAGGGGAAAGAGTGAGAAGGATGGAGGAATAGAGGGGGAAGGGATTGAGAAGGGGGAGGAAAGAAGGGGGGAGGGAGAGAGAAGGATGGGGGAAAGGAGGGGGAAGGGATTGAGAAGGAGGAATAAAGTGAAGAGGAAGGGAGTGAGTAGGAGGAAAGAAAAGAGTGGAAAGGGAGTGAAAATGGGTGAAGGAAGGAGGGGGAAGGGAGTGGGAAGGAGGGAGATAAGGAGGGGAAAAGAAGTGAAGGAAAGGAGGGGTAGGGAGTGGAGGAAAGCATGGAATTAGGGGAAGGGAGTGTAGGAAAGGAGGGAAGGTGGGGGAAGGTAGTGAGAGGGGGTAAGAAATGATGGGGAAGGGAGTAGGAAGGAGGGAGGAAAGGGGGGGAGGGAGTGAGAAGCAGGAAGGAACGGAGGGGGAAGGTAGTGAGAAGAGGGAAGAAAGGAGGGGGGAGGGAGTGGGAAGGAGGGAGGAGAGGAGGGGGAAGAGAGTGAGAAGGCTGAGGAAATTAGGGAAAATGGAGTGGGAAGGGAGTGAAAGGGGGGAGGGAAGGGTGAGGAAGGGATAGAGAAGGAGGGAGGAAAGGAGGGGAAATGGAGTGGGGAGGGGGGGAAGGAGGGGAAGGGAGTGAGAAGAAAGGAGGAAAGGAGGGGGAAGGGTGTGAGAAGGAGGAGGAAAGGAGGGGAAGGGAGTGGGAAGGAGGGAGGAAAGGAGGAGGAAGGGAGTGAGATGAAGGGAGGAAAGGAGGGGAAAGGGAGTGAGAGGGGGGAGGAAAGGTGGGGAAGGTAGTAGGAAGGGGGAGGAAAGGAGGAGAAATGGAGTGGGGAGGGGGGTAAAGGAGGGGAAGGGAGTGGGAAGGAGGGAGGAAAGGAGGAGGAAGGGAGTGAGGAGGAGGAGGAAGGGAGTGAGAGGAAAGGAGGGGGAAGGGTATGAGAAGGGGGAGGAAAGGAGGAAGAAGGGAGTGAGGAGTAGGAGGAAAGGAGGAGGAAGGGAGTGAGAAGAAAGGAGGAGGAAGGGAGTGAGAAGAAAGGAGGAGGAAGGGAGTGAGAAGGAGGAGGAAAGGAGGGGAAAGGGTGTGAGAAGGGGGGAGGAAAGGAGGGAGAGGGGAGTGTGGAGTGAGGATAGGAGGGAGAGGAAGGAGGAAAGGAGGGGAAGGGAGTGAGAAGGAAGAGGAAAGGAGGAGGAAGGGAGTGAGAAGAAAGGAGGAAAGGAGGAGGAAGGGAGCGGGAAGGAGGAAGGAAAGGAGGAGGAAGGGAGTGGGAAGAAAGGAGGATAGGTGGAGGAAGGGAGTGAGAAGGAGGAGGAAAGGAGGAGGAAGGGAGTGAGAAGAAAGGAGGATAGGAGGAGGAAGGGAGTGAGAAGAAAGGAGGAAAGGAGGAGGAAGGGAGTGAGAAGAAAGGAGGAAAGGAGGAGGAAGGGAGTTAGAAGGAGGAGGAAAGGAGGGGAAAGGGTGTGAGAAGTGGGGAGGAAAGGAGGGAGAAGGGAGTGTGGAGTGAGGATAGGAGGGATAGGAAGGAGGAAAGGAGGGGAAGGGAGTGAGAAGGAGAGAGGAAAGGAGGTGGAAGGGAGTGAGAAAGGGGAGGAAAGGAGGGAGAAGGGAGTTCGAAGGAGGGAGTAAAGGATGTGAAAGGAGTGAGGTGGGAGGAGGAAAGGAGGGGGAAGGGAGTAGGAAGGAGTGAGGAAAGGAGGGGGAAGGGAGTGAGAAGGAGTGAGGATAGGATGGAGAGGGAGGAGGACAGGGGGGAGAAGGGAGTGAGAAGGAGAGAGGAAAGGAGGAGGAAGGGAGTGAGGATAGGAGGGAGAGGAAGGAGGGAAGGAGGGGAAGGGAGTGAGAAGGAGTGAGGATAGGAGGGAGAGGGAGGAAAGGAGGGGGAAGGGAGTGAGAAGGAGAGAGGAAAGGAGGGAGAAGGGAGTGAGGAGTGAAGATAAGAGGGAGAGGGAGGAGGAAAGGAGGAGGTAGGGAGTGAGAAGGAGAGTGGATAGGTGGGAGAAGGAGGGAGGATGGGAGTGGGAAGGGGGTAGGAAAGGAGGAGGATGGGATTGAGAGGGAGGAAGAAATGAGAAGGAAGGGTTGAGGAAAGTTAGAGGAAGGGAGTGAGAAGGAGGGAGGAAAGGAGGGGAAAGGGAGTGAGAGGGAGGAGGAAAAGAGAGGGAGTGGGAAAGGGGGGGAGGAGGAGGAAGGGAGTGGGAATGGGGGAGGAACGGAGGAGGAAGGGCGTGAGAGGGAGGAGGAAAGGAGAGGGGAAAGGAGTGAGAAGGAGGGAGGATAGGAGGGGGATGGAAGTGTGAAGGGGGGAGGAATGGAGGGGAAGGGTCCCTCTGGGTGGTTTCAGAGGATACCCATGATTCCTCCGGAATCGCCGGAGGTGCTTCCATCATTCATTTGATTTAGCCTTATAATAAAAAAAGACATTTTTCTGAAGACTTTGAAGATAGCTTGCGACTTTGGAGAGAACTAAGTCTCCAGAGCCTCTATGGAAATTCCATATGATCATAATGTCTTCAAGGAATTGTGGAACACAAGAGAAGGGTCATCTGTCTTTTTCTAATATAAAGCTGAATCAAAATGAATAATGAAATCACCTCCGGCGATTCCGGAGGAATTAAGGGTTTTCGGTTCTTCCAAGATGACGACCTTTGGTGCCTCCCGGAAGAGTCGAAAGACCCATTTTCCACCAAGAGGGGCTATCGCTGTGGTTCTCTCTGGAGGATAAGAAGCTGGATTATTGAAGGTTTTTTTTTAGTGGGGGTAATATATCAAAAAGAATTTGTCCGATCTGCTGATAAACACTAACATCTATTTCTGACGTCTAATTGATATTAAGAATAATTCATTATTATCAAATATCTTTTATTTCATACTACTATACTTCTGCAGTATTCTCACACACACACACACACATTCTCTCTCTCTCTCTCTCTCTCTCTCTCTCTCTCTCTCACACACACACACACACACACCACACACACATACACACACACACACACACACACATATATATATATATATATATATATATATATATATATATATATATATATATATATATATGCGTGTATGCGTTACCGATAAAATCTATAATCAGCTAATGCATGAAATAACTATGATTTCATTTAATAACCTGGTGTTTCAGTTGAGGCATATAAAAGACATTTTGTTTACAAATTTACTAGATACTTAGTGAAATAATTAGGGATTTTATGAAATGACGAACACTAATCACTGAAACTAGACCTTCTTTTTTATCAAATTTTTGCCCATAATATGAAGTAAAATTTATCTCGTTTATTGCTGCGAGGGCGATATTCGTAACATTTTGAGCTGCTCAAGATCCACTTTTTTAATTAGGGACATTTCCTTTTGGTACTTTTATGTGCAGTGGCTGCCAATGAAACCTTGTCCATGCCCAAGTGATTGTTGTTGTGTGGCCACACTTCACAGAGGAAATTATGATTGCGCATAGAACTGTTTTAGAACACCGTTCCGGTTCCCAATTTTTAATAATTTTTTTTTATTATATATTTTTTTTTAACCCAAGCCTCTGTTTTGCTTCTGTCTGCATCTGGCACCTGGATGCAGACAGAGTTTCCAACAATAGGATCAGAAAAGTTAGTATCAGACTGTTCTTCATTTTTCACTCTTGTTCTTTCAATGCAAACGACGGCTTTTTCCTTTGGTTAAGGACAGCTTTTTACAAATATCACACTCAAGTTTTCCGGTTGAACCTCATTGTGTTGAACTCTATCTCAATTTCAGATTTAGCACATTTATAAACATTATTTAATTTAGACATTTCATGGTCGACTCTGTAAACTTCACTTTGTTTCATTGTAATCTCCAAATCTTCTTCAGTAGTCAATGAGCTCAATACACTTTTCTGTAATCCACAATTCATAATTCTAACATTTGGGTCCCACCCAAACATAGCTTCCTAAGGAATTCTCTTAATTCCACCAGGAAAGACACTATCTCTCATGAACTGAATGAAACGCCGACCTTCTCTTCATTGGCACTTTTATTGTCACTCATCCAACACCTTCAACATCTTGGTTAGCTGCTCTACGCCTCCTTGGCTTTGACTGTCGGGATTTACTGTGAGCAATATGCAATTCAGGCCAAACCAGTTTTAAGCTTTCAATAACCAAATTTCCACATTGAAACACATATAGTGCCCCAAAAGTAGTAAAAAATCAATTAAATTATGAATAACTTCATCAGCTCAATTCGATGTTAAAGGGCGTAAGGCAATGAACTTTATTAAATGGTCCTCGTAGACAACAATAAATTTGCATTTGCTGACAGGTTGGGACTGTAGGTTGATCAAGTCTAAATGGTTTGACAACACTGTCAAAACTATTAAATAGGTTGTTCTGTTACACTTTTGTGAAGTTCGTTTATATCATGAAACACAACATCACGGCCTTCATGCCCAGAACTACAATGCTTGCTGAATAGAATATCACATAATTCATCCTCAGTCACATAATATCTAATATCATGCTCATTGCTGCAAGTAGGAAATATTGACATGTCAATTCCCGGTACTTTAAGCACATCGTAGGGGTTTGATAACCAAAAATCAGAGGGAACCTTTTTTCCCAAAGATTTTACACTTTTTGCTTAACTAACAAGAGCTTAATATGTATTTTAAGATATTAAAGCACTGTTGGCAGCAACCAGTAACTACTTCAGTTTCCTTTTTTAAATGGACATAAATTGAAAAAATTTAAAACCAGAAGGATAACTGCACTGAATACCTGTACCTGAGAAGATGAACAGCAGGATTGAAACTGACTAAGATTTCTGGATAACAGAAAGGCTGGACTCGATAGAGTTTTGACCTCCGCTGGTTGCCAGTGATTGGGGAAATAAGAATATTATTATTAGTAAACAATTTATATAATCTCCCAGATCAATGTCTGGGATTTCATGAAATGACTAGTTTAACTAGTCATATCATATCATATTATACAATTAAACTGGCCATTTTCGATATGTCATGCATTATCTTATATATATATATATATATATATATATATATATATATATATATACATATATATATATATATGTATATATATATACTTAATATATATATATATATATATATATATATATATATATATATATATATACTTAATATATATATATATATATATATATATATATATATATATATATATATATATACTTAATATATATATATATATATATATATATATATATATATATATATATATATATATATATATATACTTAATATATATATATATATATATATATATATATGATTTTTCTTATGTATTTATGCGAATAAAGGTAACTCCTGTTAACATAAAGAGATATGAATAGGCATAAATATTTTCATGTAATCTGAAAAGACCCCGTCCAGACACGGGGCTTACGAGGGTTCGACTCCTCCCACAATCACCTGAAAATATATTAGTCAGGTAGCCGAACTCAGTATTCAGCTTAAAAAAATGGCTCGCAGCTGATTTCATGTTAGAATAGTGCAACAAGTGTTTTTTAAGTTTGAAGGCATGGAGAAGTCTAGTTCAGCTTGTTGGACATTGTAAATGTGGATGGTACAGCCGCCATGACAGTTTCCAAGATGGCCGCCGTCAGAATTTGTTTTACTCATACTGTCAGTTGTAACGGACAGAAATATGGTATGTTTGTGACAATTACACCATATTTCAACTGGAGAAACATGTTTATGTACTTTATTTTTGTTTTGGACCACAAAAGTTCGTATTATTGCCAGTTTTATGAGGAAAATGAAGAAATGGGGTAAAAATGAAATGAGGGTAAATGATCTGCAAAATAGACTTAGCAGAACAATCACTACGTGTATTGAAGGAAACCTTGAAGAAACAAACAAACATTTCACAAATGCCTATTGAACTTGAACAGTAAATGGATTTCTGCAAAGGCTTTTACATTCACATGCTTGTGTGCATCCGAGTCCATTATGTGTACATTTGCAACGTGGAGTTGCACAAACTGCTCGACATTTGCTTGTTGTAAGCTCCAAACAGAATGCAGTGATTGGCTCCCCAGTCATCAGTTGTGGCTGAAGCATCTCACTACCTTCTTTTACCACCAGTTCCCACCCACTTTCCTCAGTGCAGGAAGATGTGGTTCAGCTTCCAAGGTTCTTCTCCACACTAGGGACTGATAATATGCGCGCCAGATGTGAAGAATCAAAGCATCACGGGTTGGAGGCAGATTCTCAATTGATTTGGTCAAGCTAAGAAATAGATCACACTTGACTTTGTGGATGGAGTTTTCTTGGCTATTGGGAACATACAGCTTGTAGACAAAGGACTCTGTATCAGCAATCACATTCTCATCTGGAAAGTCTTCCTTGTCGAGATTCTGCAGAAGCTGTGAGTTTTGTTGGAAGATAACCCATGCAGAGGGCTTCCAAATTCCAGCAAACTGGCTTGTACTATCCAAACCTGTTACAGCATTAAATGTGAGAAGTGATGCTCTCTGCGAATCTGTGATGTTGATGGAATGAACAGGAACAAAGTGTTGCTTTTTAGGCGTTCCGGCTTTCATCCACTGAAAGGGGCTGAGCTGTGGCTGAGAGGCAAGAAGGAGAACAAAAACATCAGTGTCTCGGCTCACAACAATAGTTTGTGGGTATCCCTGTTCACTTGCATCCTTCACATGGAGAAGAATCCTAATGTCCGCCTCTTCATGCTCAGCAGACGATGTCCACACTTTTGCAGGGTCCGTGAATCCTCCGTTCAATACCAGCTCCACTCCTCCTTGATTGTGGAGCTTGTTTGCTAACTCTAGGCATAGAAAATTAGGCAAGCTCGCTTTGTTTTCATCTACGGAGATGAATCTATCCCACTGCCCCATGGATTGACTTGTTTGCACATCTCGTCTGATTGCTTTCTTGCCTCGTACTCTCTGACTTCGAGCTGTTGACTAGATTTTTTTCTTCCTGTACTGGTCAAAGGCAAGGTCAACCCTAGAACATCTGTTGGAAAACACGTGACTGACATAATCAGCAACAGCATTGGCCCATTCGCCGAGAGTTTTAGCGTTCATCCTATTTCCTAGTATCTGGATCATGGGCATTCCATCAATGACAGTGCATGTTTGTAATGGTTCAGGCGTAACATTATATGACAAGCCTTGCTGGAGAATCTTGGCAAGGTTTGCTTTGTTGAGTGTTCTGAAGTAGACGCAGTCTGCCATCAGGCACTGCCAGAGAAAGTGGCACTGCACAAATCTCTTGCTCCAACATTTTGTTCATGTCAATATCTCTGCCTGCTTGCATTGCTGTCACCACACGCGTGAGTAGTTTTCGGTCAGCCTTTAGTGCATCAGTTTTTTCCTTTCCGACATTGACTTCCACAGTGTACATGCTCTCAAATGTTTTAAGATTCTTTTATTTGATTCTGTCGTGAAAACCTGTTGTCTTCTTTGTGAATCTGTTCTCCACAAACTCTGACACAATCTGCTTCCCTGTAACTTCAGCATGCAGAAGGTCATTCGTAACCACTTCACTTGCAATATCACCTGTTGTAATTGAGACCAGTTCTCAGGAATTGCGATCAAATGGATTGCGAATCTCGAACAGGTCAATGAGCTTTTGCACATTATCTTGGTCTTGCTTCATTCTCTTGGAACCAAAATCTTAATGTGCAAATTCATGCTCATCATCATCTTTTTCATTGCCCGCTACATTGAACATCGTCTTAGTATCTCTGGTTAGCTGAGCTCTCTCATTGAAAGTTAGGCCCCATCTGTCACGGCCGGCGTCTGTTTTGTAATCTCCACCAGCCCTCCAGCTACCTTGCCCGCATTGTTAACATGTTCAATAGCCTGGTTTTCAGGTATTTAGTTGAACTTGAGCTTTGTTTCCTTTGTTACAAAGTCTCCTGCAATAAAGCCTCTGTGCACCTCTGCAGCAGTTTTGGGTAGCATATGCATATCAGCTAGGAAGACAGCTCCCCAGCGTGAGTAATAGAAATGATCAAATGCTCCAAACCAAGGCAGCATTTCAGAAAATTATGTAAGGAACAGGTCCCAGTCTCCCTCATGAAAAGAACGAGTGAACCTCAGGAGGATGGAGATCAACTTCATGTAGGTTCTCCAATAACAAAAAGTGGCATTCTCTGAACAAGAATCCTCAAACTCACTAAACAGGACCTGCACCTCTTCAATTTCTGACAAAAGATCTTCAAGGGAGGAATTGATTTCTATGTCATCTTTGTTGGCAAAGGCATCTGAAACTCTCCAAATTCCACAAATACAAATTAACACTACGACTTCACAAATAAGACTCCGTATATTCTCGTTTCAAAAGCGGTCATCAGGTACACGTGTCACGTGACCAACCAATGAATATATACAAAATAACAAATAAAAATAAATAACAAAACTATAACATAAAACCCCACAACTCAGAAGCCATAATTAGATTTGATGAATAATAAAACGTTTGAATAAGATATCAAAATAAGAAATTACAGAATTTAACATACAGCTAAGCATACAAACATACAATCAAACTACCCCCAAATTCCAAGGTTATACGTAACATCAAACGATCACCAAACAACTAAAACACGACAATGAGCAAAGTTTGTAACAGGTCAACCACAGTCGAATCTGATTACTATTATTAGTAAACATAAAGTTACCAACACTAAAAAATGGATTTTGACGTAGGAAAATTCTATTTTTAAGTGAGATAGCCATGCCGTCCTGATGGAAGTTCCTTCCGGCAGGTTCCTACTGTATAATATTTCTGCGAGTGATATTACAAGAGAATTACCGTCAGGTATCACGGGGTTCTAACCCCGGAACGACTATCCTAAGATATTGTGTATAATCAGGGACGTATCCTAAGATAACCATAGATATCTGCACCCCAAACAGACTTAACCCAGTCTAGCAATACAAAATTAAAGCAATTTAATCAATACGAGTTCACTACAAGTATAAGCTAGGTTTAAAAATCCATGCATTGCATTTTGTATATCAAGGGTTCTAATTCTTAGCAATGTGAATTAGGAACCCCTTACAAATTTTGTCAAATGTTTTTGAAAAATAACTTTTTTTGGAGAATGTATACATCAAGGTCTATCTTAATGCCAGAATCAACTTATACACGATGAAAAACATTGCAATTAGAAGCTAAAATATGAAAAAAGTTTAGAAATTGGCGGCCATTTTGAAAACTGTCATGGCAGCCATACTATCCATATCTATAATGTCCAACAAGTGGAATCATATTTATCTGTATCTGAACAATCTATTTAGACTTTTTGGACTATTCTAACATGCAATCAGCAGGGTGCTGCACATTTTCTGACTTTGGCTTCCTGACTATATGGCAGATCGCTCGTTTTGCGAGTGTAGTTTTGTTCAGTAGATATCTGTATATATGTTTGTTCAGTCTTCTGATGTATCACGCAACTAGTCTGGACTTAACATTGTATTTTGCAATTAGATTTCCCTGTGGTCATTTTATATATATATATATATACATATATATATATATATATATATATATATATATACATATATATATATATATATATATATATATATATATATATATATATATATATATATATATATATATATACAGTATATATATATATATATATATATATATATATATATATATATATATATATCTATATCTATCTATCTATCTATCTATCTATATATATATATATATATATATATATATATATATATATATACATCTATCTATCTATCTATCTATCTATATATATATATATATATATATATACATATATGTATATATATATATATATATATATATATATA
>NC_090727.1:102325143-102330143 GCF_036898095.1 Palaemon carinicauda | reverse complement strand
ACCCCCTTCCCACTCCCATCCTCCCCCCTTCTCCCACCTATCCACTCTCCTTCTCACTCCCTTCCCCCTCCTTTCCTCCTCCCTCTCACTCCCTACCTCCTCCTTTCCTCCTCCCTCTCCCTCTTATCTTCACTCCTCACTCACTTCTCCCTCCTTTCCTCTCTCCTTCTCACTCCGTTCCCCCTCCTTACCTCCCTCTCCCTCCTATCCTCACTCCTTCTCACTCCCTTCCCCTCCTTCCCTCCTTCCTCTCCCTCCTATCCTCACTCCCTTCCTCCTCCTTTCCTCTCTCCTTCTCACTCCCTTCTCCCCCCTGTCCTCCTCCCTCTCCATCCTTTCCTCACTCCTTCCTACTCCCTTCCCCCTCCTTTCCTCCTCCCACATCACTCCTTTCCTCCTCCCACATCACTCCTTTCACCTCCTTTCCTCCCTCCTTCGAACTCCCTTCTCCTCCTTTCCTCCCCTTTCTCACTCTCTTCCTCCTCCTTTCCTTCCTCCTTCCCCACTCCCTTCCTCCTCCTTTCTTCCTTTCCTTTTCACTCCCTTCCTCCTCCTTTCCTCCTCCTTCTCACTCCCTTCCCCTCCTTTCCTCCTTCCTCTCCCTCCTATCCTCACTCCACACTCCCTTCTCCCTCCTTTCCGCCCCCATTCTCACACCCTTTCCCCTCCCTTCCTCCTCCTTTCTCCTCACTCCCTTCCTCCTCCTTTCTCCTCACTCCCTTCCTCCTCCTTTCTCCTCACTCCCTTCCTCCTCTTTCCCTCCTTCTTCTCACTCTCTTCCTCCTCCTTTCCTCCTCCTCCTTTCCTCCTCCTCCTCACTCCCTTCTTCCTCCTTTCCTCCCCCTTCTCATACCCTTCCCCCCCTTTCCTCCTTTCTTCTCACTCCTTTCCTCCTCCTCCTCACTCCCTTCCTCCTCCTTTCCTCCCTCCTTCCCACTCCCTTCCCCTCCTTTCCTCCCCCCTCTCACTCCCTTTCCCCTCCTTTCCTCCCTTCTTCTCACTCCCTTCCTCCTCCTTTCCTCCCTCCTTCCCACTCCCTTCCCCTCCTTTCTTCCTCCTTCTCATACCCTTCCCCCTCCTTTCCTCCTTTCTTCTCACTCCCTTCCGCTCCTTCCTCCCCTCCCCACTCCATTTCCCCTCCTTTCCTCCCTCCTTCTCTATCCCTTCCTCACCCTTTCCTCCCCCCCTTTCTCTCCCTTCCCACTCCATTTTTCCTAATTTCCTCAGCGTTCTCACTCTCTTCCCCCCTCCTCTCCTCCCTCCTTCCCACTCCCCTCCCCCCTCCTTTCTTCCCTCTTCTCACTACCTTCCCCCTCCGTTCCTTCCTGCTTCTCCCTTCCTCCTCCTTTCCTCCTTCCTTCTCACTCTCTTCCTCCTCCTTTCCTCCTCCTCCTTTCCTCCTCCTCCTCACTCCCTTCTTCCTCCTTTCCCTCCCCC
The DNA here is from genome assembly GCF_036898095.1 of Palaemon carinicauda. Lineage (NCBI taxonomy): Eukaryota > Metazoa > Arthropoda > Malacostraca > Decapoda > Palaemonidae > Palaemon > Palaemon carinicauda. The sequence goes on along the minus strand of NC_090727.1, from coordinate 102,328,706 downwards.
TTCTCATACCCTTCCCCCTCCTTTCCTCCTTTCTTCTCACTCCTTTCCTCCTCCTCCTCACTCCCTTCCTCCTCCTTTCCTCCCTCCTTCCCACTCCCTTCCCCTCCTTTCCTCCCCCCCTCTCACTCCCTTTCCCCTCCTTTCCTCCCTTCTTCTCACTCCCTTCCTCCTCCTTTCCTCCCTCCTTCCCACTCCCTTCCCCTCCTTTCTTCCTCCTTCTCATACCCTTCCCCCTCCTTTCCTCCTTTCTTCTCACTCCCTTCCGCTCCTTCCTCCCCTCCCCCACTCCATTTCCCCTCCTTTCCTCCCTCCTTCTCTATCCCTTCCTCACCCTTTCCTCTCCCCTTTCTCTCCCTTCCCACTCCATTTTTCCTAATTTCCTCAGCGTTCTCACTCTCTTCCCCCTCCTCTCCCTCCCTCCTTCCCACTCCCTCCCCCCTCCTTACTTCCCTCTTCTCACTACCTTCCCCCTCCGTTCCTTCCTGCTTCTCCCTTCCTCCTCCTTTCCTCCTTCCTTCTCACTCTCTTCCTCCTCCTTTCCTCCTCCTCCTTTCCTCCTCCTCCTCACTCCCTTCTTCCTCCTTTCCTCCCCCTTCTCATACCCTTCCCCCTCCTTTCCTCCTTTCTTCTCACTCCTTTCCTCCTCCTCCTCACTCCCCTCCTCCTCCTTTCCTCCCTCCTTCCCACTCCCTTCCCCTCCTTTCCTCCCCCCTCTCTCACTCCCTTTCCCCTCCTTTCCTCCCTTCTTCTCACTCCCTTCCTCCTCCTTTCCTCCCTCCTTCCCACTCCCTTCCCCTCCTTTCTTCCTCCTTCTCATACCCTTCCCCCTCCTTTCCTCCTTTCTTCTCACTCCCTTCCGCTCCTTCCTCCCCTCCCCACTCCATTTCCCCTCCTTTCCTCCCTCCTTCTCTATCCCTTCCTCACCCTTTCCTCTCCCCTTTCTCTCCCTTCCCACTCCATTTTTCCTAATTTCCTCAGCGTTCTCACTCTCTTCCCCCTCCTCTCCTCCCTCCTTCCCACTCCCTCCCCCCTCCTTTCTTCCCTCTTCTCACTACCTTCCCCCTCCGTTCCTTCCTGCTTCTCACTCCCTCCCCCTCTTTTCCTCCCTCCTTCCTACTCCCTTCCCCCTCCTTTCTTACCCCCTCTCACTACCTTCCCCCTCCTTCCCTCCTTTCCTACACTCCCTTCCCCTAATTCCATGCTTTCCTCCACTCCCCTACCCCTCCTTTCCTCCACTTCTTTTCCCCTCCTTATCTCCCTCCTTCCCACTCCCTTCGCCCTCCTTTTTTCACACCATTTTCACTCCCTTTCCACTCTTTTCTTTCCTCCTACTCACTCCCTTCCTCTTCACTTTCTTCCTCCTTCTCAATCCCTTCCCCCTCTTTTCCCCCATCCTTCTCTCTCCCTTCCCCCTTCTTTCCTCCCCCTTCTCAATCCCTTCCCCCTCTATTCCTCTATCCTACTCACTCTTTCCCCTCTTTTTCTCCTCCTTTCCCTCTCCTTTCCTCCCCTCTCTCCTTCTCACTTCCTTCCCGCTTTTCGTCTCCTCTTCTCACTCCTTTCCCCCCTCCTTTCCTCCCTTATTTTCACTCCCTTCCCCATCTTTTCCTCCCTCCTTCTCACTCCCTTCCTCCTCCTTTCCACCCTTATTTTCACTCCCTTCCCCCTTTTTTCCTCCCTCCTTCTCACTCCCTTCCCCTCTCCTTTCGTCACTCCTCACTCCCTTCCCTTCCGTTCCTCCCTACTTCTCATTCTGTTCTCCCTCCTTTCATCCCTCTTCAATCCCTTCCCCTCCTTTCCTCCCCCTTCTCACTCATTTCCCCTCTTTTCCTCCCTCCTTCTCATTCCCTTCCCCTCGCTTCTCCTTTCCTCCATTCTTCTCACTCGTTTGCCCCTCCTTTCCTCCCTATTTTTCACTCCCTTCCCCATTCTTTCCTCCTTCCTACTCACTCCCTTTCCCTCCTTTCTTCCCTCCTTCTCCTTACTTTTCATGATTCATCATTCGTTGTCATCATCATCATCATCCAATATTAGTTAAATGCAGGATAAAGGTCTCAGACATGATTGTCCACTCCCGCAAAATTATGGTGTTTTTATGTCAGTTTATTTCTGCAAATTCTTATTCATGGTTTATCATTCATTATCATCATCATCAACCATGATTAGTAGAATGCAGGACTAAGGTCTCAGTCATGTATATCTACTCCCCGTCTGTTTATAGTCTTTATATGCCATTTTATATCTGCATATTTTTATTTATAGTTTATCATTCGTTATCATTATCATCACACATGATTAGTCGACTGCATGACATAGGCCTCAGACATGATTTTCCACTCACGTCTCTTTATGGTCTTTCTATGCCAGTTTATATCTGCCCATTTTTATTCATGGATTATTATTCGTTATCATCATCATCATTCATGATTATTTGAATGCAGGACAAAGGTCTCAGACATGTTTATCTATTCCCATCTGTTTATGGACTTTCTAAGCCAGTTTATATCTGTAAATTTTTATTCATGGTTTATCATTCGTTAACATCATCATCATTCATGATTAGTCGAATGCAGGACAAAGGCCTTAGACATGTTCGTCCACTCACGTCTGTTTTTGGTCTTTCTATGCCAGATTATGCCCGCAGATTTTAATTCATGGTTTATCATTTGTTATCATCATCGTCACACATGTTTAGTGAATGCAGGACAAAGGCCTCACACACGCTTGACCACTCCCATCTGTTTTTGGTCTTTCTTTGCCAGTTTTTACCAGCAAATCTTCATTCATGGTTTATAATTCGTTTATCATCATCACCCATGATTAGTTGAATGCAGGACAACGGCCTCAGATATGTTTATCCATACCCGTCTGTTAATGGTCTTTCTGTACCAGTTTATGCTGTAAATATTTATTTTTGGTTTATCATTCGTTATCATCGTGATCATCCATGATTCGTCGAATGCAAGAAAAAGGTCTCAAACATGTTCGACCACTCCCGTCTGTTTGTGGTCTTTCTATGCCTGTTTATACCAGTAAATTTTTATTTTTGGTCTCTCATTCATATCATCCTCATCATTCATGATTAGTTGAATGCAGAACAAAGACCTCAGACATGTTCGTCCACTCCCGTCTGTTTTTTGTCTCTCTATGACAGTTTATACCAGGGAATTTTTATTTCTGGTCTCATTCATATCATCATCACCCATGATCAGTTGAATGCAGGACAAATGCCTCAGATATGTTTGTCCACTCCCATCTGCTTGTGATCTTTCTACACCAGTTTATTACAGCAAATATTAATTTTTGGTCTATCATTCGTTGTCATCATCAGCACCCATGATAACTTTAATACAGGACAATGGCCTCAGACATTTTTCTCCACTACCGTCTGTATGTGGTCTTTTTATGCCAGTTTATACTAGCAAATTTTCATTTTTGGTCTATCATTTGTTGTCATCATCATCACCAATGGTTAGTTGAGTTCAGAGCAAAGGCCTCAGACATGTTCGTCTACTCCCGTCTGTTTGTAGTCTTTCTATGCCAGTTTATAACAGCAAATTTTG
>NC_090727.1:102320143-102322643 GCF_036898095.1 Palaemon carinicauda | reverse complement strand
TGATTTACAAAGACGCTAAAGTCTCCGGAGATTCAGATGTCGGCTTCAAGGAATCACATCTGTCATTTTCTAGAATTAGGATAAATCAAGATGAATGATGGAAGCACCTAAGTCGATTCCGGAGGAATCATCGGTATCCTCTGATAACACCCAGAGGGACCCTTCCCTTCCATTCCTCCCCCCTTCACACTCCCATCTCCCTCCTATCCTCCCTCCTTCTCACTCCCTTCCTCCCTCCTTTCCTCCTCCTTCCCTCCCCCTTCCCACTCCCTTCCTCTCCTTTCCTCCTCCCTCTCACTCCCTTTCCCCTCCTTTCCTCCCTCCTTCTCACTCCCTTCCTCATACTTTCTTACCCCCTTCCCTCTCCCTTCCCCTCCTTTCCTCCCGACCTCCCACTCATTTCCTTCTCCTTCTTAATCCCTTCTTCCGTATTTCCTCCCCCCTTCTCACTCCTTCCTCCTCCTCCTATCCTCCCCCCTTCCCACTACCTTCCCCTTCTTTCCTCCTCCCTCTCACTTCCTTCCTCCAACCTTTCTTACCCCCTTCCCCTCTCCCTTCCCCTCCTTTCCTCCCACCTTCCCACTCATTTCCTCCTCCTTCTCAATCCCTTCCCCTTCTTTCCTTCCCCCTTCCCACTCCCTTCCTCCTCCTCCTTTCCTCCCCCCCTTCCCACTACCTTCCCCTCCTTTCCTACTCCCTCTCACTCCCTTTCCCCTCCTTTCCTCGTTCCATCTCACTCCCTTCCTCCAACTTTCCTACCCCTTCCCACTCCCTTCCCTTTCTTTCCTCCCCCCTTTCCCCTCACTCCCTCCTCCTTCTCAATCCCTTCCTCCTCTTTTCCTCCCCCCTTCCCACTCCCTTCTTCATCCTTTCCTTCCCCCTTCCCATTCCCTTCCCATCCTATCCTCTTCCCTCTAACTCCCTTCCCCCTCCTTACCTCCTTCCCAATCCCTTCCTCCTCCTTTCCACCCACCTTCCCATTCCCTTCCCCTGCTTTCCTCTTCACTCTCACTCCCTTCCTCCTCCTTTCCTCCCCCTTCCCACTGCCTTCTCCTCCTTTCCTCCCCCTTCCCACGCTTTCCCCCTCCTTTCCTCCCACTTCTCACTACCTTACCCTCGTTCCCTCCACTCCCCTCCCCTCTTCTCATTCCCTCCTTTCCTCCACTCCCTATCCTCTCATTTCCTTCCCTTCGCTTTACATTCCCCCTCCTTTCGTCCTTCCTTCTCACTCCCTTCCCCCTCCTTTGATTCCCCCTTCTCGCTCCCTTTCCCCTCCTTTCTTCTCATATTTCCATTCCTTTCCCCCTCATTTCTCCTCCTTTTCACTCCCTTTCTCCTCCTTTCATCCACCCTTCTCATTCCCTTCCCCCTCCTTTCTTCCCTCCTTATCAATCCTTTCGCCAACCCTTGTGACTCACTTCTGCCTCCTTTTGTCCCCCTTCTCACTTCCTTCCCCTCTTTTCCTCCCTACTTTTCACTCCCTTTCCCCCTCCTTTCCTCCCACTTCTCACTACCTTACCCTCGTTCCCTCCACTCCCCTCCCCTCTTCTCATTCCCTCCTTTCCTCCACTCCCTATCCTCTCATTTCCTTCCCTTCGCTTTACATTCCCCCTCCTTTCGTCCTTCCTTCTCACTCCCTTCCCCCTCCTTTGATTCCCCCTTCTCGCTCCCTTTCCCCTCCTTTCTTCTCATATTTCCATTCCTTTCCCCCTCATTTCTCCCTCCTTTTCACTCCCTTTCTCCTCCTTTCATCCACCCTTCTCATTCCCTTCCCCCTCCTTTCTTCCCTCCTTATCAATCCTTTCGCCAACCCTTGTGACTCACTTCTGCCTCCTTTTGTCCCCCTTCTCACTTCCTTCCCCTCCTTTCCTCCCTCCTTATCAATCCTTTCCCCAACTTTTCCTCCCTATTTCTAACTCCCTTCCCCTCCTTTCCTCCAACCATGTCACTCCCATACCCTCCTTTCCTCCCTCCTTCTCCCTACTTTACATGGTTTATCATTCCTTATCATCATCCCCTATGATTAGTAGAATGCAGGACAAAGTCCTCAGACATGTTTGTTCAATCCCGTCTGTTTATAGTCTTTCTCAGCCATGAATAAAAATTCATAAACAGACAGAAGTGAACAAACATGGGTGAGGCCTTTGTCCTGCATTCTTCTAATCATGGATGATGATGAAGATGATGATAACGAATGATAAACCATGAATGAAAATTTGCAGATATAAACTGACATAGAAAGACCATAAACAGACGGGAGAGGACAAACATATCTGAGGCCTTTTTTCGGCCTTCAACTAATCATGGATGATGATGATGATGATAACGAATGATGAACCATGTAAATTAGGGAGAAGGAGGGAAGAAAGTAGGGGAAGGGTAGTGAGGAGGATGGAGGAAAGGAGGGGGAAGGGAGTGAGTTGTAGGGAGGAAAAGAGGGGAAGGAAGTGAGAAGGAGGACAAAAGGAGGCGGAAGTGAGTGACAAGGGTAGGGGAAGGG
>NC_090727.1:102305143-102312643 GCF_036898095.1 Palaemon carinicauda | reverse complement strand
CTCCTGTCAATGCATCTTCGTCACCCTCCGCCTCTGCTGTTGCTCCTGTCAATGCATCTTCGTCACCCTCCACCTCTGCTGTTGCTCCTGTCACTGCATCTTCGTCACCCTCCGCTCTGCTGTTGCTCCTGTCACTGCATCTTCGTCACTCTCCACCTCTGCTGTTGCTCCTGTCACTGCATCTTCGTCACCCTCCGCTTCTGCTGTTGCTCCTGTCACTGCATCTTCGTCACCCTCCGCTTCTGCTGTTGCTCCTGTCAATGCATCTTCGTCACCCTCCGCTTCTGCTGTTGCTCCTGTCAATGCATCTTCGTCACCCTCCGCTTCTGCTGTTGCTCCTGTCAATGCATCTTCGTCACCCTCCGCTTCTGCTGTTGCTCCTGTCAATGCATCTTCGTCACCCTCCGCTTCTGCTGTTGCTCCTGTCAATGCATCTTCGTCACCCTCCGCTTCTGCTGTTGCTCCTGTCACTGCATCTTCGTCACCCTCCGCTTCTGCTGTTGCTCCTGTCACTGCATCTTCGTCACCCTCCGCTTCTGCTGTTGCTCCTGTCAATGCATCTTCGTCACCCTCCGCTTCTGCTGTTGCTCCTGTCAATGCATCTTCGTCACCCTCCGCTTCTGCTGTTGCTCCTGTCAATGCATCTTCGTCACCCTCCGCTTCTGCTGTTGCTCCTGTCAATGCATCTTCGTCACCCTCCGCTTCTGCTGTTGCTCCTGTCAATGCATCTTCGTCACCCTCCGCTTCTGCTGTTGCTCCTGTCAATGCATCTTCGTCACCCTCCGCTTCTGCTGTTGCTCCTGTCAATGCATCTTCGTCACCCTCCGCTTCTGCTGTTGCTCCTGTCACTGCATCTTCGTCACCCTCCGCTTCTGCTGTTGCTCCTGTCACTGCATCTTCGTCACCCTCCGCTTCTGCTGTTGCTCCTGTCAATGCATCTTCGTCACCCTCCGCTTCTGCTGTTGCTCCTGTCAATGCATCTTCGTCACCCTCCGCTTCTGCTGTTGCTCCTGTCAATGCATCTTCGTCACCCTCCGCTTCTGCTGTTGCTCCTGTCAATGCATCTTCGTCACCCTCCGCTTCTGCTGTTGCTCCTGTCAATGCATCTTCGTCACCCTCCGCTTCTGCTGTTGCTCCTGTCAATGCATCTTCGTCACCCTCCGCTTCTGCTGTTGCTCCTGTCAATGCATCTTCGTCACCCTCCGCTTCTGCTGTTGCTCCTGTCAATGCATCTTCGTCACCCTCCGCTTCTGCTGTTGCTCCTGTCAATGCATCTTCGTCACCCTCCGCTTCTGCTGTTGCTCCTGTCAATGCATCTTCGTCACCCTCCGCTTCTGCTGTTGCTCCTGTCAATGCATCTTCGTCACCCTCCGCTTCTGCTGTTGCTCCTGTCAATGCATCTTCGTCACTCTCCACCTCTGCTGTTGCTCCTGTCACTGCATCTTCGTCACCCTCCGCTTCTGCTGTTGCTCCTGTCAATGCATCTTCGTCACCCTCCGCTTCTGCTGTTGCTCCTGTCAATGCATCTTCGTCACCCTCCGCTTCTGCTGTTGCTCCTGTCAATGCATCTTCGTCACCCTCCGCTTCTGCTGTTGCTCCTGTCAATGCATCTTCGTCACCCTCCGCTTCTGCTGTTGCTCCTGTCAATGCATCTTCGTCACCCTCCACCTTCTGCTGTTGCTCCTGTCAATGCATCTTCGTCACCCTCCACTTCTGCTGTTGCTCCTGTCAATGCATCTTCGTCACTCTCCACCTCTGCTGTTGCTCCTGTCAATGCATCTTCGTCACCCTCCACCTCTGCTGTTGCTCCTGTTAATGCATCTTCGTCACTCTCCACCTCTGCTGTTGCTCCTGTTAATGCATCTTCGTCACTCTCCACCTCTGCTGTTGCTCCTGTCAATGCATCTTCGTCACTCTCCACCTCTGCTGTTGCTCCTGTTAATGCATCTTCGTCACCCTCCACCTCTGCTGTTGCTCCTGTCAATGCATCTTCGTCACTCTCCACCTCTGCTGTTGCTCTTGTCAATGCATCTTCGTCACCCTCCACTTCTGCTGTTGCTCCTGTCAATGCATCTTCGTCACTCTCCAACTCTCCTGTTGCTCCTGTCAATGCATCTTCGTCACTCTCCACCTCTGCTGTTGCTCCTGTTAATGCATCTTCGTCACTCTCCACCTCTGCTGTTGCTCCTGTCAATGCATCTTCGTCACTCTCCACCTCTGCTGTTGCTCCTGTCAATGCATCTTCGTCACCCTCCACTTCTGCTGTTGCTCCTGTCACTGCATCTTCGTCACTCTCCACCTCTGCTCTTGCTCCTGTCAATGCATCTTCGTCACTCTCCACCTCTGCTGTTGCTCCTGTTAATACATCTTCGTCACTCTCCACCTCTGCTGTTGCTCCTGTCAATGCATCTTCGTCACTCTCCACCTCTGCTGTTGCTCCTGTCAATGCATCTTCGTCACCCTCCACTTCTGCTGTTGCTCCTGTCACTGCATCTTCGTCACTCTCCACCTCTGCTGTTGCTCCTGTCAATGCATCTTCGTCACTCTCCACCTCTGCTGTTGCTCCTGTCAATGCATCTTCGTCACTCTCCACCTCTGCTGTTGCTCCTGTTAATGCATCTTCGTCACTCTCCACCTCTGCTGTTGCTCCTGTCAATGCATCTTCGTCACTCTCCACCTCTGCTGTTGCTCCTGTCAATGCATCTTCGTCACTCTCCACCTCTGCTGTTGCTCCTGTTAATGCATCTTCGTCACCCTCCACTTCTGCTGTTGCTCCTGTCAATGCATCTTCGTCACTCTCCACCTCTGCTGTTGCTCCTGTCAATGCATCTTCGTCACTCTCCACCTCTGCTGTTGCTCCTGTTAATGCATCTTCGTCACCCTCCACTTCTGCTGTTGCTCCTGTCACTGCATCTTCGTCACTCTCCACCTCTGCTGTTGCTCCTGTCAATGCATCTTCGTCACTCTCCACCTCTGCTGTTGCTCCTGTCAATGCATCTTCGTCACTCTCCACCTCTGCTGTTGCTCCTGTCAATGCATCTTCGTCACTCTCCACCTCTGCTGTTGCTCCTGTTAATGCATCTTCGTCACCCTCCACTTCTGCTTTTGCTCCTGTCACTGCATCTTCGTCACTCTCCACCTCTGCTGTTGCTCCTGTCACTGCATCTTCGTCACTCTCCACCTCTGCTGTTGCTCCTGTCACTGCATCTTCGTCACTCTCCACCTGTGCTGTTACTTCTGTCACTGCATCTTCGTCGCCCTCTTTGTTCTCTACAAATGTCTCAAGACCTTCTTCAGTGGCAATTTCATTAAGAGCAGACCTTGGCAGGATAGACGATCCTAGTCCAACTTGGGGGTTCTTGGCCAAACGTTACTTTAAATGGACTATGTCCGGTGGTTTCATGTCGGCTAATGTTAATTTGCCACTGAACAAACTTGAGGCCCACTGACCATTTTTTACAATTATTTCCCTGCATCCAGATGGCAAGTTTGTCCTGAATAACACCATTTAGCCGTTCAACTCACATCCTAATTTATTTTTACTACTTAGCATGAATGTAGGTGTCTGGTGCCCTTTGTTATCCGACGATACTGCCTCTTACGTTGTGGTAAGATAGTCAAGAACAATTCTTTTATGAATTCCCTCAAAAAAAAAAAAAAAAAAAAAAAAAATATATATATATATATATATATATATATATATATATATATATATATATATATATATATATATATATATATATATATATGTATATATATATATATATATATATATATATATATATATATATATATATATATATATATATATATATATACACACATACATACATAAATATTTAATTCTTATACTTGAGACCAGCAGGTATGGAAAGGTAACGTTAGTGCAGTGAAATTCCATATTAGAGTAGATAGAACAAGAAGCCTTTGACACAGGGTCTTTTCTTGTAAGTTGATTTAATGGAGTGCAGTAGGTCTGTGCTTCCCTTTAAAGGTAATTGCTTTGGGGAAAATAAATGTTTTTGTCGTGAAACAGATTTTATGATTTCTGCTTAAGGGATAATTTCCCAAGTTCTCTTAATTCACTATATACGCCCAATTAGAACAGCTGATAGGAGAAAGGAAGTTTTTGTTAGATGAAAAAGGAAGAAAATAATTAAACTGGAAGCATCTTGGATCTAGATTTTAATTGGGACCAGAAATAGAATATCAGGGATCCTTTTTCTTTTTCTTTAGGATGCGCAGAGGGAATATTTATTTCATAAAGGCGGTAGGTTAATCTTAATGGTAGAGCAGACTGACTCATCTTTCATTTCAAGAAAAGAAAATTACATATGCTGTAAATATGTGGATATCGGTCTAGTGTGAAATTAAAGGATGTTTTGATTATATATAATATATATATATATATATATATATATATATATATATATATATATATATATATATATATATATATATTATATATATATAATTATTACAATAATAATTGGTATGTGATTTGCAGTAGAGATATATATATAAGTACAGGGTGACACAAAAAAAGTCATCACCAAAACAAAGGAATAACTTCCAAAATTTTAGTTACATAATTGATTAAAGAAAGCATCAAATTGAGGAGAACGTCTAATATATTTTAGGCAAGTCTTCTTTTTGTCTATTTGTTAAAATTGTCCTGATATTTTGAAATTTATTTCAAATGTTTCTCTTTTTTTTTCTAACTATGTCAAAGCTTCCATTTATTTTGTTCTATTATTTTGGATTCACAACTCATTGGTTGCATTTTATTTTTACCGCCATGCCTTTTATATTGAAGTGTAATTCAATGGTTCCATATAATAGCCGAAACATCTGACGGCACCAGAAATCAATTGGAAAATATAGTTCCAGTATTCATCTTTTCCTAAACCATGAATAGAGTTGGTTTAAGTAATTTCACACACACACACACACACACACACACACACACATATATATATATATATATATATATATATATATATATATATATATATATATATATATATATATATATATATATATATAAATATATATATATATATATATATATATATATATATATATAAATATATATATATATATGAACACGGGACAAATACAGGCGTTTCTAGTCCACAGCAGGACAAAGGCCTAAGATATGTCAGTTCACGTCTGTGGTTTGGCTAGTTTTCATCACTACGTTGGCCAGTGCTGTTTGGTGATGGTGGAAAATTTTTTGGCTGATCTACTAATACAGCTTTGCCGATCATGACAATACGCAAACCCTTTCATCACGTTTAGATATCCGAACTTAGAAAAGTATATATACATACAGTATATGTATGTATATATATACATATACACATAAATATAGATATATATATATATATATATATATATATATATATATATATATATATATATATGTATATATATATATATATATATATATATATATACATAATTATATATATATATATATATATATATATATATATTTATATATATATATATATGCTTAATAAACTCAATAAAGAGAGAGAGAGAGAGAGAGAGGAGAGAGAGAGGAGAGAGAGAGAGAGAGAGAGAGAGAGAGAGAGAGAGAGAGAAATTAAAATTTCCTTTCCTGCAAATTTTCCTTGAATTCACTGTAAGGGAAAAATTCCTTCATAGAAGGAAAGAAATGGCTGAATTTTCCTCAAGATACTTACGGTGAAAAAGCTTTTGTATCAGAGGAGTCTTCCCTGTGTCTATCGTGAAATAATGAAAGCTGCCGGGCTTCCACGAGAGAGACTGTTCCCATTTGTCAAAACAAACGAGGAAGTTACGAGTGGTAACGCAGGTTTCACCTTACCTACGTTTTATCGGGGCGAGACACGGAAACCCTGGATCCACCTACAGCCACATTCCCTGTCCCTCAAATGGGAAGGGAAAATAGACCGAGTAAAGAGCTGTCAGACATATATTACCAATGTTTGAGAGAGAGAGAGAGAGAGAGAGAGAGAGAGAGAGAGAGAGAGAGAGAGAGAGAGAGAGATAGAGCGCTTCATTTGTATGTGTCTTTGCCGCGAATTTTATTTTATTTATTAACGCCGTTGGGCCTATTGACAAGGCCAATGCAAACAGGTCTGACGGAAAGAACTGTCATTTTCTGTCCGCTCTCTGACTGTGACGTCACGCCAGCCTCAACAAGAGATTCTCCGGTGGGCTGCGGCTTTGTATATTAAGGTGTTGCTGTTAGTTCTCCTTGAGTAATTCTTGCTATTGACTACTTAACATGATATTTCCGTTATCAGAACATTCAGAGAATGCTCAAACAGTTTTTGTATTGGCCTGGGTCCATAATAGGATAAGTTGTTACATAATGAATTTTTATTTTTAGCTATTTCAATAACCTACTAATGGCCATCACTCGATTCAATACCAAGGATTTTGTGAGTTGAACGCATTGAACGTTCAACAGAGTATTTATTATAATCCTGTGTCAACTGACAAGTTCAATGCCATATTATATATGTATATATATATATATATATATATATATATATATATATATATATATATATATATATATGTGTGTGTGTGTGTGTGTGTGTGTGTGTGTGTGTGTATGTTTGTGTGTGTCTGTGTAAATATGTATGTTTGTATGGACTCGCTCGTTTTCTATGTGTATGCAATTACGCTGAAATGCTTTCAGCAACTCATAAAATCGTGCTCAACCTCCTGCCTATTTATAATGCAGAAGTTGAAGGTTTGTAGTGAGTTTCGTTAAATTCGTGTCCTAAGAGGGCTTTGTTATCAAAGGGTGGGAAGTGCCGAAGAATCCCTTCAGGAGCCACATTGTTTAACGACACCTTTTACATTTGGAAGTTGTCTTGTTTTTGTTTTTGTTTTAACTGTCTGTCTCCCTTTGGCTTTTATTGCATTCATAGTCTTGGTTATGCAAGAATGCGTGGTTGCGATTGGCGGAGAATAATGGGATCATTTTAGGTAACTATTTTCTGAAAATATCTTAGAGCGTTTTTTCTTAAAGTTTCATTCCATTCATTTCAACAGTGTGCGTTCTACACGATATTGCATATATATTATTATCATGTAGATTTTGTTGAATCATATATATTACAGAATAGTGACAGTACTGGTTGCGGAGCTGTAGTCAATTTTATATTACAAAATCCCCGGGGAAAGTAGAAAAAAAAAGTTATACTAAGTAATATTTTTTTTTTTTTTTTTTTTATAGGGTATTAAAGTTTTTTCTTGGTAATCTAGGCTATGGATTTTACCCACTATAGTATAATGTATTTTGGTAAATAATTGTTGGTTACATATGTAATTTTCAGAAGCTGGTTTCCGCTTATAATTTCAAATGATGTTTTTTAATATCTAGAAAATTCCCTCTAAGAGCCCTGAAGAAATAAGGGGAAAACTAATAATTTGATATGAATTAGTGAAATTGATATTGAGGAGTAAATACAGGCTAGAAAATATCGGATTAACTTA
>NC_090727.1:102295143-102297643 GCF_036898095.1 Palaemon carinicauda | reverse complement strand
CTCAAAGGGAAAATCAAAGCATTACATAACAGTGTAATAAAATGGAGAATTAATTGTAAGTTACTTTGAAAATGAAAGGTTGATTAGCTTGATACTATAAATATATACTTTATTCACTATTAGTCTTATATAAGAACTGCAATGGGTCAGCAAATGAAAATATTGATGGTAACCTACCGTGGCCCCCCTTAGGGCCGATAATAGTCGCACTGGTATTAGTCTAACAACCACACTCCTAGGCCTAACCTATTAGACTACTAACATGAACTATGCATTACTAATAGACATAGAATGTGAATTAGTTTAACTAACCCAAGATCAAACGATCATATATGATATTGGATGCTCGGCAACAATACCGTACCATATAGCCAAAATCACACTACTGTGAAATAAATAAATGGCCTCTAGAGCATGTAAGCCATCACAACTAGAGGTATGTACTATCCTCAGATGAGGACACTATGCTTGCTATCAGCTGGAATAGATGACTATATCGAACAGGCCCCCCACATACTCATCTATCCCCTAACATTAATATAATAAACTCGGCGTGTATTCACTGCTAGAAACCCGGCGACAAAAGGTGCCAAATAAGTCGAGATGTTCTCTCGGGCACGTTTGTAATAAGACGACAAAATTGTCGGGATTTTTCCATACCTTATACCTTAACCCTTAAGCCAATGTTCGTATGTTTAATACAATTATGAAATAAATACTTGGACGTAAGGTAGTTAACAGGGGGGACATTTCTAGATGGAGAAAGATAATGAATAAACAATATAATGATACAAAATCTGGATTATTAATATCTTCAATAACCAGTTATTCTCTATACAATTAATGCTGAAGTCGAATCAGAATTCCGAACACAACTTCTAACAAAAGAAACATGTTTTCAAGTAAAACTTGATAATTTTAATGAAATAAGAAACATCCTTATATTGTTACAATAATAACAAACTCCAATAATTAAATAAATCTATATTTGAAACATTATATATATATATATATATATATATATATTATATATATATATATATATATATATATATATATATATATATATATATATATATAATATATATTATAATATATATATATATATATATAGGGAAATGAAAGAACAAGAAATAAAATAATGGAGACCTTTCATGTGACGTCATCAGTCGACTACTAACCGCAGAACTGATTCTGAACTTCAGTCGAACATTCGACACAAGTAATTTGTTTGCATTTTGTTAACTGGCAAACCCATCCATTGATATTTCTGAGAAGTGCGTTGGCGACCTCGCTAAGAAAATGAACGTCGCCAATTCACGCTTAGATAGTTGGATTTCTTAACAAAATTGATTGAAACGTGAAAAAATAAACTCGCAATCAGTTTATTAAATCATCGAGATGGGGCACTGATGCATAAGCTTTTTGCGTGAAAACTTTGTACGATAAGAAAATAAAAGGTAACTGTATTATGGGGATTAATGACCGGGGAAAATTCCTATTTCCGAATGTTTTTCTGAATTAAAACACAAAGTTTTATCTTCCTGTGTGATAAGTATTTGTAGTACGTCTATTATAAATGTAAAAGTGAAAAAGAAGAATGATTTACCTTCCCAATGATACCTTAAAAATTAATTGAATCGTACTAAATTGTTGATAAAAAGACATTTTCAAGGAGTCCATGCAGGGTTCAGAGTCATTGTGATTCATTGAGAAGCACCACTTGGAGTAGCAGGTACTGTCTTTTCACCGGATTAGGAGTATAGAGATCTCCGGATGATCGGTAAGGGTTAAATTTCAAAAGTGAATAAATTGTTTCCTTTTTAATTAATCTTGTTTTAGGATATTGCAGTTCTACTGCATTTTTGAGACAATAAACCATAATTTTTTCCAAAAATAAAAACTTTGAAAGTATTGAAAATCGTTCATTTTGTATGGTCAGGGAACAACATCTTCCACGCAATCTAAGTTAGTATGACATGAATTAGTTTTTGACTGTTTCGTCAATAAGGTTTTCTCTAGGGCTCCATCTTTTGTTTCTCTATTTCTGCCAAGGATTGGGAAGCTGATTAAAAATTATGATTCTTTAAGGAATGTAACTTGAAATTTTTGGGCCTTCGATGTAAATGACCTCAGGCGTTATATACATTGTCCTTGAGTGTCCTATCTTTACCATTGTCTTTATTGATATGAAATGGAAATTTAATTATATCATCATCGATGCACAATCAGTACGCCAATTACCATAAATGGTTATTAGAATAATAGTGGGCTAATTTCGTGAATTTTTTTCTTTTTAATATGTGGTATAAAATTAATGTTTTCGTTCAGTTTAGCGTAAATAAAGTCTATAGAATATTGAATAAAATATGACTTGCTCTGAAGGAAGACTTTCCTAGCGAATAAGTTCTTTCTCTAGTCTAGCCACCTCCAGACGGTGATAAATGCGCTATGCCATCAATCTGAGAGACCAGTGTTCGATTGTAGTACTGATCTATAA
>NC_090727.1:102275249-102292749 GCF_036898095.1 Palaemon carinicauda | reverse complement strand
TAATAAATAAAGAAGGCTGAAAACGATACAATTTGGCATAGCAGACGTATTAACATCGCAATGGCCATAATTAACCACTAGTCTGCAAAGTGTAACTTGTTGACTGTACCTAATGCGGCTTTTATTTACAACAAATTAAACATGATTCTTCAAGTAAAACAGTATTCCAAGTTGAGTCACTAAACGCTATTCTTATGTAAATTAGTGAAAAATCACCATTATGTAAAAGAAAAAAAAAATGCGTCCTTTTAACGAACATCAACAACGGACACACAGCTCAGGTATATTTTAGTTTTCCCAATTATGAAAAACAATGCATAAACAAATAATAGGCTTCAGGAATGATTTTATACATTCAGAACAAACTGCATCACTTAAAACGAATACAAAACACCATTTATAATTTAATTATGATCTCAACAGCTAGTAGTATCACTAACATCAACATCAGGTAAGTCCGATCGAGAAAATATCCCACCAAACCACAGTAATAAAATGACATTTTGGACGCCACGAAATGTGTTGACAGTGAGAAGACTTCGGATTGACAGCGGTGAAATGAAAACGCCAAAGAAGCCCTCGTAGGATTCTGACTTTCCTCCTGAGCTCAGAGAAAAGATGACAGTTTCGTATCTGTCTACTTCATTCCTTTATCCCAACAAAATGCGTGTGAAATTGTGAATGGTATGTATGGGAGGCTATGCGATAATGTGATACTATCTGTATAGCCTCTCTCTCTCTCTCTCTCTCTCTCTCTCTCTCTCTCTCTCTCTCTCTCTCATTGACTAGTGTACGTGACCCGTAAAAATGACAGCTAAATTTGTAAACAGATATACAGACACACGCACAAAGATTAAACCCCCCCCCCCCCAACTATAACACGGTTGTTTGGGCAATTTGTGGGAAATTGTAGCTGCCGAGTGTACCTCTCGGGGTAACCACCCCCCTCACCAGGGTATGACTACTACCTTTCCTCCTCCCCAAAGGGCTGGGAGACACAGAGTGGTCATACCACTCAGCGTCACAGGAAGGATATATATATACATATATATATATATATATATATGTATATATGTATGTATATATATGTATAATTGCTTGGACCTTGTATACACTGACTCCCCTGGCGTTATAACTGGTAAGGTTGGTTCTCCAGTCGGGACATCTGATCATGCCTTGATTTCATTATTAGTGAAGACTGAGCAGCCTGTCCCTGATATATCATATTCTTGTAAAATTTATATGAAATCCCAAGCAGACTGGAATGGGATTTTACATGATCTTTTGTGCTTGAATTGGTCACAATTATATAATAGTGTAGATCCTGTTGTCCCTTTGAATGAGAATCTAGTCAACATAATTGATAGGCGTATCCCGTCTCGTGTGCTAAGGTACCGAGTGAAGGACAAACCGTGGTTCAATGATGATTGTAGACGTGCTTTTTTGGAGAAGCAGGAGGCCTATCAACTTTGGAAGGGTAACAGATCAGATTTGACCTGGAACAACTATACTCAGCTTCGAGCTTTTGCTCAGAGAGTTTATGCCTCAACTGAAAAGGAGTACAATTTAACCATAAAAGAAACACTTTCTGGTACAACTCAGGAACATAAATGGTGGTCTACCCTTAAATCTGCACTCTTTGGTGTAGATGCAACAGTTCCTCCTTTACTTAAACCAGATGGCTCAGTCACTCACTGTCCTAAGGAAAAGGCAACCCTTTTGGCTGATGTTTTTGACAGTAAACAGAGTAATGAAAAACTTGAACTTCCTCATTCCTGTTTTCCTGAGGCTAAACTAACTAGTTTAGCTTTTCGATCTCGTGAGATTAAAGCTCTGTTGGTGGACCTTGATGCTTATGGAGGTGTAGACCCAAATGGTATTTTTCCTTTGTTTTTTATAAAGACAGCAGATTTCTTAGCTCCAAAGTTATCTGTTATTTTGCGCAAGTTAGCAAGAAGAGGAGCTTTTAGCACTAGTTGGAGAATTGGTAATGTTACTCCTCTATGTAAATGTGTTTGTGGTAGCTCAAGTCCCACTGATTACCGCCCAATTTCCATAACTCCCATATTATCTAAAGTTTTTGAACGTCTTCTGGCAAAACGTCTTAATAGCTTTGCTGAAGGTAATCATCTACTCCCTAGTTTGCAATTTGGTTTTCGTAAAGGCCTTGGAGCATGTGATGCCCTTCTTACAATCTCCAATGCTGTACAGAGATCCCTTGATTGTGGTCGGGAAGTTCGTATGATTGGCCTTGATTTTAGTGCTGCCTTTGACCGTGTTAATCATGAGGCCCTTGTTTTCAAACTGAAACAGTTGGGAGTGGGTGGGTCGTTTCTTAGCATTATTATTGATTTTTTAAGTAATAGATCTCAAAGAGTTGTTGTTGATGGGCACCATAGTGATTATAGGAATGTGATATCTGGTGTTCCACAGGGTAGTGTTCTTGGCCCATTACTTTTCATACTATATACACATGACATGTGGTTTGGCCTAGAAAACAAGCTTGTTGCATATGCAGATGATGCTACTCTCTTTGCATCAATTCCATCCCCTGAATGTAGATCTAGGGTTGGTGAATCCCTTAATAGAGATTTAGCTAGAATTAGTGCATGGTGCAAATTATGGGGTATGAAGTTGAATCCTAACAAAACTCAAAGTATGATTGTAAGTAGGTCAAGGACGGTGGTTCCTCAACATCCGGATCTCAGTATTGATAATGTTTCTTTAAATATGTATGACTCTTTCAAAATTTTAGGTGTGATTCTCGACAGTAAATTTACTTTTGAGAAACATATAAGGTCTGTGTCTTCTTCAATTTCACAAAAAAATAGGCTTATTGAGAAAGTCTTTCAAGATTTTCGGTGACCAATCTATTCTGAAGAAGTGTTTTAATTCTTTCATTCTACCTTGTTTTGAGTATTGTTCTCCTGTCTGGTCTTCAGCTGCTGATTCTCATCTTAATTTGTTGGACAGAAACTTACGGTCTATTAAATTTCTTATTCCTGATCTAGATATTAATCTCTGGCACCGTCGTTTAATTAGTTCATTATGCATGTTGCATAAGATTTTTCATAACTCTGACCATCCTTTACATTCAGATCTCCCTGGACAATTCTATCCTGTCCGTAATACTAGGCAGGCAGTTAATTCTAATAGCCAGGCCTTCTCCATCACGAGGCTCAATACTACGCAGTACTCTAGAAGTTTTATTCCAGCTGTGACCAAGTTGTGGAATAATCTTCCTAATCGGGTGGTTGAATCAGTAGAACTTCAAAAGTTCAAAGTTGGAGCAAATGCTTTTTTGTTGACCAGGCAGACATAGTCTTTTTATAGTTTATTTATGACATATTTGTTTTTGATGTTGTTGATAGTTTATTATATGACATGTCTGTTTTGACATTGTTTCTTATTTTAGAATGATTTATTGTTAATTTGTTCTCTTCATTTATTTATTTCCTTATTTCCTTTCCTCACTGAGCTATTTTTCCCTGTTGGAGCCCCTGGGCTTATAGCATCTTGCTTTTCCAACTAGGGTTGTAGCTTGGATAGTAATAATAATAATAATATATATATATATATATATATATATATATATATATATATATATATATATATATATGTATGTATATATACATATATATGTATATATATGTATATTTATATACAAATATATATATATATATATATATATATATATATATATATATATATATATCATTGGAAGGAAAAACGATTAATAAGGTAGAATCATTTAGGTATTTAGGAACTATGATCTTCAATACAGGGTCTTTAGAATTATAGTTTAGTGAGAGATTGAAAAAAAAAATCAGACAATGGTTGGGTTAATTAAAATTTGGGATGTCTCAAATCGCCTGAAACTACATAAAAAAATCAGACTATATATCAGTTTAGTGAGATCGGTGCTACTCTATGGACATGATTCATGGTATGAAAATAGATTTAGTAGATTTGTGAACATAGCCCTGAAAAGGATATTGGGAGTTAAATGGCAGGACAGCAATAGAAATGAAACTATAAGAGAGATTACTCGAGTGCCATATGTGGATGAGATCATGATGAGGGTTAGATGGAGATGGTTTGGGCATGCTCTTCGCACTCCCCAAGAGTGATTAGTTCACCAAACGTTCAGCTTGGCTTCAAAAGCCACTAGAAGAGTTGGAAGGCTCAGATCTACATGGCTGAGGACTATGAAGCGCGAGGTAGGAGATGATGAATGGAGAGGTATTGAATTAAAAGCTCAAGAGGGAGACGACTGGTGAAATCTAACCGACGTCCTTTGCGTCAATAGGCGTAGGAGGAGATGATGATGATGATGATGATGATATTTATTATGAATATTATTATTATTATTATTATTATTGTTATTATTATTATTATCGCAGCTGCAATCCTATCGTCAAGAGATGAAAAAATTTATAACTAAAACACTAAAGTTTTCAGTCAAGTATATATAACGACACAAATGATTCAAAAATAAGTTTAAGAAATATGTATGAGACAAGTTTAGTGTCTCAAGATTAAAAGCTGTAACGTAAAACACAAACTCTTCCTGTGGGAATCCCAACTGTAAAAAGTTTTCTCCTTTCTCCAAAACGTTTTGCCCCGTGCAGTTGGTTAATCTAGAGAGAGAGAGAGAGAGAGAGAGAGAGAGAGAGAGAGAGAGAGAGAGAGGAGAGAGAGAGAGAGAGAGAGAGAACTTTGTTATTTTTCGTTCACCCACATCCGCCTTTTCCAAATAGGGTTGTGGCTTGGTTATTAATAATAATAATTATAACACTAATAATAATAACAACAACAACAACAACAACAACAACAACAACAACAACAACAACAAAATAATAATAATAATAATAATAATAATAATAATAATTAAAATAATGCCTTTTGTTTACATAATGCACATCTTCCCACTTTCTGGATAACTATATTGCAGTTTTTAATGGTGTTTGACAATGGTGACAGCATCATCTAGATTTTTTTTTTCTTTTAGCTTCTGACAAATACTGAAGTATCCATTACGATTAAGAAAATTCCTATTGCTTCCATGTCACAGAATTTTTCCTTCAAGCAAAATGTCAGTATTTTACTCTAGGAATTTAGAAATTGCTCTATTCAACGAGTATAATTGTTGCCTAAATCGATTTTAGGGTGCATTAAAAATATACCATGTACATCTTTAAGAGGATCTTCCAACATATGGTTATCAATTTTCATATTTTCCTAAGATAGAAGACCAAATGGAAAGTTACTTTCATAAATGAAAAATTGAGTACAGAATTGAAAAAAAAAGTAAACTTCGAACGTTTTAAATCATCTCTTGATCAATTGGCAAACTACATAAAATTCAAGATTTGATCATACTTCCAGTGTAATTAGGATAATTATTCTTCACATAATTTTCTAATAAAATAATCCGATATTTTCTACCCTATATTTACTCCTTAATATCAATTTCACTAATTCATATCAAATTATTAGTTTTCCCTTATTTCTTCAGGGCTCTTAGAGGGAATTTTCTAGATATTATAAAAAATAATTTGAAATTATAAGCGGAAACCAGCTTCTGAAAATTACATATGTAACCAACAATTATTTACCAAAATGCATTATACTATAGTGGGTAAAATCCATAGCCTACATTACCTAGAAAAAAACTTCAATACTTTATAAGAAAAAAAATATTACTTAGTATAACATTTTTCTGCTTTCCCCGGGGATTTTGTAATATAAAATTGACTACAGCTCCCCAACCATTACTGTCACTATTCTGTAATATATATGATTCAACAAAATCTACATGATAATAATATATATGCAATATCGTGTAGAACGCACACTGTTGAAATGAATGGAATGAAAAATGCGGCATCTCATAAACTTTAAGAAAAAAGCTCTAAGATATTTTCAGAAAATAGTTACCTAAAATGATCCCATTAATCTCCGCCAATCGCAACCACGCATTCTTGCATAACCAAGACTATAAAGGCAATAAAAGCCAAAGGGAGACAGACAGTTAAAACAAAAACAAAAACAAGACAACTTCCAAATATAAAAGGTGTCGTTAAACACTGTGGCTCCTGAAGGGATTCTTCGGCACTTCCCACCCTTTGATAACAAAGCCCTCTTAGGACACGAATTTAACGAAATCAATACAAACCTTCAACTTCTGCATTATAAATAGGCAGGAGGTTGAGCACGATTTTATGAGTTGCTGAATGCATTTCAGCGTAATTGCATACACATAGAAAACGAGCGAGTCCATACAAACATACATATTTACACAGACACACACAAACACACACACACACATACACACACACACACACACACACACACACACACACACATATATATATATATATATATATATATATATATATACATATATATATATATATATATGTATATATATATATATATATATATATATATATATATATATATATATACATATATAAAATGGCATTGAACTTGTCAGTTGACACAGGATTATAATAAATAATCTTAGAGTCAAGTACTCTGTGGAACGTTCAATGCGTTCAACTCACAAAGTCCTTGGTATTGAATCGAGTGATGGCCATTAGTAGGTTATTGAAACAGCTAAAATAAAAATTCATTATGTAACAACTTATCCTATTATGGACCCAGGCCAATACAAAAACTTTTTGGGCATTCTCTGAATGTTCTGATAACGGAAGTATCATGTTAAGTAGTCAATAGCAAGAATTACTCAAGGAGAAATAACAGCAACACCTTAATATACAAAGCCGCAGCCCACCAGAGAATCGCTAGATGAGGCTGACGTGTCGTCACAGTCAGAGAGCGGACAGAAAATGACAGTTCTGTCCGTCTGACCTGTTTGTATTGGCCTTGTATAGACCCAACGGCGTTAATAAATAAAATAAATTCGCGGCAAAGACACATACAAATGAAGCGCTCTCTCTCTCTCTCTCTCTCTCTCTCTCTCTCTCTCTCTCTCTCTCTCTCTCTCTCAAACATTGGTAATATATGGCTGACAGCTCTTTACTCGGTCTATTTTCCCTTCCCATTTGAGGGACAGGGAATGTGGCTGTAGGTGGATCCAGGGTTTCCGTGTCTCGCCCCGATAAACGTAGGTAAGGTGAAACCTGCGTTACCACTCGTAACTTCCTAGTTTGTTTTGACAAATGGGAACATCCTCTCTTGTGGGAGTCCGGCAGCTTTCATTATTTCACGATAGACACAGGGAAGACTCCTCTGATACAACAGCTTTTTCACTGTAAGTATCTTGAGGAAAATTCAGCCATTTCTTTCCTTCTATTAAGGAATTTTTCCCTTACAGGGAATTCAAGGAAAATTTGCAGGAAAGGAAATTTTTATTTCTCTCTCTCTCTCTCTCTCTCTCTCTCTCTCTCTCTCTCTCTCTCTCTCTCTCTCTCTCTCTCTCTCTCTCTCTTTCTCTCTCTCTCTCTCTCTCTTTCTCTCTCTCTCTCTCTCTCTCTCTCTTAGTATAATGTGAAAAAAAGACTTAAATATCGGTTAGTCATGAAAAAAACAAAACCATCACGGAGCAACGCTGAAAGTCTTCCAATATCCAAGTTTTTAACTGTTAACTTCCTCATTGTGTTTGGTATCGAACTCCTTTGACCATAACATTTCAAACCTTTGGTAGTCGTTATCCCTCGATCCAAGAGATCTATTGTTCCAGTCCCGCCAATAGGATCTATTTCAATCTCGTATATCCTAGGATCCTTTTGGATCGGATTCTATGTTTTCGCTTTGACGCCACGACAACAACAACAACAACAACAACAACAACAATAATAATAATAATAATAATAATAATAATAATAATAATTAGTCCTTATCATTATCATAAACAATATTTATATCTATGAATGCCAATCACCTTCACCAAACAAATCAAATGGCATATAAATACATGTCACAGTTATTGTTGTCGTTGTTATTCTTGGTATTGAAAAAATTCGGGAATATTGAGCAAACATGAAGCTTACCGAAAAATAATAAATAAAAAAAGAATCATAAAACACACCGTGTCACACCATTTAAAAATATATTTAGATTCTGATCAACTAATTAGATAAACTATAAATTTTCAGTGTAATTAATCGGAAACTACAAATACACTGCGATAAGGTTCCTCTCAGTAAATAGTTTATGGCTGACCAAGCGAGCAACATAACGATGCAATTAATAGAGGAGCCTTCAGGGAGGGTCTTCGTGTCTCCTATTGGATAGAATGGTGTTAACCACAGTCTGTTCGTGATTCCAGATACCCTCTAGCAAGGGCTTTGAGAGTTGAAACCATATATGCACACAAGACCCTTTGGATGCGTCTCAAAGAAAAAAGTTTACAGTACATAACGAAAAGCGTTAAAATTGAAATGTGAACCCAGTGCATCACAAAACATTTTTCTCAGATAACGTTTTGTTTATCATAACAAATAGTTGTGATAAAAACACTATTTTTTTTTATTCTTTGCAAGGAAACATTGATTTGTTTATCATAACAAATAATTGTGATAAAACACTGACTTTTTGCTTTTCCATCTAATAATTTTCCTTCCTCCAACGTTTGGCATATATATATATATATATATATATATATATATATATATATATATATATATATATATATATATATATATTACTTGCTAAGCTACAACCCTAGTTGGAAAAGCATGATACTATAAGCCCAAGGGGCTCCAACAGGAAAAATAGCCCAGTGAGGAAAGGAAATAAGGAAAATGCAATTTTTTAAGAACTGTAACAATATTAGAATACATATTTCCTACATAAATTATAAAAAAAAAAACTTGAAAAAAAAAGCAGAAGAGAAATAAGATAGAATAGTGTGGCCGAGTGTACCCTCAAGGAAGGGAACTCCAACCCAAGACAACGGAAGACCATGGTACTGAGGCTGTAGCACTACCCAACCAAGACTAGAGAACAATGGTTTGATTTCGAGTGTCCTCCTAGAAGAGCTTCATACCATAGCTAAAAAGTCTCTCCTATCCTTACCAAGAGGAAAGTGTCTACTGAACAATTACATTGCAGTAGTTAACCCCTTGGGTATATGTGTATGCATGCATATATATATATATATATATATATATATATATAATATATATATATATATATATCAATATATATATATATATATAAATATATATATATATATATATATATATATATATATATATACATATATATTTACAGTATAATATTTGTTTTCGATGTATATTACACCAGACATATGGACTTTTATGAGCAGTGATTTTGTGGGAAAGCTGCAAAGTCCCCTTTCCTGAAACGTGATGTACCAATACCAATAACCTTGACACATAAATTTAGTCTTTGTTGGGAATACAAAAGCTGTACTTCCTCAAGATTACAGACGTTAAGTCATGCTCTCACATATTTCCTTCTTCAATGGAACGAGTTCATAGAAGGAGATGTGTTGAAAGGACCAATATAGTGATTTTCCAGAACATAATCATAAAATTTTGATATCATAAATGTGTTGTTATAAATTGAAAACAAATGGAGGAAAAAAAGAGAAAATCTCTCTCTCTCTCTCTCTCTCTCTCTCTCTCTCTCTCTCTCTCTCTCTCTCTCTCTCTCTCTCTCTCTCTCTCTCTCCTCTCTCTCTCTCTCGTCTCTTCTCTCTCCTCTCTCCTCTCTCTCTCTCTCTCTCTCTTTATTGAGTTTATTCAGCATATATATATATATATATATATATATATATTATATATATATATATATATATATATATATATATTTATATATATAATATATATATATATATATAGATAGATAGATAGATAAATATATATATATATATATATATAGGAATTACAGGTGAAGATATAATATTTGGTGTGCAGCAGGGTCCAAAAAACATCAGTTAAAAGGCCATAATTTATTTAGAGACGTTTCGAACATTGCAATGTTCATTATCAATCTGTAAAAGATAATATAAAATTCTTAAAATTTGTACAATAATTTAAAACAAAATGGTAAAAGAGTATTAAAACATTATTGATTTTATAAAGGAAAATCGTAAAAAAACTAAAACAGTAAAACAAAAGAGAACCAGTGCTCACCAGACCATCCATAGGAAAAGGTGAAGAACGAATGAGTAAAAATTGTTACCCACCTACGACTTCAGTTATGCTAAGAAAAGAGGAGAGGCAGAGATATTAGAGTTTAAAGAAGGAACAAGCCGTTTGATATATAATGACTCAAGGGTAGTTAGAAATTCGCTTTGTTTTGTCCCACCAATAATTTTAAAGTGTTTTTTTTGTTTACTTGTATTTTGCACATGGCGGCATGATTCCTTATATTCGAAAATTCTGGGTTACCAAGTCTCTGACCAGTTCTAAAGCTGTATCCCATATGGCTACAGTATCTCACCTGCAACAACCTTCGGCAAGATCCAACATAGATACCGGGACATCCCGGGCACTTGAATTTATAAATTATGTTGGACCTCATGAAGGTCTGCAGTTTGTCTTTGTAGCCAAAAAATATATTAATTTTGAGTGGATTGATTGGGATTAGTTTGATGTTGAGGCAGCCGAACTCTTTTTCTATTATTTTCTTAAGTTTGATGGAAAACTTGTTGTCAGATAAGTAAGGAATTGTAGCGAAAATATTTTTCTTTTTGACATTATACGATGGTATTGTAGTGGAGAAATGTCGTAAAAGGAGCTTGTTTATAACCTTATGAACCATACTTTCAGGGTAAGAGTTTTGCTTGAAAAAATTAACTAAAAATAAAATCTCCTTATGAAAGAGTGACCAACTTGAGGAATAACGCAGCGCCCTATAAACAAGTGTGTATATAGTATTTAGTTTAAAATTAAAAAAACAGGAACTATAAAAATTGTTGGCAAGGCCAGTGTATGTCTTTTTTCGATACACAGTTGTAATAAATTCACCATTGTCTCTGCTTACGTTAATGTCTAAAAAAGGTAGAGAGTTGTTGTTCTCTTTTTCCATAGTGAACTTCATATTTTGGTGTTGAATATTTATATGGTTTAAAAACATTTCGCTATGCCATGGCTGTTTAAATAACACAAAAGTATCATCAACATATCTTCTATAATACACTGGCTTAAAAGTGTCTGGACAACTATTTAAAAAATTTTCTTCAAAAGATGACATAAAAATATTTGCAAACAAGGGTCCTAACGGAGAACCCATGGCAACTCCATCGACCTGCGAATAGAGTTGGCCATTAAAAACAAACATGGAGTCTTGCACAGCAAGCTCAAGAAAAGTCTTAAAATAATGTCTGTTAAAACCATGAAAAATAACTTGATCGTCATAAAAAATTTTATCTAAAATAATATTAATTGTTTCATTTAGTGGCACATTTGTAAAAAGAGATTCTACATCAAAACTTGTCATATGTAGATCACCATCTTGTAAAATTATTTGTTGCTGAAACTCACAGCCATTTTTTAGTGAGAACTGATTGCACGAGAAATCACTGAGCAAAGAGACAAGGTGTTTTGATATTGTATAAGACGGGTTGTTATAGGCTTGCCATAATGGGTCTGATTGGAACTCCTTCCTTATGTATCTTTGGTAGTCCATATAAAATGCTAAAAGAAGAACCTGTCACAAAAAGTTTCTGATACGTTATTTCATTTAAAATACCTTCATTTTTTAGTTTTCTCAAAAATCTGTTAATTTTGTCTTCTTTTTTGTAAATGTCCAAAAAATTTGGTTCACCATGTAACTTAAATTTAGTTTGGTCTGCAAGAATGTTATTAACCTTATCAATATAGTCTGATTTATTGAGCAGTACAACACCTTTACCCTTATCTGGTTTACAAATAACCAAACTATCTCGTTTGCCTAGTTTTTGTAGGATACTCAAATCCTCTTTCCTGAAAAACGGTGTCCAAGACACTCTCAACTTAGTGTAAGTTTTATGTAAAAGGAAAGACAACTTATGTTGCAAACCACTGAGGTCATTGATCAAATTTAAACCCTTGAGTCGTTGAAAAAGCATTTCGAAAGGAAAGTAGAAGTCTGCATACTTAGGTCTGTAGGAGGGCAAATTGAAATCCAACCCAAATGATAACAAAAACTCTTCTCTTTTGGAGAGAACATAGTTAGATAAATTAAAAATACAACAGTTTCTCTTATTAAAATTAGGAGTAACAACACCTAGTGCTTTCAGTTTCTTTTGATGACGTAGTTGTACAGACGAGACATAATCATTTACAAAATCATTAAAAAGTTTCTGATAAATAAAACGGTCAATAAAAGATAAATCCTGAAAAAGTTGTTCTCGAAGGTGACAAATATTAGTACTTGTATTTTCAATAAGTTTCTGCTTCGTCTCAATCTCCTTCTTAAGTAGTTCGTCCAAGGCATTTCTGTAAAATTCGGTGTGATATAACGAGGTCTTGTAGAGCCTGAACCGAACAAACTTGGGGTGTACTCCATTTAAAAGACAATACTGTAGGAAATCCAAATCACACTTGGCTTTCTCTTCTTTCAAGGTCGATTTCTCCAGTTTTCTCGAGGTGGTCAGGGTCACTGGTGGATAGCGATGTTGGAGGAGTTGCGAAAAGTGCTGAAAACGGCGACATCTCAGCTTAAACGCGAAGAGAAAGACGAAAAGAAGTCGATGCAACATCAGGGACGTATCCAGGAATTACAGGTGAAGATATAATATTTGGTGTGCAGCAGGGTCCAAAAAACATCAGTTAAAAGGCCATAATTTATTTAGAGACGTTTCGAACATTGCAATGTTCATTATCAATCTGTAAAAGATAATATAAAATTCTTAAAATTTGTACAATAATTTAAAACAAAATGGTAAAAGAGTATTAAAACATTATTGATTTTATAAAGGAAAATCGTAAAAAAACTAAAACAGTAAAACAAAAGAGAACCAGTGCTCACCAGACCATCCATAGGAAAAGGTGAAGAACGAATGAGTAAAAATTGTTACCCACCTACGACTTCAGTTATGCTAAGAAAAGAGGAGAGGCAGAGATATTAGAGTTTAAAGAAGGAACAAGCCGTTTGATATATAATGACTCAAGGGTAGTTAGAAATTCGCTTTGTTTTGTCCCACCAATAATTTTAAAGTGTTTTTTTGTTTACTTGTATTTTGCACATGGCGGCATGATTCCTTATATTCGAAAATTCTGGGTTACCAAGTCTCTGACCAGTTCTAAAGCTGTATCCCATATGGCTACAGTATCTCACCTGCAACAACCTTCGGCAAGATCCAACATAGATACCGGGACATCCCGGGCACTTGAATTTATAAATTATGTTGGACCTCATGAAGGTCTGCAGTTTGTCTTTGTAGCCAAAAAATATATTAATTTTGAGTGGATTGATTGGGATTAGTTTGATGTTGAGGCAGCCGAACTCTTTTTCTATTATTTTCTTAAGTTTGATGGAAAACTTGTTGTCAGATAAGTAAGGAATTGTAGCGAAAATATTTTTCTTTTTGACATTATACGATGGTATTGTAGTGGAGAAATGTCGTAAAAGGAGCTTGTTTATAACCTTATGAACCATACTTTCAGGGTAAGAGTTTTGCTTGAAAAAATTAACTAAAAATAAAATCTCCTTATGAAAGAGTGACCAACTTGAGGAATAACGCAGCGCCCTATAAACAAGTGTGTATATAGTATTTAGTTTAAAATTAAAAAAACAGGAACTATAAAAATTGTTGGCAAGGCCAGTGTATGTCTTTTTTTCGATACACAGTTGTAATAAATTCACCATTGTCTCTGCTTACGTTAATGTCTAAAAAAGGTAGAGAGTTGTTGTTCTCTTTTTCCATAGTGAACTTCATATTTTGGTGTTGAATATTTATATGGTTTAAAAACATTTCGCTATGCCATGGCTGTTTAAATAATACAAAAGTATCATCAACATATCTTCTATAATACACTGGCTTAAAAGTGTCTGGACAACTATTTAAAAAATTTTCTTCAAAAGATGACATAAAAATATTTGCAAACAAGGGTCCTAACGGAGAACCCATGGCAACTCCATCGACCTGCGAATAGAGTTGGCCATTAAAAACAAACATGACCTCAGTGGTTTGCAACATAAGTTGTCTTTCCTTTTACATAAAACTTACACTAAGTTGAGAGTGTCTTGGACACCGTTTTTCAGGAAAGAGGATTTGAGTATCCTACAAAAACTAGGCAAACGAGATAGTTTGGTTATTTGTAAACCAGATAAGGGTAAAGGTGTTGTACTGCTCAATAAATCAGACTATATTGATAAGGTTAATAACATTCTTGCAGACCAAACTAAATTTAAGTTACATGGTGAACCAAATTTTTTGGACATTTACAAAAAAGAAGACAAAATTAACAGATTTTTGAGAAAACTAAAAAATGAAGGTATTTTAAATGAAATAACGTATCAGAAACTTTTTGTGACAGGTTCTTCTTTTAGCATTTTATATGGACTACCAAAGATACATAAGGAAGGAGTTCCAATCAGACCCATTATGGCAGCCTATAACAACCCGTCTTATACAATATCAAAACACCTTGTCTCTTTGCTCAGTGATTTCTCGTGCAATCAGTTCTCACTAAAAAATGGCTGTGAGTTTCAGCAACAAATAATTTTACAAGATGGTGATCTACATATGACAAGTTTTGATGTAGAATCTCTTTTTACAAATGTGCCACTAAATGAAACAATTAATATTATTTTAGATAAAATTTTTTATGACGATCAAGTTATTTTTCATGGTTTTAACAGACATTATTTTAAGACTTTTCTTGAGCTTGCTGTGCAAGACTCCATGTTTGTTTTTAATGGCCAAACTCTATTCGCAGGTCGATGGAGTTGCCATGGGTTCTCCGTTAGGACCCTTGTTTGCAAATATTTTTATGTCATCTTTTGAAGAAAATTTTTTAAATAGTTGTCCAGGCACACTTTTAAGCCAGTGTATTATAGAAGATATGTTGATGATACTTTTGTGTTATTTAAACAGCCATGGCATAGCGAAATGTTTTTAAACCATATAAATATTCAACACCAAAATATGAAGTTCACTATGGAAAAAGAGAACAACAACTCTCTCTACCCTTTTTTAGACATTAACGTAAGCAGAGACAATGGTGAATTTATTACAACTGTGTATCGAAAAAAAGACATACACACTGGCCTTGCCAACAATTTTTATAGTTCCTCGTTTTTTTAATTTTAAACTAAATACTATATACACACACTTGTTTATAGGGCGCTTGCCGTTATTCCTCAAGTTGGTCACTCTTTCATAAGGAGATTTTATTTTTAGTTAATTTTTTCAAGCAAAACTCTTACCCTGAAAGTATGGTTCATAAGGTTATAAACAAGCTCCTTTTACGACATTTCTCCCACTACAATACCATCGTATAATGTCAAAAAGAAAAATATTTTCGCTACAATTCCTTACTTATCTGACAACAAGTTTTCCCATCAAACTTAAGAAAATAATAGAAAAAGAGTTCGGCTGCCTCAACATCAAAACTAATCCCAATCAATCCACTCAAAATTAATATATTTTTTTGGCTACAAAGACAAACTGCAGACCTTCATGAGGTCCAACATAATTTATAAATTCAAGTGCCCGGGATGTCCCGGTATCTATGTTGGATCTTGCCGAAGGTTGTTGCAGGTGAGATACTGTAGCCATATGGGATACAGCTTTAGAACTGGTCAGAGGACTTGGTAACCCAGAATTTTCGAATATAAGGAATCATGCCGCCATGTGCAAAATACAAGTAAACAAAAAACACTTTAAAATTATTGGTGGGACAAAACAAAGCGAATTTCTAACTACCCTTGAGTCATTATATATCAAACGGCTTGTTCCTTCTTTAAACTCTAATATCTCTGCCTCTCCTCTTTTCTTAGCATAACTGAAGTCGTAGGTTGGGTAACAATTTTTACTCATTCGTTCTTCACCTTTTCCTATGGATGGTCTGGTGAGCACTGGTTCTCTTTTGTTTTACTGTTTTAGTTTTTTTACGATTTTCCTTTATAAAATCAATAATGTTTTAATACTCTTTTACCATTTTGTTTTAAATTATTGTACAAATTTTAAGAATTTTATATTATCTTTTACAGATTGATAATGAACATTGCAATGTTCGAAACGTCTCTAAATAAATTATGGCCTTTTAACTGATGTTTTTTGGACCCTGCTGCACACCAAATATTATATCTTCACCTGTAATTCCTGGATACGTCCCTGATGTTGCAATCGACTTCTTTTCGTCTTTCTCTTCGCGTTTAAGCTGAGATGTCGCCGTTTTCAGCACTTTTCGCAACTCCTCCAACATCGCTATCCACCAGTGACCCTGACCACTCTCGAGAAAACTGGAGAAATCGACCTTGAAAGAAGAGAAAGCCAAGTGTGATTTGGATTTCCTACAGTATTGTCTTTTAAATGGAGTACAACCCCAAGTTTGTTCGGTTCAGGCTCTACAAGACCTCGTTATATCACACCGAATTTTACAGAAATGCCTTGGGACGAACTACTTAAGAAGGAGATTGAGACGAAGCAGAAACTTATTGAAAATACAAGTACTAATATTTGTCACCTTCGAGAACAACTTTTTCAGGATTTATCTTTTATTGACCGTTTTATTTATCAGAAACTTTTTAATGATTTTGTAAATGATTATGTCTCGTCTGTACAACTACGTCATCAAAAGAAACTGAAAGCACTAGGTGTTGTTACTCCCTATTTTAATAAGAGAAACTGTTGTATTTTTAATTTATCTAACTATGTTCTCTCCAAAAGAGAAGAGTTTTTGTTATCATTTGGGTTGGATTTCAATTTGCCCTCCTACAGACCTAAGTATGCAGACTTCTACTTTCCTTTCGAAATGCTTTTTCAACGACTCAAGGGTTTAAATTTGATCAATGACCTCAGTGGTTTGCAACATAAGTTGTCTTTCCTTTTACATAAAACTTACACTAAGTTGAGAGTGTCTTGGACACCGTTTTTCAGGAAAGAGGATTTGAGTATCCTACAAAAACTAGGCAAACGAGATAGTTTGGTTATTTGTAAACCAGATAAGGGTAAAGGTGTTGTACTGCTCAATAAATCAGACCTATATTGATAAGGTTAATAACATTCTTGCAGACCAAACTAAATTTAAGTTACATGGTGAACCAAATTTTTTGGACATTTACAAAAAAGAAGACAAAATTAACAGATTTTTGAGAAAACTAAAAAATGAAGGTATTTTAAATGAAATAACGTATCAGAAACTTTTTGTGACAGGTTCTTCTTTTAGCATTTTATATGGACTACCAAAGATACATAAGGAAGGAGTTCCAATCAGACCCATTATGGCAGCCTATAACAACCCGTCTTATACAATATCAAAACACCTTGTCTCTTTGCTCAGTGATTTCTCGTGCAATCAGTTCTCACTAAAAAATGGCTGTGAGTTTCAGCAACAAATAATTTTACAAG
>NC_090727.1:102266689-102269189 GCF_036898095.1 Palaemon carinicauda | reverse complement strand
AATAGTATTCACTTATTTTCCTTCTTAGTAGGTAGTTATGTTGACACGTAGCAGTTTTTGTATTCTACCCATGTACTTTCAGCTTTTAACCGATTGCACTTACTTTCTTTACGTCTTTTTTCCGTTTTTTTTCTCTAAATTCTCTCCATGAAACCAAGGAGATTGGCCTTTTACAGTTATAGTCTTTTCCATCGGTGGGCACATGGTATCATATTCACTTTTACTCACTTTATTGTAAGTGGTCGTAAGACAGTTAGCACACTTAGCTCCCAACAGACGTTGGTCATCATGATCACAGGGAATATTGATAGAAAAATTTGATTTATGTTCTAAGTTTATTTTCTTTACTATTGCATGTTTCTGTAGAGGTACACTAAACGTAAGAAGTTTGTACATTTCTCTTCAACATTTATATCACATCCAATATTATTTATGTCATCATTCAAAACTAGGTCCAACGTATTCCCAGCCGATATTATTCACTAGTCGATATGATTCTAGTAACTCACTAAATGCCAAAGCGTCAGGATTTGATGCGTCATCCTTCCAAAAATCTAAGTCTCCACAGATAACTAATTCGTTTTTCTCTATGATAATCATATCAATGAAAGTACCAAATTCTTCAAAAAAGATACTAATGTTTGTTCTTGGAGGTTTGTAGACTGTTACAAAGGATTATTATTATTATTTTTTTTTTCTTTTTGTAAAGTTTGTTTCTATATATTCAAACCTTGTTACACTAGTTCTTTTTAACATTTTGAGATTTGAGTAACTTTCATGAATAATGAGTCCGACACCCCCACCAGACCTACTTTCTCTCGGTATGTGCCATTTTTCATCACCACGCTGGCCACTGCGGACTGGCGATATTGTGGGATTATAGTCTGAGCGCTCATAGAAATTCAATGAAGTATGGGTGACTTTCACTACTATAGCTTCGACGATCATAGACACACACACACACACAGACACACACACACACAAACACACACACACACAGACACACACACACACAAACACACACACACACACATATATATATATATATATATATATATATATATATATATATATATATATATATATATATATATATATATATATATATATATACAGCTTAAATGTCGTAGTATATTTCTAATAAAAAAGTAGAACAGAGCATAAAGAAATAACCTCAACAAATTGTGAAGTAAAAGTTGATGATAATGATGATGGAGCAGCAAGAAAACGATGTACAGACAGAGAGCGAAAATATTATTTAATCATTCTCTCATATCCCTGAAGTGAGAAGACTTTCTGGAAGCTACAAGAATAAAAATCTCAAGTAAATAGTAAGGAGAATGTTATACAATATTTTGAGTCAGTAGACATTAATATTATATGTATTAATAGTTTTAATAACAAAAAAAGTTTTACTTTATATAGAAATAATATTGATATATATATCAATATTTGTTTCTATAAATGAACTGGATATGTACGCTCCTCCGACACCCCTTTAAGGGTATACTCGGTCGCGCGCGACCCTGACACCGAAAAAAATTCAGGAAAAATTTAGTTATGCATCAATCTGTATTGTTTGACTTGCTAAAAATACTTCAAAGAATGCTAAAAACTACTGAAAATATAAATGATACCCATCTACAAAAAAAAACTATTTATTGGAAATATATTAAAAATTTAAGTATACAAAAAAAGACTTGACGTAAATATTCACAAAAAATAGAAATATACATATACACATAAATCCCTTTAGGGAAACCTTCTTAGATGGCAAAGCAACAGCGTGTAATTGCTGGAAATGAGTTGGACTCATAGAAGTCAAGATCTGAAATGAGAAAAAAAGGGTAACTTTTTTGGGCCAAAACAATTTGTCCAAATTTCATGAATTTTTTGGGGTACCCAAATGATATAGGAAGAGGCTAATTTTTTTGTAGAATAAACTCATTTTATCCTAGAACAGAAATACATAATAAAATGTGCACTAAGATCTAATTTACTGTTATATCAGGGGCGAAATCTAAAGGTAATTTTTTGACGGCGTAGTTTCACAATGTAAATTTCTTATGAAAATCATTGTATCTCCTATAAAATATGATATTTATGCATTAAAATATACCAAAATATCACGAATTCTATACAGAACAAGAATATATAGAGATATGCCAACTTACCATTCGGGTATGTCAACAAAATGGCCGCAGACCGCAACGACTCTTACAGCCCAATCTACCACTTAAAATGAAGAATGGGGTTGCAAACTCCATATTATCATCAACATCTCTTTTTAACTCCATTAGAAGTGTGTTGATGACATCCATGCCGAGGGAATACTGCCTGCTGGCCATTATTGAAGATAAATTCAAAATAAATAGAAAAAAATAAAATTTGCAAAAAATAAAAAAAATTCAGAAATTAGCATTTGAGGGAAAATGGACCTCATAGCAATATATGGCATCTAAGCCAAAACCAATGTCATGCAAGTGGTAGACACACCATC
>NC_090727.1:102206689-102261689 GCF_036898095.1 Palaemon carinicauda | reverse complement strand
GGCTAGTAATACAATGATAACATTAATGATAATAATATAGTATTATTATAAGTTGATTACCGTAATTCAGTGTCTCCACGGAGCATATACAGTATATAGATGACCACTTGGGATTATATTATTTGTTTGGTTAGTAACCTAAACATAATACTATTTTCGTGTGCAGACACCACTTTATTAAATTAGTCATGCTACTTAACTAATTGATAAATAGCGGTTTTATGGGATTCGTGTCATACTTGAAAATAAGAGAACCTCATTTTCAAATTGGGCCGCATATTATCTCTTCTTCCCACACCCCCAATTCTAGTTTTTGTTTTAGTTTTAGGATCATTTTGTTTCATTCTTATTCTCTCCATCCGGTTTTCTGTGTTGTTTGATATATCTTCAGTGATTCCTTAACTAAGTCTAATTGGGTTACATCTGAATTAGAGAAAAAGAAAATGTACCGAACATGTTGAAAATTATTATTATTAATGTTAATTCATTTTGGAAATTTGAAAATATCAATAAATGGAATTTCCATTTGCATTTTGGAAATTTGATAATGTCAGTAAAGAGAATTTCAATTTGCTCTTTAAATGTTTTATTATTGATAGATCATACGTGAAAATACAATGACTGTCTTGGTAGAAACTCATAGATTTTTTGTCGAACATTGAACCTTTCAATATATCCACTAGGTTCTAGTACGCGGGTGTTTCAAAGGGTTTTAATAACATGCTAAGTATTTTATGGGTAGATATGATCATGAAGATTGTATACTTCCTTATTTAAAGGATCTAGAATTGCCATGTTCTCTGGTTGGGTTGTTGAGGATAGCAAAATATATAAGGAGAAATATATTTTCTATACCAAACTATCAGTACTTGACAACTGAGCCTGTAAAAGATACGGAGGATATGCAGGATAGAAATATGGATTCAAGGATTGATTTATGGATTTTGGCTCTATAGCCTGGCGCTGAGGCCTAGGAAACCATTCAGCTCTGTAGTGCATCGAGGATAAAACCTTAGAGAGTTACAGTTTCAGGAAAAAGTTTCAAGAGTTTGGAAAGCAAGTAGGAAAAAACAAAGTAAGAAGGAGCTCAAGTAGAATATATAAACCCAGTGAAAAAAGGGTCCTAAGGAACACTGCAAAAATCCTCAAGTTATGACGATAGTGTTCTACACGAGGTGCACTGTGGGCACTAACTTCAAATCTGGGGTGGAGGATAAATTGAGACCTTGGGTGGAACATGTGATAAGAATTTCAACATTGATTTCGTTCATCAATTACTCTCTTTTATTATATTTCATCTCATTGTTTAGATTAAACAGGGATAGAATAAACCCACCTTTTATATCAAAGAAGAAATTCACTATTGGGTAACGCAACATTTTGCCCAAGTACTTTTTATGATTAGTAATGATATGAATGTGAAATGTAAGGTTTTATTTTCGCTACTTGAAATCTAGCATTGATATGTCGGTGTACTCTCTCTCTCTCTCTCTCTCTCTCTCTCTCTCTCTCTCTCTCTCTCTCTCTCTCTCTCTCTCAGTAACATTGTTGCCATTTTTCCCTTCACGAATTCGTTACATATTAACAGATTTTGGTGACTTGAATAGCAATACCAACTACCCAGTGCCTATTAACGCCGACAAGGATTTACTTCTTATGTGTCTAGGTTGAGCCGGGGCTTTGGAAAAATCAGGAAATATATGCTAGGAACAAATTGCTCTTGGGCTTCCAACATATGATGTGGTTTACATGGTAGTTTGGCTTTTGGTGAGTAAACTGTGGACCCAAATTCTATTGCGCGAATCAGTAAGAACCTTAAATAACACACATCTACAATTCTGTATATATTGTGAGACTCCAATGAGTTATTGCTCAACGTTTGAGTTAGCTTACTTTTATTTCGAACTGCAAAGCGTATCTGGGTTTTTTTTTTCTTTTTTTTAAGTTAATGGTTAAGAAGGAAATTTTCGTTACAGTCTTAGGCCTTAACTTTTGTAAGGGTATAAGGATGTGATGCTTTGCAGGTAAATTGGTCGCCGTTAGGTTTTGTATGTGATTTTTTTTTCCCTGAATTGGTGGAAGTCTGCTGTTTTCGTATTCGAGACTCCTATTATTATATCATTATTTATTATTTTTTATTATAATTATTATTATTATTATATTATCATTATTATTTTTTATTATCATTATTATTATTATTATTATTTATTAGTAATTTTATTTATTATTATTATTTATTTTTTATTATTAATATTATTTATTATTTATTATTTATTATTTATTATTTATTATTATTCTGTATATATTATTATTATTTATAATTATTTATTATTTATTATCTATTATTCATTATTATTTTTTATTATTGTTTATTATTATTATAATTATTGTTTATTATTTATCATTTTTACATATTAAAATTTATTATCTTTATTGATAATTATTATTTATGGTTATTTATTATTATTATTATTTATTTTTATTTATTAATATTATTTATTATAATTATTTCTTATGATTTATTATTATTCAATCTTATTATTCATTATTATTTATTTTTATTCATTATTATTATTATTTATTTTTATTATTATTCATTATTATTCATTATTATTATTCATTATTGTTTTTTATTTTTATTATTCGTTATTAATATTTATTTTTATTTATTATTATTTTTATTTATTAATTATTAATATTTATTTTTATTTAGTATTATTATTATTTATAATTTATTTTTATTATCTTTTTATTTATTATTATTTATTATTCATCATAATTATTTATTATTATTTTTTACTATTTATCATTATTATTTTTTTTATTTATTATTGGATAATAATGATTATTATTATTATTATTTATTTATTATTATATGTTATAATTATTATTTATTATTTATTATTATTTATTATTTTTTATTCATTTCTTATTATATAATAATCATGATCATTATTTATTATTATCATTTATTATTTATTATTTAATTATTTTTAATATTATTTATTATATATTATTATTTAATTATTATTAATTATCGTTTAATTATTATCAATATTATTTATTATTCATATTTTTTATTTATTATTATTTAATTATTATCTACATTGTGACTCCTTAGCTCTAGCATAAGAGGTTATATGGGCTCCATTTAGTATCTCTTTACCTATAGCATTAGAGGGTCTTTGACATCTACTTTCGAAGTGCCATACATATGCCATTACAGGTTCTTCGAACTCTATTTTGAGGTGTCATACTTGCAGTATTAGAGGCCCCATGACCTCTATGTTGATATTCCTTACCTCTAGTATTAGAGGCACTTTGCCCTTTATATATATGCTCCTCACCTCTAGTATTAGAGGCATTTTGACCTCTATATTGAGGTTTCTCACCTGTAGTATTAGAGGTTGTTCGACCTCTATGTAGTAGCTCTTTACCTGTAGCATTAGAGTGTCATACATCTGGCATTAGAGGTTCTTTGGCCTATAATTTGAGGTGCCATACTTCTAGTAATGAAGGCTCTATGACCTCTATATTGATATTCCTTACCTCTAGTGTTAGAGGCTCTTTGACCTCTATATTGAGGTTCCTTACCTCTAGTAATTGAGGTTCTTTGACCTCTATTTAGTAGCTCTTTACCTCTAACATTAGAAGGTCTTTGACATCTATTTTTGAAGTGCCATATGCCTTGCATTTTTTGTTCTTTTTCCTTAAATTTGAGGTGCTATTCTTCTAGTATTAGAAGCTCCTTGACCTTTATTTAGTATCTTTTTATCTATAGCATTAGAGGGTCTTTGATATCTATTTTTTTTTTTACCTTTATTTGGTATCTTTTTATCTATAGCATTAGAGGGTCTTTGATATCTATTTTTGAAGTGCCATATTTCAAGCATTACAGCCTCTTTGACCTCTGTTTTGAAGTGCCATACCTCTAGCATCAGGTAAACTTTGAACTTCATTATGAGGTGCCATACTTCTTGCATTTAAATTATCCTCTTTCGATTTATTCGTCATGGCTATTTTAACTTGGCTACAACTGATTTTTGCATCTATAAAGACATACTTCTTCCACAGCATTCACATCCCATTCACCAAAGATCCACATGAAAGGCATCTATCTGTCGTGGTGTAGTTTTATCTTTACCTTTAGCTGAAAGAGTTTATGCTAGAATACAGCTCAATATGAATATTGTCATTTATGGGGCCTTTGTCTTACACTGCACAATAAAACTTTTATTTTTCGCTTGTTCTAGTTATTTTTTCTCCATTACCATTTTAGTATTTTTCCGTTCCCCTTTATTAATATTAATCCCTTTTTGTTTTATATATTTAAGACCAAACCTCCTGCCAAAACAAGACAGGGAACGCCCATGAAAAGTCCCGCTTTGCACCAATTGATAGATACAGATGAAAGAGAAGAGTCTAACTAGAGAATAATATTACTAGGATTCTCTGTCTGGATATATTGCATTACCTTGTGTAAGACATGAGCTCTTGCGTTGGCAGGCCGTAAGTTTTACTAGGAGGAAATTGCAGGGTATCTTTGAATTCATATTTTGCCGATAAAAAATTGGAAAGTATTATGCAAATTCTATTAAAGTATTGCATTAATTTTATTCATAATGATGATATTTATGAACAATCATTACTTTTCATTTTGATATAGATTTTTTATTATTTAACCAATATTATTGTATCGTGAGAGCTTTAGAATTATTTCAGAACAAAAGTCATTCTTGGGAGATATGCTGTATTGAGGCATAGGATGGTCTTCCATCAGTTGCTTTCAAAAGCCGGAGACTCGAAGAATTTGATGTTTTCTCTAATTGGATATCTCTTTTGGAGCTTAATTTATCCATTTTCATTAACTCATGAGAAGGAATATTGAAATCGAGCAGTATGGTACCGTCTTTAAAGATTTAGATTAGAAGGATGGTCAGAGTTATGAAAAAATCTTTATTCTTAATAAGTAACTGAATGACGGTGCCAGAGATTGATATCTAGATCAGGAATAAGAAAATTAATTTGAACACTTGCGTTGCTTTAATAAATCTTATTTTTCTTCACTTACTTTAAATGAATATTGAAAATAATACCTTATTAATACTATTCATAGATATCCGTAAAATATTATGATTATTTGTTATATGGGGAAAATGTTACATAAAATGTTCCTATCTAAAGAATCATAATCAAGATATTGGTCACATCCTTTACTGACGTGGTTTTTGTCAGCATTAGGTGTTCTTTGACCACTTAATATTTTTGAGAGTACTAGTTCTAACGTAGAGCTAGCGCTTGATATGGAACAATTTAAAACAAAACTCCACTTAATTAGTGGCAGTAATGTTTCAATCAGCATTGCTAAATGTAGGGACTATCCCTACATGTTGCAAGTCTAAACTGAAGCCCATTTTTTCTGCTTGTTTTGAAACCATTCTAAACTATTAAAGGTCAGATCAATCCTGAATCCTGCGTTCCTGTATGGTTGTGAGACATGGGTCCTGACAGAAAAATTATAGTCTAAAATTCAGACTGCTGAAATGCGTGACCTACGTCTAATCTTTAGAGCAACGACGAGATAGCTGTGAAATACCACCATAAGAGAAGCCTTGGGAGTAGAACAAGTGATTTTACAAATTGAAAGATGCCAGTTGAGATAGTTGGGCCACATACATCGAATGCCTGAATATAATCGGGATGTTTGACGAATTGTGGAATGTGTTCCTGAAGGTAGAAGACAATTGGGAAGATTGAGATGGAGGGATGGCATCAATAAGACTTGAACGATGTCACATGAAATGCAATGACGCTATGTATGTAATATGTCAGGCCCTTATGTAATGGGGACGAACAATAAGGAATTTCTCAATTGACAGACAGGATTCCGACGGGATTTTGGGTGAACTTGTTCTTTTAATTTCGGTCTCATGTCTTGGTGAAACATTTAAAAGTCTGTTCTAAGTACGTATATTCATTGATAGTCTATACAGACTCGTCCATAACCCTTGATTTATATTCCTCTCTCCATATTAATTGAACATTATCTTTGTTTAATTATATTCTTTTTGTGTCCTATTGATATCTTCTGTCATCTGCAAATCTTAAGTACACACACGCATATATATATATATATATATATATATATATATATATATATATATATATATATATATATATATATATATATATATATATATATATATGTTTACGTTGCCTTTACGGACAGGTAACTAAGGCCAAGGTTCTTTGTTTTAGATACCCACGAGGGAGAGGAGGGCAAGTGACGTCACAGTATTGGTGTTTCACACCTTAAGCTGTGCGTTGGCTGAACTGT
The DNA here is from genome assembly GCF_036898095.1 of Palaemon carinicauda. Lineage (NCBI taxonomy): Eukaryota > Metazoa > Arthropoda > Malacostraca > Decapoda > Palaemonidae > Palaemon > Palaemon carinicauda. The sequence continues at coordinate 102,255,352 of NC_090727.1, read as the reverse complement.
TATGTCTGGACCGTGGGTCCATTCAAGTGCCGGTAGTCATAACGAAAAATCTATCATTGCATTGAACTGCCTTTATTCAAAGAATAGCTGCATTATGATTAAAGGTCTTTTTCGTGTGTTTTTATTTGTACAAATAATGAAAATTCAGGTACACAATTAAAGAGTCCAGGCTTGAGCTGCATTAGATTACTTCTATTTCATCTATGTTGTAATTGAGTCGTTGGTTAACATACACTAAGGATACTGTTATCCTGCAAATATATTATACAGATGAAGGTTTTGCAGTAACGTTGTAATACAGGACCTTCCAAGCAATAGGACCAGACAAGGTTTTTTATCTACGAATTGTATCATAATCAAGATTCCATTTTTATTTGCTTTATGTTCTGCATGAAATGAGTGTTTAGAAATTTTATCATTATTTCAGTAACTTTTAATAACATTTAAAAGAAATATATTGCTTTCGTTCACCATAGAAGGGTTTTGTTGTGCATAAGGCCAGATTACTATCGTTTCCAGAGGCCGCGTTTTTCCCAAATATCTAACAAACCGGCTTATGAATTTGCATGAAACTACAGCAATGAATGTTTCAAACATTGGCATAATTTTTGGTGGTACAATGAATTGACAGATGTGCTTAATTAACCCGTTTACTCTTTGAAAAAAGAGTAACTTCTTCCCTTCCTTCAGAGCGTTTCGAAGAAGTGGTACTTAATCACGTAACTGTGACGCAGAGGTTCCCCCAACCCTCCTTCGGTGTTTACACTTATGGCTATCCTAGTACCCCCCCACCCCCTCCCCTTCCTTCTTGCCTTCTTTCCTTCATTCCCATTGTTATTAGGCTACCAAGTAAATCCCTGTTAGGAAAGACTGTGTACTGCACATATAAAATGAGCCGGAAGAGCAATAAAATGTTTTATGGTGGTAGATAATGATTAGATGGTTAACACAAATTATCAAACATAATATAAGAGGTTTAAAACAGGGGTGTGGAATCGCACTGAGAGATATTCTACTCGGACTCCTACAAATTTTAGATTTGCGACTAAAAAATAAAATAAAATAAAAAAAAATAAAATAAAAACATTAGTAGAAATAGAAAACAATTTTTTTCCTTGAGAGAGTTGTATATTTGGAATGATATTATTGGGGCAAGACTGGAGCAGGATTCAGAAATAACTTCACCGACTTCGACTCCTACCTCAGAGCCCTTTTAGTACATCCAATGTAATCATCGGCAGCAGTTGTAGTAGAAGCTCTGAACTATTTCATAGAGATTCGACTTTAGTCATGGCAAATAGGTTGCTTTGTCCTCGCTATTGCAAAACTACAATTGCGCTGAAACTCTTCACCATTTACAACAGAGAGAATGAAAGAAACCGCCTGAAAATTAGTATAAATCGGTAAGAAATGTATGACTTTAATAAGTACATGGTATATTGCAATATACTGCTAGCCATATATATATATATATATATATATATATATATATATATATATATATATATATATATATACATACATACATACATATGATTTAAAAATTTATCAAATGGCCGATGTCAATGCGCTTATATGAAACATCTTTTAGAAGTCTACCTTCTGAGGAATTCAAGCTACTCTCTCTAGTGAAATTGATATGATAAATTATATCAAACAATGCTCTCTGTCATTTTCTTCCTGGCAATTGATGTATCGAGTAACCTGTGTTGTATGGAAGAATGAGTCCTACGGCTTAACCTAAAGAAAACTATATTTCTATTGCTTTACCAACACTCGCTTGAAGTGCGAAGTGTAGGGTTAGCATGGCTTCTTTCGTCTCCTGTCATAAGTCTCATTCTTGATCTTCAATGTAAGTGAGTGGGTAAGATATAAAACGTTGGTCTTGTGTTTAGGTAAAGTCGGAAGTCACGAATCACATTACCAGGTATGCTGAACTTTTACTGACAAAGAATTTCGTATTGCTTGGGGTAGGTCATATGACAATTATCTATGGAGTTAAACAGGCGTTTAACAATTCGGGGGATGGGAGGTACAGGGGAAGAAACGTTATAACAACGTCACCGAGGGACGTCATCACTTTTGCGAATGTGTGGGTGGCTAAGACTGGCTTTAGCCTCATTTTCTTAAATCAAAAAGTTAATGAAACGTAATTGGCAATGCACAGTATTTCCTAAAATTAGGCCATTGTATGAAGCGCTCCCTGCTTGGATATCATGGTAATCCATCAGTTATTTTAGGAGTTATTTAAAAAAAAAAAAAACACTATTACACGGCCTCTGGAAACGGTAGTAGGTATCTGCCCTTCATGAACAGACAACTATTTACCCCCCCCCCCCCCCCTCCACCCCATCACTTAATTGGTTTTGATATTCATATACAAGTAAGAACGCATTCCTTCTATCAGCCTAGAGCACAAAGTACAGTATGATTTATCCCTCAACATCTCATCGCTTCCTACGGATTCTGTACAGCTTCCGTTCAGTAAAAAATCACGATTAATTACTACATTTACGACTATGCACTAAATGACACACTTATTTTGTATGCTTACACACTACTGAAGTTTTGATTCGAACAAAAATGTAAACTGCCTTAAAATATATACAAATCTCTAGGTAAAATGGAAATATTATTTAGATGCTAGTTTGAAAAAAAAGAATGTGAGATATTTTGCCAGAAAACATATTATTATTATTATTATTATTATTATTATTATTATTATTATTATTATTATTATTATTATTATTATTATTATTATTATTATTTGTATTTATTCATTTATTAATTATTATTATTTATTATTATTATTAATCCTTATTTATTATTTGTCATTTTTATTTATTTATTTATTATTATTATTTATTATTTATTACAATTTTTATTTATTATTATTATTATTATAATTATTATTATTATTATTATTATTATAATTATTATTATTATTAATAGTATTATTATTATTATTTGTTTTTATTATTTATTACTATTATCTATTTATTATTATTATTATTCATTATTATTATTATTATTATCATTGTAATTATTATTATTATTATTATTATTATTATTATTATTATTATTATTATTATTATTATTATTATTATTCATTATTTAATATTCTTCTTATATAATATTATTTTTAATTATTATTATTTATTATTTATTATTTATTACTATTTATTATTATTCATTATTATTGTTTAATCTTATTTATTATTGTTTATTATTATTTATTATTATTGTTTATTATACATAATCATTGTTTATTATTTATTATTGTTCATTATTATTTGTTATCGGTTGTTATTATTTATTATTATTGTTTAGTAGGATATATTATTATTTTCTATTATTATTATTATTTATCATTATTGTTTATTATTATCTATTATTATTGTCTATTAATGTCATATATATTTATTACTATCATTTATAATTATTATTTATTATTATTTATTATTATTTTTTATTATGATTATTTATTATGATTTAATCTTGTTATTCATTATTATTTATTATTATTATTCATTGTTATTTATTATCATTATTTATAATTGTTTTTTAATTTTTATTATTATTATTAATTTTTCATTATTTTTCATTGTTGTTATTTATTAGTTTTTATTGTTATTTATTATTATAATTTATTATATATTGTTATTATTTATTAGTATTTATTGTTATTTATTATTGTTATTTATCTTTATTATTATTTATTAGTATTATTTATTATTTATTTATTATTTTATATTATTTATTCTATTATTATTATTATTTATTTTTTTATTTCTATTTAGTATTGTTAATGATTTTTATTGATTATTATATATTATTATTATTTAATATTATTATTGTTATTCATTATTTATTATCATTATCTATTATCTTTTATTTATTGCTTCATATTCATTATTATTATTTATTATTTATGATCATTATTTAATATCATTTATTATTTATTATTAACTAATTATTATTAATATAATTTATTATCATTATTTATTATTATTGTTATTTATTATTATTTATTATTCTTATTATTTATTAATATTTATTGTTTATTATCATTGTTTATTATTATTATTATCATTTATTATTTATTAATATTATTTTTTAATATTATCTATTATTTATTAATATTATTTTTTATTAATATTTATTATTTTTTTATTCATTATTTATTATTATTTATTATTATTATTCATTTATTATTATTATTATAATTTTTCAATACAAATGTAGTTGGAGAGAGCAGGATGCTGTAAGCACAAATGCTGCAATAGGGAAAAATATCCAACTGAAGATAGAGAATAAGAAAATAATAAAATACAAGAGAAGTAATGAATAATTGAAATAATATATATAAAGAACCGTATCAACATTAGAATACTTTTATAGATAAACTATGAGACACCATTATGTCAGCCTGTTCAACATAAAAACATTCGCTGCAAATTTGAACTTCTGAAGTTCCACCGATTCAACTTTCGGATTAACATTCCACAATCGGCCACAGCTGGAATAAAACTTCTAGAAAACTGATTTAATAAATCTATTTTCATTATTTCTTTTAATTGAATATTGAAAATAATGCCTAACAATACTATTCTAAGATATCTATAAAATCTTATGATTAGTTTTTTGTAATGGGAAAATATTACATAAAATATTCCTATCTGGAGAACCATAGTCAAGATATTGGTCACATCCTTTACTGACGTGGTTGCTCTCAGCATTAGGTGTTCTTGAGACCACTTAATATCTTTGAAAGTACTAGCTCTTACCGAGAGCTAGTGCTTAATATGGCTACGGTACAATTAAAAAAAAAACTTATAAATTAGTGGCAGCAATATTTCAATCAGCATTGCCAAATATAGGGATTATCCCCACTTGTTGCAAGTCTAAACTGAGGCCCATTGTTTCTGCTCGTTTTGTAACCATTCTAAACTATTAATGGTCTGCGTAATCCTGAATTCTGTGTTCCTTTGAGACATGGATCCTGATAGAAAAATTAAAGTCTAAAATTCAGACTACTGAAATGCGTGTCCTACGTCTAATCTTTAGAGCAGCGACGAGATAGCTGTGAAATACCACCATAAGAGAAGCCTTGGGAGTAGAACAAGTGACTTTACAAATGGAAAGATGCCAGTTCAGATAGTTGGGCCACATATATCGAATGGTTGAATATAATTGGGATGTACACGGAATTGGGAAATGGATTATTGAAGGTAGAAGACGACTGGGAAGATTGAGATGGAAGGATAGCAACAATAAGACTTCAATTATGCCACATGGAATGCAATGACGCTATGTATGTAATATGTCAGGCCCTTATGGAATGGGGACGAACAATAAGGAATTTCTCAATCGACAGACTTATCCTTTTAATTTCGGTCTCATGTCCTAGTGAAACACTAAAAGTCTGTTCTAAGTACGTATATTCATTATTAATCTATAGAGGCTCGTCCATAATCCTTTATTTATATTTCTCTCTTCATATTGATTGAACATTATCTTAGTTTAATTATATTCAGCAAATCTTAAGTTGTTAAGGTATATATATATATATATATATATATATATATATATATATATATATATATATATATATGTGTGTGTGTGTGTGTGATAAATTTTGCACATTTAGACGTGTTTTTCATACTCAAATAAGCCATATATATTTTTGATACATTAATGACTGGATTCTCTTAACGACCTCGGGATCAGAGCCCCAGACGAAATCACACAAAGACAAGAGCTTGGGTCCGGCCGGGAATCGAACCCTGGTGGGCAAGCTTGTATAGACAGTGACTAAGCCGCTTGGGCACGAAGAAAGATAAAAGTCAATGACAATTCTTCTGTACTTATACCTGTCGAATTCAGGTATTTTGTACTTAGAATTGAAATCAACCCATCTTCACCATCGTAGCTAATTGGTAGTTTGTTACTTGGCATTCAATTAATGATAAATTTTGCACATTTAGACGTGTTTTTCATATTCAAATAAGCCATATATATTTTTGATACATTAATGTCTGGATTCTCTTAACGACCTCGGGATCAGAGCCCCAGGCGAAATCACAGAAAGACAAGAGCTTGGGTCCGGCCGGGAATCGAACCCTGGTCGGCAAGCTTGTATAGACAGTGACTAAGCCACTTGCCCACGAAGAAAGATAAAAGTCAATGACAATTCTTCTGTACTTATACCTGTCGAATTCAGGTATTTTGTACTTAGAATTGAAATCAACCCATCTTCACCATCGTAGCTAATTGGTAGTTTGTTACTTGGCATTCAATTAATGATAAATTTTGCACATTTAGACGTGTTTTTCATATTCAAATAAGCAATATATATTTTTGATACATTAATGTCTGGATTCTCTTAACGACCTCGGGATCAGAGCCCCAGGCGAAATCACAGAAAGACAAGAGCTTGGGTCCGGCCGGGAATCGAACCCTGGTCGGCAAGCTTGTATAGACAGTGACTAAGCCACTTGGCGTTACTGTATGTATGTATGTATATAAATGTCTATATATATATATATATATATATATATATATATATATATATATATATACTTATATATATATATGTATGTAAATATGTATACATGTATGTGTATACATATATATATATGTACATATATGTATATATGAATGTATATATGTATGTATGTATATAAATGTGTAAGCTGTATGTATGTATGTATGTATGTATAAATATGCATGTATACATATATATGTATATATGTATGTATGTATGCATATATATGTATGTATACTAATATTTATATGCATATATATGTATATATGTATGTATGTATATGTATATTTGTATTTATATGTATATGTATGTATACTAATATTTATATGCATATATATGTATATATGTATGTATGTATATGTATATTTGTATTTATATGCATATGTATGTATATTTGTATATATGGGATTTGTATGTATATATGGATATATGTATGAGTGGATAAATTCCGTTTATATATATATATATATATATATATATATATATATATATATATATATATGTATGTAATGTAATGTATATATATTATATGCAACACACACGCACAAACACACACACTCATATATATATATATATATATATATATATATATATATGTGTGTGTGTGTGTGTGTGTGTGTGTGTATATATGTATGTATATACATAAAATATATGTATATATATTTATGTATGTATGTGTGTATATACGTACATATGTCTGTCTTTATGTATGTATGTATGTATGTATATACATATGTATGTTTGTGTGTGTACACACACACACACACACACACACATATATATATATATATATATATATATATATATATATATATATATATATATATATATATATATATATGTATATATATATATATATATATATATATATATATATATATATATGTATATATGTGTGTGTGTGTGTAGATTTATGTGTATATATATATATATATATATATATATATATATATTTATATATATATATATATATATATATATATATATATATATATATATATATATATATATATATTCTATACCTACCTCTTTCTTCTGAGTGGGGATATCTTACGTGATGAAAGAGTCTGTGTATTGCGATGATCAGCAAAGCTTTACTAATAAGGGCCACCCATACTCAGACATGAATAAAGGACACGTCTGAGGACTTTGTTTTACAGTTGTCTATAAACGGCTGCATTTGCTGATTTGCTATATATATATATATATATATATATATATATATATATATATATATATATATATATATATATATATATATATATACATATATAATTTACATATATATATATATATATATATATATATATATATGTATATATATATATATATATACATCTACACACACACACACACACACATATATATATATATATATATATATATATACAGTATATATATACATACATACATACATATATTACTATCATCATTACTACCCAAGCTTCAGCCCTAGTTGGATAAAGCAGGATGCTTTAAGCACAAGAGTTGCAATAATGAATAATAGCCCAGTGAGGAAAGGATGTAAGGAAATATGAGAAGTAATGAACAGTGAATATAAAATATTTTGAGAACAATAACAACATTAAAAGAGATCTTTCATATATAATCTATAAAGAGAGACTTATGTCAGCCTGTTCAACAAAAAAACATTCGCTGCAAGATTGAACTTTTGCAGTTCCACTTCTTCAACTGCCTGATTAGGAAGGTCATTTCATAATTTAGTCATAGCGGGAAAAAAATCCAAAAATATTATGTAGTATTCAGCCTTATGATGTGAAGACCTGAATACAAAAAAGGGGATGGTCAGAGCTATAAAATAACTTATGCAACGTGCCTGAAATTTGCTGTTATCTTTAGCCACTTGTTATTATATGACCCCCTTCTTTCTCGATTTTCTTTTATATTTATAAGCTTGTTACTACTAAACCTTGAAATCTAGAGTTGAAATAAAAGAAGAAACCGTAATTTCCATGTAAGGATTCGACCTCCAACAATGAGCTAAAGCGAGGTCACCTAAATATTAACTAGGTATAGCCTACCATAGCAAGTGCAAATTTAATGTTAGTGGAGTCCTATCAAATGAATTTCCAGTGAACAGCAGATTACTCCAAGAGAATGTGTTTTTACCTATGTTTTTTATCCTGCTCATGGATTTTGTAATGCATAGCACAATTCGGAATGGTGGAGAAGGATTGTACTGGATTGTTAACATTGAATTAGCTGACCTAAAGTATGCTGATGATGCTGTCCTTATTAAGAGAACATCACAGGCTTGGCAAAGCTTGTTTACCAGACTGCATGAAATATCATACGATCTTGGGCTCAAGATAAATAGAAGAAAGACAGATGATGAGAACAAAATATTCAATGGAAGATGAAATATCATTGGATAGAGAGAGAATTAATGAGGTGGAATCATTTAAATATTTAGGAACTATGATCTCTATTACAGTATCTTTAGAATTTGAGTTTAATGAAAAATAAAAAAAAAAAACAGACAATGACTAGGTTAAGTAAAATTTGGAAATCAAATCCCCTGAAATTACATATAAAAAATAAGACTATATATCAGTTTAGTGAGATCGGCGTTACTGTATGGACATGAGTCATGGTATAACAATGAACAAATATCCAACAGATTTTGTAGATTTGAGAACTAAGACCTCAGAAGAATATTGGGAGTAAAATGGCTGGACAAGATTGAAAATTAAACTATAAGAAAAATTGCTTTCTCAGAGAGAGAGAGAGAGAGTCTCTCTCTGAGAGTATTGGTCTCTCTCTCTCTCTCTCTCTCTCTCTCTCTCTCTCTTTGTGAAGTGCAAAATACATCGCAAGTAATCCCTCATAAATCTAAGAAAATCATTATTTTAAGCAGGATAAATTCACTTACTAAAAGACCTTCGTCTTTAATCATCGTTTGTTTCCTCTGAACATCGTTCAACAGTGAAGACATTTATTTTAATAATTTCCGCGAATTAAAATGGGAAAAAACGATCAATTAAGAATCATTCGTCACTCTAGCAACGGTTATCAAGGCGCTCTCTCGTCTCTTTAGACATCGTTCATTTCCGTTTGGAATCGATCAGAAGAAGAGGAAATGAAGCTCTTCTCATTTTCATTTAAGCTTTTGTGTACTGAAATAAGTCGATAAATTTAGGAATGCTCCAACTCGTGGCTCCACATTGGTCGTTGGTGTTTCAGTTGTATCGTTCAAGAAATGTATCGTGGCGTTTCATTCCCTGAGGAGAAATGAGGCCGATTTGGACGATACATTTAGACACAAAGAACGAAACTTAATGAAACAGAAAATGGTTTTATTTAAAAGGATCAGAGTTGACAGTTTGTCTTTTTTCTTAACTTTTTTTTTTTTTTTGAAAAGAGACTTTTTATAGTAAAGTTTATATTAAGTTATCAACAATAAGAGATTTATTAGTGTAATTACTGAAGAATTTTTTACAACATATGAAGAACAATTTTGTTATTTTTATAAGACAAACTGTTTTTTGCCATTATTAGTTAAATTGTATTTGAAAAAATACTTATTGTTGAATTCCAGAAATATATATTACATAATTCAATAGTCTCATTAATGATAAATTAAATAGTATTTTTTTTTTACATCGATAACTTTGAAATGCGATAAACCACAAGGATAATAACGTTAGAGTGTAGCACAAGATGTACGATAATGCTTCTAATTATTCGAGAACTCTGGAAAAAATGTCTACTTCATTTTAATTAATTACAATTACATGATTCGAGTTAATCACATGGCTCTCATTAACGTAATTATTTGGTCTTAATAATTAACAAGTAATTACCACAGCCAGGCAACTTTGGTTGTACAGGTAAAGTCAATTAAATTAAAACTTTTTGTTACAAAATGGGACAAAAGTCAAGCGATAGTTTGGGCTTTTAGAGAGAGAGAGAGAGAGAGAGAGAGAGAGAGAGAGAGAGAGAGAGAGAGAGAGAGAGAGAAAGAATATTATGATGACTATTTTCCTAAAAGCCTAATTTTCTCTCAGCGTTCAAAGGGTGCTCATGAATGGCACAAGCAAGGATCAGTGACAATGTCCTAGAGATTGACCATATATACATATGATCAGCGCCTCCACCCAAGCTAGGACCGGGGAGGGCCAGGCAATGATTGCTGGTGACTCCGCATGTAGACCTATAGGTTCCCTCAAACACCCCATCCTTAGCTCGCAAGGATGGTGAGGTTGCAGACACCACATAAAACTATAAAGGTTGATCGGGTCTCGAACTCCAGTCCGGCAGATTGCCAGGCGGCTAACAAAAGTAATAAAGGCGTTGAATTAATTGTCTCTCTCCCTTTACAACCGTTGGAGTGTAGCTAATCGCCATGGCTGCTCACACGCACATATCTAGCACTGTGTCCTCTCTTCCTTTTCAAGAAGCTTCTGTCGCGTTCCCCCTCTCTTCCCCCATACTCCCCTACCCTACCTTTTAGAGAGAGAGAGAGAGAGAGAGAGAGAGAGAGAGAGAGAGAGAGAGAGAGTAGTCTATAATATAGTTGGTTGTCACAACACAATATAATGTGTAACCGGACGAGACGTTGGGAGAGACGAGTCAAATTCTATACGAAAATTCTTCCGTCAGCAGAACCTAATAATTATCGCCTTACAATCCATCCTATTCTGGTAACGGAATTCGCTATATCTCTGAGACGTTATCATACACACACACACACACACACACACACACACACAACCACACACTCATACTATACTTCATAAATAGGCAGACATATAAAATAGTGATGTAACAAAAAGAAAAGAACAGTAGTGAAAGACTAGAAAGTGTTCCTGACCTGGAAGTAGCTTTTAAGGCCTCAGACATGACTTGAGTCACATCTGATGTTTGGCCAATTTTCATAATAATAATAATAATAATAATAATAATAATAATAATAATAATAATAATAATAATAACAGGAAACCTATAGAATGAATAATTTTGAAAACAAATAAGTTAATCCGGGAGCTCACAGAGATTTGTATTACATCTCGAGTACAAAAGGTTTGATAGCTAAAATCATCAGCTAGTATGATGGGGACCTCCAAATGGCCATTCTTAAGTTATGCCGTTGGTGCGTTGAGTAGGGGGCGCAGCTTGAACTGCCCCCCAAATCAGGTTTAAATTACATTTTGGAGTACATCAACCAAACCTGTGATAAAAGTTTCGTTTTGGCACTGTGATTACAGATGTGTCATTCTTAAATGGCGCAATTGGTGCAAAACGCATTTAAGAAGGGGTCAAAGGGGGCGCTACAGTCACATTTAAATCACAATTTGAGTACATCAATGAAACTTTGTGGAAATATACCTTAGAGCTTCCTGATGAAGGATCAGTAATTCTTAAGTGTCAAATTTGGTGCAAACCCCATTTAAGAACGACCTAAAGAAGGCGCTATATTAGCGCATGGTGGATTAGAATATATATGATATATAAGAACAAAAGACCTTCAAATTTATATATTCAATTATTTATTCATACAAGAAAAGGTGCACAGTTGAAGACTGGATATAAGAAAAGTGGCACTAATGAAGAGTGAAATAGAATAGATGTCAATACTGTTTACTATTTGATATCCATTTATGGTATTTATCTGAATATCATAATTTAATATCTAACTTACCTAACTCATTAATTATTAGTTTTTTAAATCTAATGTTTCACACCTTTTGCAAGGTAGCAGCAGTAGTAGATATGATAAAACATTGCTATCTAATAATATGCTGCTACAGGGGATGACCAGGCACTAACATCTCTATTTGCAAGTGATTATGCTTTTTGAAATAAAAATGCCTCTTCATAGACACACTCATATCGATTAGTGTACACATACCTGTATCACATTTGCTATAAATCTATTGCTAAAGTTTATAAGAGGAAACATCAAAACTGTTGATGAATCACACACACCGCTCTCTCTCTCTCTCTCTCTCTCTCTCTCTCTCTCTCTCTCTCTCTCTCTCTCTCTCTCTCTCTCTCTGTTAGGAAAGAGATATGTGAATATGCTTATTTTCATGAGTTCAACTATTATTTACTTTAGGCTATAGTTAATTACAATCTCAGCCTGCTTTTCTGTTACAAGAGTCTAGTCATCCTCATCACAACACCCATCTTCATCTGAAAATGCAATGTCTAGGTCATCCTCCTCCTCATTATCCAATGCTTCTAAATCCTCTGTCTCTGGGATAAGACATTCAGGGAGCTGCTCCCCTTCGAACCAAACCGGTTTGTAATGACCATCAACCAACTGCCAGCCATTTTCTTCAGAGGGATGCTGCTCTATTTGAGTTTGATCTGCTCTTGCCCACATGTTAGCAACAAAGGAGGCACGCTTAATGTGAGGACTGAGCTCGTCTTCGCAAGGTGGTAGTCCACTTGCATCTATGCCCTTCAAATTAGCTAGTAGGTGTTTTCCATTTCCCTTTGGTCCATATGTCTTCATAAACTTCTCATACCTCCATTCATTTAGCATAGTGTTTGCTCTATCTTCAGCTCCATACATTGTGGCTGTGAATCTCTGAAGAGCTTCTTTTGTCGTGCTAGAAACTTTAGAGCGCATTGCCATTACTCTGAAAGTCTTCTGATAGTCATGCTGCTTTTCTAGAATTTGGAGAGGCCTGACCTTCCCTTTTCTGACAAACGCCGATTTATAGTCTGATCCCGTGAAGGCATGGAAAGCTGGCAACGCTGCACAAAGATCTGATCCTAGTTCCTTCCATATTGCAGTCAGGCAGACGTAACGACGATTGTTCTTTGAAACTGTTCCAATATCCATCCACAATGTTGACTTAAATCTATTGCAGTGGTACAATAATATCACTGTAATGTCTGTGTCTGATGCCCTGACCACAATGTGTCCATTCTCACGATCAGCTGATAAGGAATGCAGACAAATTTTTGTGCCATCCACTGTGTTTCGCTGTATCATACCCTCTGTCACCTGGAACTTATAACATTCCCCTAAGACATCTAGGAAGACTTCACGATCCCCAAAAATGTTAGCATACGAAGAGTCTTGCCATTCATTGGCAAGAAACTGGGGTAGCTGCTTCTTGAAGGACTTGGACTTTAGGGCATCGTTTAGATTTCTTGGCACTCGTCTCTGCTTTGACCCTGTGATGATGAAGGTTCTGTTGTCAGACCCCCGTCTGTCTCTTTCAGTGTCCTTTATTGAAGGCTGTGGATAGTCATCAAAGGCTATGTGTATGCGTTTGGCTGACGTTATTAAACTCTGGGTAAGAATACATCTGGCTAACCCTCCGTATGTGAGGGGCAAATTTGGTGGCAAGCTATGTAAGAGAAACTGCCCATCTATGATGTAAGCACTGACTTCCTTTGGCTGCTGTTCAAGACCTTTCACTTTACTCTCCAATATATTAAAGAGGGCACTCTTATTGGTCTTTGCCATTACTTCTTCAGGGCTGGCCAAGGACAGAGGTACTGGGATCAATGGGTACTGGAGAATATGCTGCATGTCAAGTCTCTTCTTGGTGGATAGTACGAGGAGACGTCCCATCAGATCACGTGATCCTTTAAGCACTGCAACTTTCGTGTTCTTTGTCAGGCGATTGCTTGTACAGCCATCTACAAAGGTTTTCAACTTTTCCTTCTTCCATGGGCTTTCACACTTATTTGGATCACTCACGCAAGCCTGGATGAATTCCTTGTGTCTCACTTTTCCTTTGGCTGGTACATTGAGGAGGCTTTCACAGATTTCATCACTGGTACCTTTTCCTGTGGAAATATTGTACAATACCTGTGAAGCTTCTTGGGTTTCAAATGGATTGTTAGTATCTATGATTTGTCTGATGATTTTCTGAAGATCCTCATTGTCACGTTGAATTCGTCTTGGCTTAAGTTCTGTAGTGACATCTTCTTTGCTAATCAATCCTGTCATCTCTTGCAGCTGACAAATGAACGATGCTCGGGTAGCCTTTGTTACCATCCATCTGAGGCGAGCGGAGTAGTCATTAGTGAAAGAGGTTATTCCTGTCAGTCGAGATGCGGCGTCGGCATTTATAGTTTGTTCCAGCGTCAAATCTACAGGAATTCTGCTGAAATCATGTTCTGTTCTTCGGACTGTAAATACGCCCTGATTAAGTATCTCTCTAAGGCCGGGATGAATCTCATCAATATTCAATAAGTCCAATTGGTATTTTGTTAACCGCCGGGAATAGTTGATGTGGCCTGTGGCAAAGAACAGGTCAATGATTGGTGTTAGTGCGAAAATAAAGAGCTCGATGTTATTTGTCCGGATAGCTCTTTCAAGTTGGTGAAATATGTTAATGTACTCCACATACATCATCCAGAACTTTGCAGTGTATCCATGAGCTCCTGATACAGTTGCCTTGGTGAATTCAGAATACTCTTTTGAACATTTTTCAAAAAGATCTGTACTGATCACCAGCTCAAGCCCATGTTCTCCTCTACTGGTATTTTCTTTCACAGTAGATATCAGGGTATGAAGCTCTTCTCTGTGGTCATAAGTCTCTAGAAAGGCCTTGAAATGCAGGCTTTCGAAGGCAAGGCCAAGTAGAGGATGGAGCCTCTTGCATCGGTTGAAGTGTTTTCCTGTGAGGAACCCAATCAAAGAACCTGGTGCAAGGACTCCGGTCTCTATTAGCAAGTTTGGTCCTCCTGATTCTGCTATAAGTTTTCCAAGGGCCTTGAAAAATGCCATCTCTATATGGAAAGCACCCATCATGATGAAAACATTGGTAGCCTGAATTTGCATGGCTGGTCTTGCTGCTGCAAGGTCATATGTAACCAGTCCATACTCTTGGTTGCATTCTTCAGCACACTTCTGGGTTGTTTGAAGGGTTTGTCGCACTACCGAAAAGCTGGTGATGGGCTCGTTAAGATTTGGCATGTATCTCACTTCCTGTTTTGGTAGCTGATCCTTGTAGAAGATGGCATTAAAACCAACCCACATGGGAAGAGCATCAGTCTCAAATGCGTGGCTCATCATCCACACGAGGTCCAGATGTCTTGCAGTAATTGCAGCATCCGGTAAGGTAAAAATGGATGTGTTTTTATAAGTAAAGGTAGTGATTTTAGGGACACCAAAATAGGGGGCAAGAGATGTGTCTGTGACAGTGAGAGACCTCTTCTTAAAAGCTTTCTTTGCTCTTGGTGTTATCTTTCTAACTGGTGTTGGTGTTTCATTACTCTGTTGACTGTTTGGATGATCTCCTGGCAAATTTTGATACAGTATTCCCATTGTATCATGCATTATATCGCTCCCGGACAACGTCTGCGTCATCTCATCAAAGTTGTCAAATGCAAGTCCCATTGGAGCTTCTGCCAAAGTGCCTTCAGGGCAAGCTTCTTTCCTCTCTTGGATGGCTTCAGCAGTTGATGTTTCAAGTTCCTCCAAGCATGAATAGTTGAGACAATGCCCAAACCTATTCAGAACTTCAACAAGCTTCTTGCTACCTGTGATAGATCTTATAGCCATACCTAGAGTTACATGTTTTGCTGGTTTTGCACGGCCTCTTTGAACAACAAACAATACATCTTGACTTATGGAATCAATACGACGTTTAATTTGCTTTCCACATTGGTCAGATATGTTGCCAGTGTACAGAACTTTGAAGAAGTTCATCACGGCCTGAGGTACAATTGTGTCCCCGTCTCTGATATCATTAAGTGTTGGATTATCTGGTACATATTTTCTTGGAGCATTTAACAGCTGCTTTCGCAATATTACAGCTGCTTGGTTGAGGAGTCGTTCCTCGGACTCTGTGTAGTCATAAGCCACGCGTACAGAATCATCAGCAATTACAGAGTTATAAAGAATGCTACCCAATTTCTTACCTACCGGAGTCTGAACCTTGATTTTGGACCCAAACTTATTTTGTAGGTTTCGCAACAAACTGTGCCTTTGCACAGGAGACTCATCAGCTGATGAACAAAAGTCCAAATAACGATCATACACAGATGTCAACAGTTCTGCACGTTTGTTAGCAATTACAAACTTCTCAACATATTCATGGATATTTCTAACAGCAATTATAGTCTTTTTTTGTGGAATATCTCCTTTCTGTTCAATACTTGAAGTTCTATTGGCTGCAAGCAAGAATGCACTCTTGCATGAATGATGATACTTAGCTTCTTTTGCCACTAGGTCTACACCAACAACTTTCGAAAGAATAGCTGTATCCTGAAGTAGTTCAGCAGCCTCTTGAATTCTCCATCCTGCTTCTAATGTTTCACACGATCCTAAAAGTTCAATAGCTCCACCTTTTTTCTTTCTCTTTTGATTACAAAAAAGACAAGTGACAGGAAGAATTCCAGATGATGAGGGTTCAGCATCATCATCTACCCTTCCATTGGAACGTAAATGCACCAAACTCCTGTCACTAGCGTCAAATGGTGTATCGCCAGGACCTGAAGTTGTGGATGTAACAGCTGTGAATTTCTGGTAGCAGGATACATGATAACCATCATTCTCATCTGGGCTTTCAGGTAACCTTACAACAATGTCATAATAAACTGATTTCTGAAATTGAGGTTTTGCACGCCTCTTCTCGGCTGCGGCTTGCACAGTAATCCAGTTCTTCTCATAAAAAGGTAAAACATCACAACATTGTTTCTTCTCCGAGGGCTTCCCAGAATGGAGAATGCAATGCCTGAAGCCAGGAACAGCATTGTTGGCAGGATCAGATGACTCCATAATATCTAAAATAAAAAGGGGTTTCTTATAAACGAGAACACGTTCTATATATGGTAGCCACATCATTAACTAATTTTCATGTGAAAATAAACAACTCAATAAAGACATCTTAATTTCATTTCGTCTAATAATCCTCCAATGGTAAAACTCACTCTGCTCTCAATTTGGAGAAACTCGAAAAAAGCTCCTTAAGTTTAGAAATAACCCCATAAACTCACCATAGATTTCAATATGATAGTAGGTTATCAAAATTTAAACTTTTACAAAATATTACCAAATTTGTGTTCTATTACTTTGCCCAAGGCAGTAATATAAACTTACCAGTTTAGGTCCTTCTTAATAGGCTAACTTCCATGCAAATCTAAATTGACACTATAATTGCATTATGTAATTCTAATTTTGTATAATCACGAGCCCCTGCAAAGAAAAAGCACAATTAGTAATATCCTTCTAAAATTGTATTGCTTATATATTCAGTGAAACAACTGAAGTTTCATTAATGTACGTAAGACATGTTTTAAATGCGACAAAAATAGCTCCCTCTTTAGGTCGTTCTTAAATGGGTTTTGCACCAAATTTGACACTTAAGAATTACTGATCCTTCATCAGGAAGCTCTAAGGTATATTTCCACAAAGTTTCATTGATGTACTCAAATTGTGATTTAAATGTGACTGTAGCGCCCCCTTTGACCCCTTCTTAAATGTGTTTTGCACCAATTGCGCCATTTAAGAATGACACATCTGTAATCACAGTACCAAAACGAAACTTTTATCACAGGTTTGATTGATGTACTCCAAAATGTAATTTAAAGCGGATTTGGGGGGCAGTTCAAGCTGCGCCCCCTACTCAACGCACCAACGGCATAACTTAAGAATGGCCATTTGGAGGTCCCCATCATACTAGCTGATGATTTTAGCTATCAAACCTTTTGTACTCGAGATGTAATACAAATCTCTGTGAGCTCCCGGACTAAGTCAGATTGTCTTTGAAAACACGGTTAAAATTTCTGGTCGTACCATCTCTCTCTCTCTCTCTCTCTCTCTCTCTCTCTCTCTCTCTCTCTCTCTCTCTAGAGGTAAACTAGGTTAATGAAATCATGTTTGTGTTGGCGACGGTGCAAGGAGTCTAGTCCGTAGCAAGGCGGTGGCTCAGTTTGGGTTCATAAGTGAGACTACTAATTATTTGGATGCAATCACGAGATTATCTGTTATTTCCAAGCAACTGAGACTCTTTCAATTGCTTGCACGACGCTAACAGCAATTAAATTATCAAACCAGATTTCACACAAATGGTTCCAAGACTCAGAATCTGAGTAACATGTTGACAGAAGAGGTCACGTGATCTTGGGTTCATAAAGGCACTCAAAATCGTATGACTGAGACTTTGACTTCAATTTAACACAAGTAGTTATCATATCACTCTTTTCTTGGGGCAACATTAGCCGAAAATTGATAGGTTTTACCTACACGTAATATATAAATAATTCAGGAATTGCCAATTGTATTGTATTCGTTACTCTCATGAGTTATCATCGACCTTAAAAACAAGGGAATAGAGAAGGAAATCCTTCAACTGTTATATACGCCCTTCTGGCATTGAAGGAAACGAGCAAGTTCCCATAGAGAGACGCTACTCTCTCTCTCTCTCTCTCTCTCTCTCTCTCTCTCTCTCTCTCTCTCTCTCTCATGGAATATTTTTATTAAGAATTTTGATATGTAGGCGTTAATTACAGATTTTGTTAAATTTGAAACGTGACAGTCTCATGCATGAGGCCGAGCCTCTACTATAGGCCTAATGCTGAAATGTGTCCTATATGTGAATATCTATTTGTAGATTCTGTTACCTGATGATTTATAAGTATTTTTTATGAAAGAAAGAAAAAATATAATGGTTAAACCAATTATTTACTCAAAAGATTCAAATCAATTATAAAATAGGAATATTCCTATTTGAACCGAGAAGCTGTTGGATTTAAGTATCGGGAATATCAATGATCACATCAAATATCTTATTATTTTGTCATTAGTTTCATTCAGGCAAAACTCTCTCTCTCTCTCTCTCTCTCTCTCTCTCTCTCACTGTTCTCGGAGTTCCATGATCAAATGAATAGAATTTAGAACGAAATTTTCTGAGAAAGAGTTGATTCAAATAAGGTGTTTCGTTGTGATCAGATTTTCTCATTTTATTTCGTTACTTACACATGTGAGTGAGGATCTCCTATTTCATTATGGATATATTTTCGATTTAGAACAGAGGCCGACGGGATAAGCTACCTTTCGTCAGTATGTAGACCAATCATAGTGTGAGCAGGGAGACTAATCAGATTGACTTAAGTGTGTACGATTAAATTCGAACTTTTATTTGTTAAAAAAACCTGGCCCTTCCCGTATCCTACCCAGTCCCTCCCCTATCCTACAGCCTATCCTACCCCGTTCCCCCCTCTTCTTTCCTACCCTGACCATCAGGCAATAATGCTCAAAATATTCAAATAATAGAGGAAATGTACATAAGAAACAATGGCGTAGGCCTAGTTTTACATAATCGTGAAATAGACGTATTTCGTGTTCTGCCTAATTAAATCATTGTAAAGTTTTACTGTTATAGGCATGGAATATGCCTTTGAAAATCATGAAACATAGGCCTACACTTAAATAAAGCATGAAATTCATAAATAAAGCTATGATTAAAGACATTAAATCCAAGTTTCAAAGACGAAGCCGACGTCGAATCAAATCGAACGAATTTTTTTTCGTTAAAAAGACGTGTACCAGACATCACCCTTACTCTTTGACATAGTAAGGGTGAGAACACCTTACTCCAGGTAACGGGAGACACGATAAAATGTGAAATTATTAACCTTTTTGCTAATTTCATTTATTATTATCTATAACATATTTCAATTTGACTTTTCCGTCATGTCAAATGGAACAGTGAGACTGGGAGAACAAAATAAGTATCATTGTTCAAACCAACAAACACCAGAATAGGCCTATGTCCTCATGCAACCTGCAACATTCTTCATCATTTTTCTTCTATTAATTACCTGAATATTTTTCGTTATTATTGTTCGTAAATAGAAAATTAAATTAAAAGTTTTAAGCTTAAAACGAAGTTTCAACTACTCGTTTACTGTAGAGTGTAGACCATCGTTCGTGTGATCTTAACCAAGTGATATGCATACAAGTTGCTTCTGGTCTCTCTCTCTCTCTCTCTCTCTCCCCATTAACCCGTTTCCCTCACTCCATTTACCCATTACCCTCACCACATAAACCTGTTTCACTCACCCCATTAACCCAATACCCTCACCCTATTCACCCATTACCTGAACCCCATTCACCCATTACCCTCACCCTATTTCACCCATTACCCTCAACCTATTCACCAAGTACCCTCACCCCATTCACCCATTACCCTCACCCTATTCACCCATTACCCTTACCCCATTCATCTATTACCCTCACCCCTTTCACCCATTACCCTCACCCTATTCACCCATACCCTTACCCCATTCATCTATTACCCTCACCCCATTCACCCGTTACCCTCACCCCATTCACCCATTACCCTCACCCTATTCACCCATTACCCTTACCCCATTCATCTATTACCCTCACCCCATTCACTCATTACCCTCGACCTATTCACTCATTACCTTCGACCTATTCACCCATTACCCTCACCCCATTCACCCATTACTCTCTACCAAATTAACCCGTTACCCTCACCCTATTAACCTATTACCCTCAACCGATTCACCGTTACCCACACCCTATTAACCTATTACCCTCACCTCATTCACCCATTACCCTCATCCCACCCAATAACCCGTTACCCTCACCCTATTCACTCATTACCCTCACCCTATTCACCCATTACCCTCACCCCATTCACCCATTAGCCTCATCCCAATAACCCATTACCCTCACCCTATTCAATCACTACCTTCACCCCATTCACCCATTACCCTCACCCCATTCACCCGTTACCCTCACCCCATTCACCTATTACCCTCACCGCATTCACCCATTACCCTTACCCCATTCATCTATTGCCCTCACCCCATTCACCCATTACCCTCACCCTATTCACCCATCACCCTCATCCCAATAACACGTTACCCTCACCCCATTCACCCGTTACCCTCACCCCATTCACCTATTACCCTCACCCCATTCACTCATTACCCTCACCCCATTCACCCGTTACCCTCAGCCCATTCACCTATTACCCTTACCCCATTCACCCATTACCCTCACCCCATTCACCTGTTTTCCTTACCCCATTCACCCATTACCCTCACCATATTCACCCATTACCCTCACCCTATTCATCTATTACCCTCACCCCATTCACCCGTTACCCTCACCCTATTCACTCATTACCCTCATCCTATTCACCCATTACCCTCACCCCATTCACCCATTACCCTCACCCTATTAACCTATTACCCTCACCCCATTCACCCGTTACCCTCACCCTATTCACTCATTACCCTCACCCTATTCACTCATTACCCTCACCCTATTCATCGCTTACCCTCACCCCATTCGCCCGTTACCTCCAACCCATTCACCCATTACCCTCACCCCATTCACCCGTTACCCTCACCCTATTCACCCGTTACCCTCACCCTACTCACTCATTACCCTCACCCCATTCACCCATTCCCATCACCCCATTCACCTATTACCCTCACCCCATTCACCCGTTACCCTCACCCTATTCACCCATTACCCTCATCCCGATAACCCGTTTCCCTTACCCTATTCACTCATTACCCTCACCCCATTCACCCATTACCCTCACCCTATTCACCCGTTACCCTCACCCCATTCACCTAATGACCTCACCCTATTCACCCGTTACCCTCACCCCATTCACCTATTACCCTTACCCCATTCACCCATTACCCTCACCCCATTCACCCGTTACCCTCACCCTATTCACCAATTACCCTTACCCCATTCATATATTACCCTCACCCCATTCACCCATCACCCTCACCCTATTCACCCATTACCCTCATCCTATTCACCCATTACCCTCGACCTATTCACCTATTACCCTCACCCCCTTCACCCATTACCTTCACCCCATTTATTCATTACCCTCAACCCATTCACTCATTACCCTCACCCCATTCACCCATTACCCTCACCCCATTCACCCATTACCCTCACCCTATTCACCCATTACCCTCATCCCAATAACCCGTTACCCTTACCCCATTCATCCATTACCCTCACCATATTCACACATTACCCTCACCCTATTCACCCATCACCCTCATCCCAATAACCCGATACCCTCACCCTATTCACCCATTACCCTCTCCCCATTCACCCGTTATCCTCACCCTATTCACCCTTACCCTCACCCTATTAACCCGTTTCCCTCACCCCATTAATTCATTACCCTCACCCCATTACCCGTTTCCCTCACCCCATTCACCCATTACCCTCACCCTACTCACCCATTACCCTCACCCTATTCACCCATTACTCTTATCCCATTCACCCATTACCCTCACACCATTAACCCATTACCCTCACCCAATTCACCCATTTCCCTCACTATATTCACCCTTTACCTTATTCACCCGATTCCCTCACCCCATTCACCCATTACCCTCACCCTATTCACCCATTACCCTCACACTATTAACCCATTACCCTCACCCTATTCACCCGTTTCCTACACACCATTAACGCATTACCCTCACCCAATTTTCCCGTTTCCATCACCCCATTCACCCATTACCCTCACCCCATTAACCCATTACCCTCACCCGATTCACCCATTATCCTCACCCCATTAATCCATTACCCTCATCTCAGTCACCCATTTCTCTAACATTTTCACCCATTACCCTCAACCCATTAACATATTTCCCTCACCCCATTCACCCATTACCCTCACACTATTCACCCATTACCCTAACCCATTACCTTCACCCAATTCACCCGTTTCCCTCACCCCATTCACCCATTACCTTATTCACCAGTTTCCCTCACCCCATCCCCCCGTTACCCTCACCCCATTCACCCATTACCCTCATCCCAATAACCCTCACCCCATTCACCCATTACCCTCACCCCATTCACCCATTACCCTCACCCTATTCACCCATTACCCTCATCCCAATAACCCGTTACCCTCACCCCATTCACCCATTACCCTCACCCCATTCACCCATTACCCTCACCCTATTAACCCGTTTCCCTCACCCCATTAATTTATTACCCTCACCCCATTACCCGTTTCCCTCACCCCATTCACCCATTACCCTCACCCTATTCACCCATTACCCTCACCCTATTCACCCATTACTCTTATCCCATTCACCCATTACCCTCACACCATTAACCCATTACCCTCACCCAATTCACCCATTTCCCTCACCCTATTCACCCATTCCCCTCATCCCAATAACCCGTTACCCTCACCCCATTTACCCATTACCCTCACCCCATTCACCCATTACCCTCACACCATTCACCCATTACTCTCACACCATTAACCCATTACCCTTACCCAATTCACCCGTTTCCCTCACCCCATTCACCCATTACCCTCACCCCATTAACCCATTACCCTCACCCTATTCACCCATAGTCCTCACCCCATTATTCCATTACCCTCACCTCAGTCACTCATTTCCATAACCCTATTCACCCATTACCCTCAACCCATTAACCTGTTTGCCTCACCCCATTCACCCATTACCCTCATCCTATTCACCCATTACCCTAACCCATTACCTTCATGAAATTCACCCGTTTCCCTCACCCGATTCACCCATTACCTTATTCACCAGTTTCCCTCACCCCATTCACCCATTACCCTCACCCTGTTCGCCCATTACCCTCACCCTCATAAAAGGTTTGCAATTCTACAAAAAATCACTTTTCAAGTCGGTCCCCATAACATTCAACGTTTGTGGAGAAGCAGCAGAATTCATATATTAACAAAACAAGTAAAATGATGTTGTAATCAAACTAGCCAAGTGTTTTCAATTATTGGTGATGTTTGTCCCCAAATTCTCTCTCTCTCTCTCTCTCTCTCTCTCTCTCTCTCTCTCTCTCTCTCTCTCTCTCTCTCTCTCTACCACGAAGTTTTCATAACACATGTGAACTCAGGTAGACTGAACAGCGCCCAAGAGGTTGGATAGCAAGAATGACGAATGTGAAATATTATTATTATTATTATTATTATTATTATTATTATTAAGCTACGACCCTGCTTGGAAAAGAAGGATGCTATAAGCCTAAGGGCTTCAGCAGGGAAAATAGCCCAGTGAGGAAAGGAAATAAGGAAACAGATAGAATAATATACCCTCAAGCATGAGAAATAACCCAAGATCATGGTACAGAGGCTATGGCAGTACCCAAGGATAGAGAACAATGATTTGATTTGGAACATTGATTACTTAAAATTCATTACTTTATGAAACTGAACAAAAGAATTACTTCTGAAAATGTGCACGCAAAGAGAGAGAGAGAGAGAGAGAGAGAGAGAGAGAGAGAGAGGAGAGAGAGAGAGAGAGAGAGAGAGAGAGCACTTTCCATTCTGTTATTACCTTTTAGCCAACCAACAACGTGAAAATAGGTGACGTCATTGCTAGATGCGTGAGTGCCAATCACTGACTGACCCCTTTAGTCCAACTAGTACCTTCTGACGAAACCTAAGGGTTTTCCAAGACTAGTCCATGCTGAAATTTCTACCAGTTCCCTCACACACACACACATACACACACACAGATTTAGTTAGGTTGTTGCAGTATTTCAAAACCTTTTGGTACACAGTTTAGTCCTTTATGATATATATCAGAATAGTCATAAATTTCACTCTGTAATTACAATGGATTTTTTTGGGTGTGGGACTGAAAATTCATTGAAATTGAAAGGATTTCAAATCAGTTTTGGATTGAATTTCTCAACTTGTCGAACAAAATGTTTATGGCCATTTGAGTGAAGAAATTTTGTCTTAGTGATTATCAGTATCACTGGTAGGTTTCTCAGTATATGGGGGAATAGAGTTTTGAGGTTGATAAATTCAAGTAAAATTTCACTAACTTTTTTTTAGTCAAATTTGAAAAGGGTTATAATGATTAACATCACATAGATAAAATATTAAAGATCAACAAGAGTTTAAGTTTATCTTAGAGCAGTTTGCAATACATAACCAGTTAAGTTAGAAAGATAATTATACAATATTTCTGAGTAGTTTAAAATATATTATTCACTAAAAATGCAAGTGAAAATAGAGCATATATATATGCTTTGGCTGTACCGTGATTAACTCAAAATATACGTAATGCACTTAAGCTCAGTTCACATTTCAGAGGCTTAACCAATCTGGATATATTTAGGTATAACAAACAGGGTATATTGACCACACGAAAACTCCAAAATTTTCTTGGCAAGTTCCACACAGGATTCCTTCTATGTTGCCCCAGTCTCGTCTTGACCAAGATTGAGACCTCGGATCCTCTCCACTTCCTCTATCGAGACAGAAAGAAAACTAGTCAAGATCTAACTGACTGACACGAAGATGTAAAGGAATAGTTAACATTGTAGTCAGAACTATCTGTGTATACAACAATGCAACATAAACATAAAACACTACTGTCATATCCGGTGTGGTAGATTACATTCTCTCATTTTCGGACACTTGATCAATCAAAGTATTTGCAAACACCTTTGATAACTTTCTATACGATGGGTGTTTTTATTTGTTAGACCAAATTAAAACTCATTGATTCAAGTTCTTCTATGCATTGACATTTCTATAGATTAATTACTATCAATTTCCACGATCTAATTCTTATTCATTACTTTGGGAGACCTGAAAAATATTGCAGTATTAAAAGGAATTTATCTGTCTATTCCGGTTTGCACTAAAACACCAGCACAGAACATTTCATTAGATAGAACTGCATGTAGGTTTTGACTTTAATACCTGAAAATCGAAGGTCTTTCAACAAGCATTTAATGATATAGGAAATTGTAAATCTGTCTGTCTGTCTGTCTGTCTCTCTCTCTCTCTCTCTCTCTCTCTCTCTCTCTCTCTCTCTCTCTGCAACTTGCCAATGGTTTTAATGTGTTGTAATATGCGATATCTTATAGATCATTACTACGTCATTTTTTGTAGATTAATGTCTATGGTGGATTAATTAGGATGGATGAATTAATTTGGTTAATTTTGGCCGGCGTTGGGACCTGTGAGGCCAATCCATTTCTGGGTACAATGCTGCAGAAACCTCAGGTAGTGCTTACAGTATACCACTTTAAGTGAACTCACCATTGTGTTGCATAATACTTTGTTTCCATTTTGTTTCCTTCTATTATTTTCCGCTCGTTTCCTCATCCGAGTTAGATGAATCTCTTGTAGTTTGATGACTTGAATTGACTTTGTCCAGTTATGTTTGATGAAACACGAACAGCTATTAGGCTGGTTTTGTTGTCGATGAGATGCTACTGTTCGTGGATTTGAATGGCTGGATATTTTGTGGTTTCCTAGCTGGACGTATTAGGAAGAATTCTTCAAGGGAAACTTCATTTCTGTACTGGACATATTATGTATTTGTTTACGACGTCCCGTCTTATCCAATGAGTTTCTACACAAGGGAGACAAGCTTGCTCTTTTGATGGCGACTGTGGATCGGATACTTTTATAGTAATGTGTGTTGGACTCACTGGTTACGGTTTGATAAAATTGTTATATAACCAGAGTCTTTCTAACTCTCCTTTCGACGTCCTTGTTCAAATATCTGTTGGACCTGAGTGATACTCGTACGATTTCTTCAAGGGTGGCTTTCCAAGTTGACAATTGTAAGAAAGTCCATCCCTGCTCTGCTTTTACGTAAAACTCTTACGTGGCTAGAACATCCGTCAGAGGTCTTCAACTTATTAGGCCCTTTCTCCATCTGCCCAAAAGGCGTCCCTATACAATTTCCACATAGAAGTTCGTAAGGAGGATCCCTGTGAAAGTATAGGTGGACCTTGTGCGTCGGTCTTCAGAAGGGGACTTGTAGATTAGTGCCATCAATAACTTGGCAATTATTTCATCAAAAAAAAAAAATCGATAGAAGAATTATAATGAGGACAAGAGGTTGCCCTCGAAGTAATCAATGTGCATTGTGCAACTTGATGTTGTGAATTCTACTTTCATATAAATCCGAAGGCGTAAAACAATCTGTATATATTTAGCAGTGGAGGCTGGCAGGAAGAGAAATTATATGCTGTGGAGATAAACTTGTACACTCCAATAACTTACTTAACTTTGAATTATGCTGAAAATGTAGACTTTTTGATACGCGAATCAATCTCTCTCTCTCTCTCTCTCTCTCTCTCTCTCTCTCTCTCTCTCTCTCTCTCTCTCTCTCTCTCTCTCTCTCTCTCTCACACACACACACACCCACAAACCCCTTTTGTGCATATTGGTTAAAGAAGAAAGCCCATGTAATAATAGGTAGGCCTCTACGTCCTTGCTCTGTTATTGGTTACATCCGTCATCTTCTGTGAATTATCTAAACTGCTAAAACGCTATTCTTGTCGGTGGAGGGGGGGGGGGGGGAGGGGGGGGAGGTTTACAGATAGTACTTGCTGCCGTTGCAACTCGCCTGGTGTACTGTAGGCACTAGTTTCATGTCATTGCACTGATTCTTTGGCTATGCGTACTTGCATTTTCTCTATTTCCTACCCTTTTCTGTTCCCTTCCTGTTCCCTATAATTAGAAATTCAATTGTGACGTCATTCTTCAAAAGTTCACAACGTTCAGTTATTTTGGTTAATCTACATTCCCGCTCTTATTAGGCTCCCAGGGCTGGTGTTAGATTTGAAGTCTAGAGTTACAATGGTCTTCACATCTCTCTCTCTCTCTCTCTCTCTCTCTCTCTCTCTCTCTCTCTCTCTCTCTCTCTCTCTCTCTTTGTAGGTCTTGGTAAAGGTGATATTGCAATCATAAGATCCTATAATGGTTAACTGGTACGAATATCTATTTCTTTGACAGCTGACATTGTAGAGAGAGAGAGAGAGAGAGAGAGAGAGAGAGGAGAGAGAGAGAGAGAGAGAGAGAGAAAGAGAGAGAGACCTCATTTTCCAACTGCTCTATTTGTTGAGTGTGTAGAGAGTCTGTATAGGGCTTATCCATTTTGTAATTAAAGGAAAAAGCGAAGTCTATTTATACTCTTCATCTCCCTGAGCCTTTTTGTCTGGTGGATATCAATTTAACATCTTTTATATAGATTATAATACTGAGTAGTAAGAGCTGTATTTTACCAACATTTCTATATACTAGTAGTAATTTTATGAATAGTGAACTTTTGCTCCATTATAAAAAAATACATACAGATGGTGTATGTCTATACATATTTTTGTACATAAGTATGTATGCACCTATATGCATCCATGCCAGTACCTACCTATATATGTGTAAGTACGTCCATGAATAATAATCTCCCTTTTGATGTATGTGCTCTTGTGATAAATCCGCCCAGTCTACTCTTACCAAAAGAGTTTAATTAACAACGAGTCGTGTTTATGAACAATATTGATAATGCAATATAAGGGATATTTATTAGATTATGTCGAAAATGTCTTAGTCAATAAGTGTTTAAGGAGAAGTTCTCCCTCTCTCCAGTATTTGATTCTAAGCTATTTTCCCTGTGGGAGGCCCTTGGGCTTAGAGCATCCTGCTTATCCAACTAGGGCTGTAGCTTAGCAAGTAATAATAATAATAATAATAATAATGATAATAATAATAATAATAATAATAATAAAATATCAAAATAATTAATAATAATAATAATAATAATGATAATAATGATAAAAATAAAATCAATTAATGATAATAATAATAATAATAATAATAATAATAATAATAATAATAATAAAAATAAAATTAATTGATAATAATAATGATAATAATAATAATAATAAAAATCAAAATAATTAGTAATAATAATAATAATAATAATAATAATAATGATAACCTAAATAATTAATAATGATAATAACAATAATAATAATAATAATAATAATAATAATAGTAATAATAATAATGATAATAAAAATAATAATAATAATAATAATAACAATAATAATTATAAAAATCAAAATAATGATAATAATAATAATAATAATAATAATAATAATAATAATAATAATAACTTGAATGAAATGTTGAGGATCAAATGACTTGAGAGATGATCTAGGAATTGATTTTGTTTCTATGTCTTGTGATATCATTAATGAACAGAAAATAGATCGTTGATTATAATTGCTTTGTGTTGAATGTTGAGTGTTAATCTTGTGATTAAAATTGAATAACAAAATAATACAATAAAGTCATCATATTAAATGTTATTTATAATTATTTCTATCTGCAAAATCTGTTAAGAAAACACCGCTGTTAGATAAGTCAGTAATGTGTTTAATACAACAATCTTACAATGCAAGAAATAATGATTTGTGTGTGTGAGAGAGAGAGAGAGAGAGAGAGAGAGAGAGAGAGAGAGAGAGAGAGAGAGAGAGAGAGAGAGAGAGAGAGATTCGTAATTACTCTGAATAGGGTTCCAAATCAAGCGCTTCCAGGGTGATTCAAAAACCCATTATTATTATTATTATTATTATTATTATTATTATTATTATTATTATTACTGTCCAAGCTACAACCCTAGTTGGAAAAGCAAAGTGCTATAAGCCCAGGGGCTCCAACAGGGAAAAATAGCCCAGTGAGGAAAGGAAATAAGGAAATAAATAAATGAAGAGAATAAATTAACAATAAATCAATCTAAAAAAAAAGTAACAACGTCAAAACAGATATGTCATATATAAACAGTAAAAAGACTCATGTCCGCCTGGTCAACAAAAAAGCATTTGCTGCAACTTTGAACTTTTGAAGTTCTACTGATTCAACTACCCGATTAGGAAAATCATTCCACAACTTGGTAACAGCTGGAATAAAACTTCTAGAGTACTGCGTAGTATTGAGCCTCATGATGGAGAAGGCCTGGCTATTAGAATTAACTGCCTGCCTAGTATTTCGAACAGGATAGAATTGACCAGGGAGATCTGAATGTAAAGGATGGTCAGAGTTATGAAAAATCTTATGCAACATGCATAATGAACTCATTGAACGACGGTGCCAGAGATTAATATCTAGATCCGGAATAAGAAATTTAATAGACCGTAAGTTTCTGTCCAACAAATTAAGATGAGAATCAGCAGCTGAAGACCAGACAGGAGAACAATACTCAAAACAAGGTAGAATGAAAGAATTAAAACACTTCTTCAGAATAAATTGATCACCGAAAAAAATAATCCAATTTTTTTGTGCAATTGAAGAAGACACAGACCTTATATGTTTCTCAAAAGTAAATTTGCTGTCGAGAATCACACCTAAAATTTTAAAAGAGTCATACAAATTTAAAGAAACATTATCAATACTGAGATCCGGATGTAGAGGAGACACCGTCCTTGACCTACTTACAATCATACTTTGAGTTTTGTTAGGATTCAACTCCATACCCCATAATTTGCACCATGCACTAATTTTAGCTAAATCTCTATTAAGGGATTCACTAACCCCAGATCTACATTCAGGGGATGGAATTGATGCAAAGAGAGTAGCATCATCTGCATATGCAACAAGCTTGTTTTCTAGGCCAAACCACATGTCATGTGTATATAGTATGAAAAGTAATGGGCCAAGAACACTACCCTGTGGAACACCGGATATCACATCCCTATACTCACTATGGTGCCCGTCAACAACAACTCTTTGAGATCTATTACTTAAAAAATCAATAATAATGCTAAGAAACGACCCACCCACTCCCAACTGTTTCAGTTTGAAAACAAGGGCCTCATGATTAACACGGTCAAAGGCAGCATTAAAATTAAGGCCAATCATACGAATTTCCTGACCACAATCAAGGGATTTCTGTACAGCACTGGAGATTGTGAGAAGGGCATCACATGCTCCAAGGCCTTTACGAAAACCAAATTGCAAACTAGGGAGTAGATGATTACCTTCAGCAAACATATTAAGACGTTTTGCCAGGAGACGTTCAAAAACTTTAGATAATATGGGAGTTATGGAAATTGGGCGGTAATCAATGGGACTTGAGCTACCACAAACACATTTACATAGAGGAGCAACATTACCAATTCTCCAACAAGTGCTAAAAGCTCCTCTTCTTGCTAACTTGCGCAAAATAACAGATAACTTTGGGGCTAAGAAATCTGCTGTCTTTATGAAAAACAAAGGAAAAATACCATTTGGGTCTACACCTCCATAAGCATCAAGGTCCATCAACAGAGCTTTAATCTCACGAGATCGAAAAGCTAAACTAGTTAGTTTAGCTTCAGGAAAACAGGAATGAGGAAGTTCAAGTTTTTCATTACTTTGTTTACTGTCAAAAACATCAGCCAAAAGGGTTGCCTTTTCCTTTGGACAGTGAGTGACTGAGCCATCTGGTTTAAGTAAAGGAGGAACTGTTGCATCTACACTAAAGAGTGCAGATTTAAGGGTAGACCACCATTTTTGTTCCTGAGTTGTACCAGAAAGGGTTTCTTATATGGTTAAATTGTACTCCATTTCAGTTGAGGCATAAACTCTCTGAGCAAAAGCTCGAAGTTGAGTATAGTTGTTCCAGGTCAAATCTGATCTGTTACCCTTCTAAGGGTGATAGGCCTCCTGCTTCTCCAAATAAGCACGTCTACAATCATCATTGAACCACGGTTTGTCCTTCACTCGGTACCTTAGCACACGAGAAGGGATACGCCTATCAATTATGTTGACTAGATTCTCATTTAAAGGGACAACAGGATCTACACTATATAATTGTGACCAATTCAAGCACAAAAGATCATGCAAAATCCCATTCCAGTCTGCATGGGATTTCCTATAGATTTTACAAGAATATGATATATCAGGGACAGGCTGCTCAGTCTTCACTAATAATGAAATCAAGGCATGATCAGATGTCCCGACTGGAGAACCAACCTTACTAGTTATAACGCCAGGGGAGTCAGTGTAGACGAGGCCCAAGCAATTACCAGACCTGTGAGTAGCTTCATTTATGATTTGCTCACAGCCTGATTCAGAGGCAAAGTCTAAAGCTCTTAAGCCATGGCGATCGGTAGGAGAGATAGAACTTAACCACTCCGTATGGTGAGCATTAAAATCACTAACAAAGACAAAAAAAGCCTTTCTATCATCTTCTTGTATCTTGGCCATAATGGTAAGAAGACAATCGAAGATAGAATCATCCATGTCTAGATTCCGGTAGATTGAACACAAATAAAAGTTGTTATGCCTGCCACAAACTTTTATTACCTGAATCTCATGACATCCACATTGATAGCAGAACTTATGAGAAGCAGAGTACTCGGTCCTAATATACACCGCCATTCCCCTGGCCCTAGGGATGGCATCACGTTTCAACATTATTGGCCTCTTGAAACCAGTTATAAGGAGCTCAGATGAGTGCCTCATATTAGAAACCAAAGTTTCTGAGCACAAAAGAATATCATATTGTCTGGACGCAACTGTAAGGTCTTGGATATTTGCATGAAGACCACGAATATTGCAATACAGAAGACGACATTGACGAAATCTAGGACGTACTGGTCCCGGATTTCACTCAATGTCTCCAGACAGCATAAGAATTAATAGAAATAAAAAAGAGACATCATACTTAAAAACTAGATCAACAAGAATTATAACAAAAACAATATGTACAGAATTATAAATAAAGTGATTGATGATACCCATAGACTATACTAAAAAGTCGGAAAAACTGGTCAACTTGGAGGAGCCGATACACCATGCAAGGCTAAATACCTTCCAGGATAGCCACTTCAACTGAAGGAAGGACAGTAAGGATGGTTTAGAGAAGAAAAGGTCAGAAAAAGGAAAAGACAACCTCTTGATAAACCACCAGGCATCCATGGCCCTTCTATTAAGCCTGCCCAACAAACAATTTAAAAAAAACAAGAGGAAGAGAAAAAAAAATAATAAGATAGAATGGTGTGCCCGAGTGTGCCCTCAAGCAAGAGAACTCTAACCCAAGGCAGTGGAAGACCATGGTACAGAGGCTATGGCACTACCCAAGACTAGAGAACAATGGTTTAATTTTGGAGTGTCCTTCTCCTAGAAGAGCTGCTTACCATAGCTAAAGAGTCTCTTCTACCCTTACCAAGAGGAAAGTACACTGAACAAATTGCAGTACAGTAATTAACCCCTTGGGTGAAGAAGTGTTGAGTATCTCATTGTTGTCAGGTGCATGAGGAAAGACGAGAATATGTAAAGAATAGGCCAGACTATTCTGTGTAAGTGTAGGCAAAGAAAAAATAAGCCGTGACCAGAGAGATGGATCCAATGCATTACTGTCTGACCAGTCAAAGGATCCAATACCTCTCTAGTGGTAGTATCTCAACGGGCGGCTGGTACCCTGGCCAACCTACAACCTATATATTGAAGATCCTATTATCCATGATGAGAAACCACTTTCTCGTAGCTCAGAGGACAAGAGTATGCTAAAAACAGCTCTTATGGTCGAAACTCAAAAGAAATCGGTTCAATAATCGTCCTTGTCTCACGGAGTAAGACCTTGCTGAACGCCCTTATCCATCAAATGCTCATTCGGTCGAAAAGGTGAAATATTCGACCTTCCGAATCTGGTGCGAGGAGGCAGACTTAGAGACTAAAACTGGTATTTTATTGTATATTATAAATAATAATAATAATAATAATAATAATAATAATAATAATAATAATAATAATTATTATTATTATTATTATTATTATTATTATTATTATTATTAGCTAATATACAACCATAGTTGGAAAAACAGGATGTTATAAGCCCAAGGGCTCCAACAGGGAAAAATAGCCCGTTGAGGAAAGGAAATAGAGAAATAGGTAAACTACAAGAGAAGTAATGAACAAATAATTGTTCATTACTTCTCGAATATATTAAGAACAGTAACAACATTTATTATGATGCAATATGTTCTGGACTAGTGCTCCCTTTCTTTTTACTCATAATGTTGATAGAAAACAAAATGAAGAGGACCTATATGTGTGTGTATGTTTGTATGTATGTATGTATATTTTCCCCTCTCTAACTTATTCGAGCCAGCTCTGTAAAAGTCGAGTTTGACTCATTTGGCTGATAAATCTCCTCTTTTAATGATAATAATTCCCTTATATTGGCTTTAAACGGAATCATTATGAATAAACAGAAAAATAATGTTCTCCAGAGACTGGCATGTATTAGACTTATCGGAATGAATCGAAATTGCATTGAATCAACAGGCCAGTACCAGTACGATGAGGACAGGGAAGTGGGGAATATGGGGAAAGGATAAGTACCCCTGGATACAATCCAGTTTATAGCCCGAGGGCAGGTACCTGGGATTGGAAAGGAGAAGGGAAAAGGGGGGGAAAATGAAGTACAGGGAAAGAATAAAAGAGAGGGGCAGACCCTCATGCGACATTAGATAGTAGTAGAGTTATTTCAAGACAGGAAGAGACAGGAAGGAATAGAAAGGTTTTTTGGCCAGAGATGGATTTCGAAAACCAATAACATTCGACCTCGGAGTCAGTGTTACCATGTTGTCACCTTTGGGGGGAAAACGTACAGTAGTTATATGTAATGGCGCGGACCTGCCGCTGTGACAACGTTACCACCTCTCCCTGTTGGCAGCACGTTTATCGTGGACACTTCAGAAGTCTCTACCATTGACTACAATTGTCTCAGGTTACAGTTCTCTTGCTTGAGGGTACACAGCATCATCATTATTCTTTCTTGATTTTATTTCTTCACAAGGATATTTTCCATGTTGAAGCCCTACTTTTCCAACTCATAATAATAATAATAATAATAATAATAATAGGTAGTAGGTTGGCCAGGGCACCAGCCACCCGTTGAGATACTACCGCTAGAGAGTTATGGGGTCCTTTAACTGGCCAGACCAATACTACATTGGATCCTTCTCTCTGGTTACGGTTCATTTTTCCCTTTCCCTACACACACACAACGAATAGTCTGGCATATTCCTACATATTCTCTTCAGTCCTCACACACTTGAGAACACTGAGTTTACCAAACAATTCTTCTTCACCTAAGGGGTTAACTACTGCACTGTAATTGTTCAGTGGCCCTTTATCCTCTTGGTAAGGGTAGAAGAGACTCTTCAGCTATGGTAAGCAGCTCTTTTAGGAGAAGGACACTCCAAAATAAAACCATTGTTCTCTAGTCTTGGGTAGTGCCATAGCCTCTGTATCATGGTCTTCCACTGTCTTGGGTTAGAGTTCTCTTGCTTGAGGGTGCACTCGGGCACACTTTTCTATCTTAATTAACTTCCTCTTATTTTGTTGAAGTTTTTGTAGTTTATATTGTTACTTTTCTTAAAATATTTTATTTTTCCTGTTTCCTTTCCTCACTGGGCTATTTTCCATGTTGTGGCTAATAACATCCTTCTTTTACAACTAGGGTTGTAGCTTAGCAAGAAATAATAATAATAATAATAATAGTAATAATGTACATGGTCCATACAAGTGCCGTTTACTCTACATGGTCCATTTAAGTGCCGTTTACTGTACATGATCCATTTAAGTGCCGTTTACTGTACAGGGTCCATATAGGTGCCGTTTACTATACATGGTCCAATCAAGTGCTGTTTACTGTACAGGGTCCATATAGGTGCCGTTTACTATACATGGTTTATATGAGTGCCGTCTACTGTACATAACTTCATGCAGTTACAAGTAATAAACAGAGGAGCAGATTGATCAAATGTAGACACAAGAAAAGTTCCCAGTTCTTCTTGAGCTTTTAAATATGCGTTCATAAGACAATGATGCTCTTTAATATATATTTGTAATTTATCATGTGTTTTTTAATACACAGGAAAATCAAATGAAAAATTTTCAAACAATCTACGTATTATCGTCTTGGTCTTTAATAATTTAAACACAATTCTGAATACAAAACGTCTTGTTTGATTAAACCTTCTGGTTGTAATTAGGCCTAATTTGCCGGTATGATAAATTAAATAATAAAGAGATTCTCAATCTTTACTTTTATCCCTTAATTATTATACCTTCATATCAGATGGGATAATAACACCTGGCTATCATTAGGTTTTTGCCGCGAATAAAAGATAGTTAAAAAGATATACATATATATATATATATATATATATATATATATATATATATATATATATATATATATATATATATATATATATATACAGTAGATCTGTGTCTGTACAACAGCTGAACTGAAATCTGTTGTATTCTGAAGGTTTTAGCTTTGATATTTGACTTGAATCTAAATTGGAAAACTTTTTTTAAACAACATTTAGCTGCAGTTGGACAGCATAGACCTATGTAGGAAAACTGACCAAACCCCTCGACATGACTGAGTAGTAGTAAAACAGTAGTTAAAACTTGGTTATAAGCTTAAAACTTTTAATTCAATTTTCTATTTACGAACAATAACAACGAAAAATATTCAAATAATTGATGGAAGTAAAACCTAAGAAAACATTTCAGCGGTGTAGTGTGTTGCTGCAGGTTGCATGGAAACATAGGCTTAGCTAGTGGTGTTAGTTTGTTTGTTTGAACAATGATACTTATTTTGGTCCTCCAGTTTCACATTTTCAATTTAATATGACGGAAAGGTCAAATTGAAATATGTTATAGTTAATAATAAATGAAATTAGCAAAAAGGAAAATAACTATATGACATTTTAGTGTGTATCCCAGTTATCTGGAGTAAGCAGTTCCCACCCTTACGATATCAGAGAGTAAGGGTCATTTCAGTTTTTTTTTTTTTTTTTTTTTTTTTTTTTTTACAATGGTATACGTCCTTTTAACGGAAGAATTTTCATTCGATTTCATATGGCGTCGGCTTCGTTTATGAATCTTGGATTTAATATCATTAATCATAACTTTATTTGATATTTTCATGCTTTATTTGAGTGTAGGCCTATGTGACTTGATTTGCAGATGCATATTTCATGCCTATGACCGTAAAACGTTTACAATGATGACTACTTGTGCAAAGTCGAAGTTGGAATTAATGACATTCGAACACAAAATACGTCTACTTCGAGATCATGTAAAACTAGGCCTACACCATTGTTTCTTATCTACATTTCCTCTATTATTTGAATATTTTGAGCATAATTATCTGAGGGCCAGGGTAGGAGAGAGGAGGGGAGAACGGGGTAGGATACGGTGTAGGATAGGGGAGGGACTTGGTAGGATACGGGAAGGACAAGTGTGTAGCATCTAAGGTCTGTTACAAGGAGCAACGTGTTAATGTAAATGTGTGTGTGTGTGCATGTGCTTGTGCAAGGCTGCTACCTTCAACAGGATTCCTAATGTTTCAGCTTTTCTAGACCTTAACAGGTCTATATTCTTAAGAAGTTCCCTTTTATAATAAACGAGAAAATAATATATATATATATATATATATATATATATATATATATATATATATATATATATATATATATATATATATAACGAAAATAGTAATCAATGACACATTATGAGCAATTTAAAAACATTTATATTCCAAGAAACGAATGATTCCAGTAAGCGATGAGCAGCGTTGTCAAATTTCCTCCTGACACCTTTATTTCCCTTAATAACACCGATACTGAGGTAGACGTTCCATTTACATTTGGCAACAAGTGAGACTAATAAGAAACTACGCTTTAGCATTACAGGGAATATATAGAATAGAATTCTCTCTCTCTCTCTCTCTCTCTCTCTCTCTCTCTCTCTCTCTCTTATTTGATAACGCTTTGTCTGATATCCCTTCGTTCTTGCATAACATTATCCGTTGCTTATTGGTATATATGAAACGTGATTGCCTGTCTAAGCAGAGGTCTATGTGTACGAGAGAGAGAGAGAGAGAGAGAGAGAGAGAGAGAGAGAGAGAGAGAGTGAGTTTATTCGTACTCAGTAAAGTTTAGAGACTAAACCCAAGTCCATCTAGTTAGCTTCTCTGCTTCCACCATGGCTGGTTTACACACACGGACATAAGGTAGCTTCCCCCATCGGCCTCCCCTCTAAATCAGAAGTATTACTAATAATGAAATAGTCTTCAACAACACGTGTCAGTAAGGGTTTGATTTTAATCTCCAATCGTCTATGTCTACAAAACGAAATAAAAGGATAAGTTCGAAACAACGAAGCTTCCACTTTGAATTTAATGTTTTCCTGATAGTTTCGTTCTAAGATTTATTCGATTGATCACGAAGCTCCAGAGATGATATTTCTAGAATAATTTCAGTCAGAGAGAGAGAGAGAGAGAGAGAGAGAGAGAGAGAGAGAGAGAGAGAGAGAGAGAGAGCACAAACGAACGAAACGTCATAAGTACTCTATTCTCAAAGTCCTAATGTTCGATTTGACTCATCAACATCGGCTTCGTTTTCAAAATTTGGATTTTAAGTTGTAAATCATAACTTTATATTTGAAGTGTCATTTTGCTGTAGGCCTAAGTGACTTGATTAGCAGATGCCTATTCCATGCCTAAAGCCGTAAAGCATTTACAATGATAACTACTTATGCGAAGTTGAAGTTAGAATTAAAGTCATTCGAACACTAGATACGTCTCCTTCGCGATTAGGATAAAGTGAATGAATTTGATACGTAAAACTATGTAGGATTTCTTTAGTATTTGAATAATTTTTGCATAATTACCTGAGAAGATAATTATTTTTCTTTTATTTAGTCTAGTGAAATGGAATAGGACTAACATCTGCGGTCCGTTGCAAGGAGCATCTTAGTCTGGTTAATGTGCGTGCGTGCGTTTGTTATGGTAAATGTGCGTGCGTGCGTTTGTTATGGTAAATGTGCGTGCGTGCGTTTGTTTGCGCAAAAATAATACCTTGAACAAATGAGATTTCTAGACGATAATGAGTGTATAATTAATATATATATATATATATATATATATATATATATATATATATATATATATATATATATATATATATATATATATATATATATTGAAAATTTGCGTTTCATAATAAAGATGAAAATTATATAAATAATATAATGAAAATAACAATAAATGACACATGATGAACAAAATAGAAAAAAAGAAAAAGAAAACAATAGAGAAAACCTACTTAGAAAACAATGGCGTAGGTCTCCTTTACATATCAAAATTCATT
The DNA here is from genome assembly GCF_036898095.1 of Palaemon carinicauda. Taxonomy (NCBI): domain Eukaryota; kingdom Metazoa; phylum Arthropoda; class Malacostraca; order Decapoda; family Palaemonidae; genus Palaemon; species Palaemon carinicauda. The sequence goes on along the minus strand of NC_090727.1, from coordinate 102,215,873 downwards.
CACTTTATCCTAACGTTTCGTATGTGCTCTCTCTCTCTCTCTCTCTCTCTCTCTCTCTCTCTCTCTCTCTCTCTCTCTCTCTCTCTCTCAAGCAAACCTTTCGACTTAGAAAGAAAAGGAATCATACTAAATATTTTATTCATGACCTCTTTAGCAGGAGGAGGAATTTATGTTTGAAAAATATATATTTTCCGCTTTGTATACCATCCAAGTGAGTTTCTTTTTCCAGTAAATAGAAAAATTTTACCTAATTAGTTTATTGGCAATTCTGGACCCCTTCCTGTTGTGGTAATCCATTTTTGCTAGAACTGTTTACGAGTATTTATTTCTCTTTAAGATTATTCTATAAATGCAAAGATACTCTTATCTAGACATTCTTTTTGAGTGAACTCATTTTATTTTATATCTTATTCATCTATTATATGTAATGAATATTTTATACGTATTTTTAAAATAATTTTTTAGTTGATTTAGCCAACTGGGCCCATGTTCCTAAAGGTATCAACAGATGGCCTCAGTGAGGTCATTTTGGAAGTAAAACATTGGAAAGAAAATCCAGCCTTAAGGAACGATTGATGAGTTATCTTTCGATGTCCTTAGCCAATAGGAACGCTCCATTCGGGCAACGGTAGGGAAATTAGCCAATAGGAACGCTCCTTTCGAGCAACGGTAAAGAAACATAGTCCTTAGCCAATAGGAACACGCCATTCGGGCAAACTGTTAGGAAATAGTGGTTTGCTCTTTCAGCTACGTAAAAGAGCCAAATGCCAGTTCATGAAATACCATTGGAAAATTTTATTTTGGTACTTTCTTTCGAATAAATATATAGAATAAAACTTTGAATATTATAGATTTTATATTCCATTTATAGTAAGTATTGGCAATATATTAAACCCATATCATAATTACATGGTACGTATGCACTCTTAATCAAAGTATCTTCTATGGGCTGAAAATGCATTTTTAATATTGATCTAATTTTTTGTTAACTGTTCTATAAACAAAGGCAAATCAAATAAATTTTTATATTGTTTATTTTTTTTCAAATATGAATCTTGGTTGAAAAATCAGTTAACATTGAAGTAGTGCATTAAATTTACACAAGATATTTTTGACAGTTTATTTTTCAGATACTAATAAAAATAGGTATAAATATTAAAATATATCATCTGCAATTTACACAAAAGAGAGAGAGAGAGAGAGAGAGAGAGAGAGAGAGAGAGAGAGAGAGAGAGAGAGATCATGCGTATTTTATTTAAAAATGAGTTTATTGTTAACCTTTGTGTATATATATATATGCAGACACAAAGGTTAACAAAAAGAAATATATATATATATATATATATATATATATATATATATATATATATATATATATATATATATATATATGCAGACACAGAGGTTAACAAATACATATATATATATATATATATATATATATATATATATATATATATATATATATATATATATATATACACCACACACACACGCACACACACACACACATATCTATATATATATATATATATATATATATATATATATTATATATATATATATCTGTATATATATATATATATATATATATATATATATATATATATATATATATATATATATATATACTCGCAAGAACAACAAACATAGCCATTTCTGGTCCAGTGTAGGAGAAATGCCTCAGACATGTCTTTATTCATGTTGGGTTTGGCCAGTTTTCATCACCACATTGGCCAGTGTGGATTAGTGATTTGGGGAGACTTTCAACGTAGTATGGGTAGCCCTGACAAGTACAGTTTTGCTGATCACGCCGTTACACAAACACTTTCACCACGTTAAGGTATCCCCACTCAGAAAGTGATACTGTATATATATATATATATATATATATATATATATATATATATATATATATATATATATATATATATATATATATATTGTAACTTAGTTGTCATTAATTTCTGAATTATTTAAGTTTTTAGACTTTTAATGTTAAGTATAGAAGTGTTGTATTCTTTCTTTATTAGCTTTTTGTCTCCTCACCTGTGGTTATCTTGGTGTTTATTATTGGCTAACGACTATTTTATATTTTCAAGTTGTGTTGGTTACGAGGCAGCTCTCCTTCATTATCCGAGGTATGGAGGTTTACGCTTGGAGGAGTTGGGCTCGGTGTGTTTCTGAGCCTCCAACCTTGAAGGGCACGATAATTGCTGCTGGATCTATATTATTCATCGCCATTGCAAAGGTGCGTTGTGAAGCTGTTTAGCTTTCCCAGGATATCCTCGCTCTGCATTAAGGATTTTTATCCTATATATATTGTACTGCCCTTGGTTCAGTAAAAGCCAAGGGGACCTCTCTGCCCCAAGGTAAAGATTTTGATCATTATATTTGTGTGCCGGGCCCGTGACCTGTACTCCTGGGCGGTCTGCATTATTGGAGCATTCAACACCATTGTTTTGGATCCGTGTTTTCTGCCACCTGAATTAAGTCTCCAGCTGGAGAGTTTATTGTCCTCTGAGGAGACCCCTAGAAGTGTATGAGGAATTTGTTAGGGATATTTAGTGTGTATTTTGCTAGGTTATTCTTACTTTTCGTTTGCCTCCTCCTTTCTGGACCCTCTCCCCTTTTTGTATGCTTGTGTTGATGACCTTTCTTTAATTGTGTAATTGTTTTCTTTTACAGGGAGTTTAAGAGTTTAGAGTGTTTATCATTAATTACTGTATTGTTGAGGTTCAGGTGTTATTTCTGTCTGAAACTTGTGTATTAAAATTAAGTATATTTTTGTGGTATTTTCTTTGTCCCCTTGAATTGACTTTGCACTCTTATTGAAATTGTATACTATTCCACCGTTTGTGGACTTAGTATGGTACTTAAGTGAATACTGTTAGAAAAGTTTAGTGTTTTTGTGTGGTGGTCAAGCAATCTATCACAAAATGGCGACCTTGCCAGGATCTTTTCGTTCTTAAGTATTCACCGGTGTATGTGCAAAGTAAATTCTTGGGGTTGTTTTTCAGGCAGCATATTTTCACCTCCTCGTGGTTTTTTTTTTTTTTTTTTTTTTTTTTTTTTTGTATTGTGTGAATAATAGTGGTCATCATGGTTAATGTACTAGACCTCCTTAGCGGAGAGGGGTGGCAAGAAAGGCTTGCAGAGTTGAATAGGGAATATTTGGAAATTGTAGCAGAACATTTTGAATTGGAATATGATGTGTCAATAAGAAAGGGTGTATTACTATTGCAAATTTATGAATGTGTTAAAACTGTAAAGGCTGGTGGGGACAAGTGAAACCTGATAAAGCACTGTTGTCTGTAGAAATTTTGGATAGGCAAATTGCTCTGAGGCAGATGGAGTTTGAAATAGCTCTGAGGCAGATGGAGTTTGAAATAGAAAAGTTTAAGGCGGAGGAAAGAGAAAAGGAGAGGCAGCATGAGATTGCCATGAAAAACTCAGGTTCCTCTTCTTCCTCTCCCCCTTCCCCAAATAGGTCAGTAACGCCTGCTATTAATTTAGCGCAGGCTCTCAAATTTGTGCCTAAATTTGAGGAAGACAATATTGCAGAGTTTTTTGTATCATTTGAGAGGATTGCAGCAAGGTTGGAGTGGCCCCAAGAGTATTGGACCACTCTTATACAAAGTAAATTGATTGGAAGAGCTCAGAGGGTGTATGTAACTCTGGAGGAGGATCTGTCATCAGACTCTGAGTGTGTGAAGGCTATTGGCTTGAAGGCCTATGAGTTAGTCCCTGAAGCCTATAGGCAACGCTTCAGGAACTTAGAAAAAAGTAGGGAGCAATCTTTTATTGAATTCGCAAGATCGAAGGAACAATATGCTAGTGATTAGTTCAAGTCCAAGGAAGTTGTAAATTTTGAGAAATTGAAGGAGTTAATGTTGGTGGAGGAGTTCAAGAGGTGTGTTCCGGATAAACTGAAGGTTCACCTCGAAGAGTTAAAGCTAGAGACCATTCAGGAGGTAGCCATCGCTAGTGATGAGTATTATTTGTCTCATAAGAGTGAGTTAGGGGGAGTAACAAAAATTGTTAAGTCTGGATGGGGTAAAGTAGGTAGGAATAATAATTCTAACAATAATAATAATAATAATAATAATAATGCAGGGATGTTTACTAGAAATAATTATAGAGGTAATGATCAAGGCAATGCCAATACTAATATTAATTTTTCTCCTAACAGGAATAATAGACCTAAGATATATAATCCCGAGAAATTGAAAACATTGACGTGCTTCTTTTGCAATAAGAAGGGGCACGTAAAGAGCATGTGTTATGCGTTTAGAAACTCTCAAAATGGTAATGTTAGGCCAGTGATGGGTGTGGAAGAGAGAGAGAGAGAGAGAGAACCTACCCCAACAACATCCGCTGATCAATGACTACCTGGTTGTTTTGACAGATATTTGTCCTTCGGTAGTGTCTCTTTCGCCAATTCGTCCGAGAAAAGACGTTTGCATATTTTGCGTGATACCGGTGCAGCTCAGTCTTTGATATTAAGAGAGGCATTACCTTGCAATTTTGTACCAAAAAGTGGGGAATTTGTGTTATTGGCTGGTTTTCCTGATACGGTAAAATCGTATGCCATGGAAAATTTTAATTTAATCTGCCCTTCCTTTGCAGGGAATTTGAAATTGGCCATCGTTGATAAATTTCCGGTTAAAAATGTTGATGTTGTGATAGGGAATGATGTTGCTCGGAAGAATAATACTTGTCCCATACTGATTAACCCTGATAGTGAAGTAGCAGCAGTTACTCGTTCTAGTGCTAAAGTTGTTGACGCTGCAGAGTCAACAAATGATCTAGATTTACGTAGTATAGAACGTAGTGATAGCGTAGTTGTAGATCTTGGGATTGTGAAGGACAAACTGAATTGGACTATTGAAGAGCTAATCAAAGCTCAGAAAAAGGATTTTCGGGATCTCCCTATTGAGTCAGGTGAGGTGACTGATATAACCGGTCCCAAATTTAAAACAATTAATAATATTTTATATAGGTTGACTAGGCCTATGGAGGCTGATAACTTTGATTATGAAATTTTGAAACAGATAATGGTTCCATTTGTTTACAGGAATGAGTTGATATCATTGGCGCATGAAAGTGGTTTGGCCGGACATTTTGGCATTCATAAGACTTCTGGCAAGTTGTTAATGAATTATTATTGGCCGAAGTTGAAGGCGGACGTAAAGAAGTTTGTCAATAGCTGTGATGTTTGTCAAAAGGTCGGTAAACCTAATCAGCTTATTCCAAAAGCGCCTCTATGTCCTATTCCAGTGGTTTCCGAACCTTTCACGGAGGTCATTATTGATATTGTTGGACCATTACCAAGGACTCGTAGTGTAAATGAATATATTTTGACTATCATGGATAGGATGTCTCGATATCCCGAGGCAATACCACTACGTACGATAAAAAGTGTTAAAATTGTAGATGTACTAATTGACTTTTTTACCAGGTTTGGGATGCCTAAAATTATTCAATCGGATTGTGGTTCTAATTTTGTTAGCAGGTATTTCAGAGATAAAATGGCAGAGTTCAATATAAAACATGTGACCTCTTCTCCATATCATCCAGAAAGTCAGGGAGCTCTGGAGAGATTTCATCAAACCCTGAAATCGATGGTAAAGAAATATTGTTTGATTAATGGTTCTGAATGGGATAAGGAATTACCTTATTTGTTGTTCGCTTTTCGTTCTGTCCCAAGTCAGTCTTTAGGTTTTTCGCCTTTCAGCCTTGTGTTTGGCCATTGTGTTCGAGGTCCTTTTGATGTTGTTCGAGAGTCCTGGGAGGGAGACATCCCTGAGATCAATTTATTAGATTATGTGTCTAATCTAGGTGATAAGTTAACAAAGGCTTGGAAATTTGCAGGTGAAAATTTATTGTGTAGCCAAAAAAGAATGAAGTACTTTTTTGACTGAAGGTCTAAAGCACGTGACTTTGCGGTAGGCGACAAAGTTTTGGTTTTGTTACCCATTCCTGGAAATCCATTGAAAGCATCTTTTTCAGGTCCTTGGAAAATTCTGAAAAAAATTAGTGAAGTTAATTATTTAGTAGAGACTCCCGAGAGAAGGAAACCTTTTCAGCTTTGTCACATAAATATGTTGAAGGCTTATGTAGAACGGGAGAAAGTCATTCCCGTGGCAACCATAGGGAATGCTGTAGTTTCCGAGAACGATAAACTTTTTTCTTTTTCAGAGGGTGAAAGTATTGATGATAATGGTTTTAATGGAAGTGAATGGCGTTCAGATAATAAGATTTCTTTGAAATATTTTTCTGGTATGGTTTCTCATTTAAGTAATGAAGAACAAAAGTCTTTAAAGAAATTGGTATCTAATTATAATGAATTATTTTCGGATGTACCGGGAAGGACTAATGTCCTTGAACATGACGTGGACGTAGGCAGTGCCACTCCTGTGAAACGAGCGCCCTACAGGTTGAATCCCTTTAAAAATGAGGTTGTAGCGAAGGAAGTTGATTATATGCTAAAACATGACCTAATTGAACCTAGTCAAAGTCCTTGGTCATCACCTGTTGTATTGGTAAAGAAACCCGACGGTAATTTCAGGTTATGTTTTGATTACCGTAAATTGAATGAAGTGTCTAAATCTGATTGTTATCCATTACCACGAATTGAGGATTGTATTGATCGTATGGGTAAGGCCAAGTACATTAGTAAATTCGATTTGCTGAAAGGTTATTGGCAGGTTCCTCTTTCGAAGCGGGCAAGGGCCCTGTCCGCTTTCGTAACACCCCAGGGACTATTTCAATGTAAAGTGATGCCGTTTGGTATGAAGAACGCGGCTGCCACCTTTCAGAGGTTAATGAATACTTTAGTCAATGGTTTAGAGGGGTGTGTAGTTTATATTGATGATATTGTTATTTATAGTAATGATTGGGAAACTCATTTAAAACGTATTAGGGCACTGTTTGAGGTTTTGAAGAAAGCAGGTTTAGTAATTAATTTAAAGAAAAGTGAATTCGCAAAGGCGAGGGTCGTATATTTGGGTCATGAAGTTGGTAATGGTAAAGTTGCTCCTAAGCAAGCAAATATCGAATGTATTGAAAAAATGTTAATCCCTAAGTGCAGGAGGGATGTCAGAAGATTCCTTGGGTTGGGTGGGTACTACCGAAGGTTTGTTAGAAATTTTTCTGACATCGCCGATCCTTTGACTAATCTCTTAAAAAAGAAGGTAGCTTTTGTCTGGACTGATGAAACACAAAGGGCTTTTGATAACTTAAAAAGAGTATTAATTAATTTCCCTGTCCTAAGAGCTCCTGATTTTGACCTTCCTTTTTCTCTTGCCACGGATGCAAGTGACGTTGGTGTAGGAGCGGTGTTGTTGCAGAATGACGAGCAGGGAGTTTCTCATCCTGTCGCATTCTTTTCAAAAAAATTGTCCTCCGCCCAACGTAGGTATTCCACTGTGGAGAAAGAGACTCTTGCTTTAGTATTTGCTATTAACCATTTTCATGTTTATCTCTCCTCCTCAGATACACCTATTAAGGTCTTGACGGATCATAATCCCCTGACCTTCATCAGCAGATACAAAAATAAAAATCAACGATTGATGAGGTGGAGTCTCATGCTGCAAGAGTGGAATTTAGAATTTTCCCACATCCCAGGAAAAGATAACATTGTTGCCGATTTTCTCTCTCGCAGCGTTGAATATTAGTTGATTGACAGAGGGCTATGCAGTTATTAAAGGTAGTATCTGTATCGTTCTAATTGTGGTGTGTGTGCTGTTGAAGTGGACACGTAGTGAGTAGAAGCAAATGTATATTTAAGATTTATTAATCATGGTTTGTTTACAGAAGACTATAATGTTTTGGGTATATTATATGGGATCTGTAAGGTTAAAAGGTGAGGGTGATCACTGGTACTTTCTAATGATTGATTAATTAGATGGGTCATGGGCTCACGGGTCTGTAGCACAACACAGCCGTTTTTTAGGCGCTACAGGCTGGTGTATGAGTGGTACCCTAGACTAAGTTAAGGTTAATCTACTAAGGTTTAGAGGTGTCAGGTACGATAAGGTTTATGATAAGCTAAGAAAAGAGATAGGCACTAATCTGGTATTCTGTATTTTCAGGCTAATAATTACGCTTCATCGATTTTGTTTGTTTGTTTGCGCAGGGGAGTCTTGTGGTGGTCTTCTCTGTGTCGTTCGGTGTGTGTGTATGTATTGGACACTATGGTGATAAGTGTGATATATAACACTGAAATAGACAGTGGTTTTTGTGATCAACATTTATTGCTAGTGAGTGATGTGTATCCCTGAAAATGAACAGTGTATTGATTGTGGAAAAGGTTATAGCCTTTGGACTATATATACAGAATCCGGTTGTTAGTGCAATGACTCTTTATCAAGTTTATTAACGGTGTGAGTGATGGGAAATTTTTAGGTGGGGTATCTATTTATCGAATGGTGATGGTTTGCCTTTCTGGTTTTGGAAAGTTTTCCTGTGATTAGTATTAAGTTTAAGAGGTTGTTAGTATTTGCTATATATTGTTATATATTGTTATCCTTGTGAGCTGCAAACCTTGGTACTTGCCACCCTCTTTCCTTTTGTTTGTCATGTCTTTGCAGGTGGTTTAATGACTATTTTTTTTTTTATTTTATCATTTCAATACGTGATTAAATGTAAACGTACATTATGAAAAAAAAATTGAGAATTTTTTTTTTTTTGGTCGGGTGAGGAGGTATAACTTAGTTGTCATTAATTTCTGAATTATTTAAGTTTTTAGACTTTTAATGTTAAGTATAGAAGGGTTGTATTCTTTCTTTATTAGCTTTTTGTCTCCTCACCTGTGGTTATCTTGGTGTTTATTATTGGCTAACGACTATTTTATATTTTCAAGTTGTGTTGGTTACGAGGCAGCTCTCCTTCATTATCCGAGGTATGGAGGTTTACGCTTGGAGGAGTTGGGCTCGGTGTGTTTCTGAGCCTCCAACCTTGAAGGGCACGATAATTGCTGCTGGATCTATATTATTCATCGCCATTGCAAAGGTGCGTTGTGAAGCTGTTTAGCTTTCCCAGGATATCCTCGCTCTGCATTAAGGATTTTTATCCTATATATATTGTACTGCCCTTGGTTCAGTAAAAGCCAAGGGGACCTCTCTGCCCCAAGGTAAAGATTTTGATCATTATATTTGTGTGCCGGGCCCGTGACCTGTAC
>NC_090727.1:102201689-102204189 GCF_036898095.1 Palaemon carinicauda | reverse complement strand
TACTGATCTTGAAATATTTTATTCTAATTGTTCATTACTATTCTTGTGTTTTATTTATTTTCTTATTTCCTTTCCTCACTGGGCTATTTTACCCTATTGGAGCTCTGAGCTTATTGCATCCTGCTTTTCTGACTAGAGTTGTAGCCTAACAAGTAATAATAATAATAATAATAATAATAATAATAATAATAATAATGCGTTTCTGTTTACATGTTAATCGATATCGATAACTGACTGCTGCTTTCCCATACATCATCATCATCTCTTCCTATGCCTATTGACGCACAGGGCCTCAGTTAGATTCCGCCAGTAGTCTCTATTTTGGGCTTTTAAATTACCTCTCCATTCATCGTCTACTTCACTCTTCATAGTGATTAGCCATATGGTCCTGGGTCTTCCAACTCTTGTGAAGTCCAGATAAGTTTGGTGAAATAATCTCTCTTTTTGGAAGTGCAAAGAGCATGTTCATACCATCTCCATCTACCCCTCACCTTTCACCATAATCTCATCCACATATGGCACTCGGGTAATCTATTAAAGTTCCATTTCTAATCCTGTCCTGCCATTCAACTCCAAATATTCTTCTGAGAGCTTTGTTCTCAAATCTACAAAATATATTGGATATTGTTTTATTGCCACATCATGACCCATGCCCATACAGTAACACTGATCCCACTAAACTAATGTATAGCCTGATTTTTGTAAGGAATTTCAGGCGATTGATTTCCAAATATTAATCAACCTAGCTATTGTCTGATTACTTATTTCGATCTGTCATTTAACTCAAATTCCAAAGACTCTCTATTAGAGATCATAGTTCCTGAATATTAAAGGGATTCATTAATAATTTCTCCTTCCAATAATATATTCGTTTCTTATTATCTCCGCCTTTCTTCTATTTATCTTCAGCCAAACCTCCTGAGAAATTCCATGCATTCTGGTAAGCAAGCATTGCAAATCTTGTGGTTTTCTGCTAATAAGGACAGCGTCTTCAGCACACTCTACTGTAGGTCCTTTAATTTTCTATTACCAACCCAGTCCAATCCTTCTTCACCATCCCCAACTGTTCTATAAATTACAAAATTTATAAAGATAAAAAACATAGGTGATAACACATTCCCTTGGAGTACTCAACTGTTCATTAGAAATTTATTTGCTATGGCTCCACTAACATTAACTTTACACTCGCTATACTTATGAACGTACTTCATAAAATTTACATATTTAAGAGGAACTCCATAATGATGCAGGACTTTACACAAAATTGGCCGATGCACACTTTCAAAGGCTTTAAAAAGGCATTAAAAAGGGATTTCTAACCATTAGTCTACACATTGCTGCACAACATGTCTTTAAATGAACACTTGGTCATTACCACTTCTACATTTTTAAAATCCCGCTTTTTCATCTCACAACTTTTCACATAAATTTTTTTAGACAAAAAAAAAAAAAAAATTGACGAGATAAAAAAAACTTTTTAGTGTTCGACGTTTTTGATTTTGTCATATTTATCAATTCCTTAAATTTATTTCATTGGTGTGTGAAATTATATAGATTTCATATTGCGGATTTGTCAAAAAGCTTTCATACACTTATTTGACTCCTTAAGTCTCATAGAATGAGTACTCAATAAAACCTATTTTTCTGTTCATTTTTGTTATTAGTTAATTTTCCTAATCATATGAACTAAAACGGGAAAGCAGATCATCACTTTGTTTATTGATTATGGTAATTCTACCTTTGACTTTATGTTCAAATTCCTCGTATGTAAACATGAAGGAATTCCGCCAGTGAGAGAAACATCCGAAAAAGGAATAGTTCCACAAGGGATAATGCAGTCAGTGTGATCCTCAGGACTTGCAACTGAATCATTACTGAAATGTCTTTGCAGTAATCCTATGGACCATAGATGCACCCACTCTATAAACCTCTAACCTATGTTGGTTTACTACTGCTTTCCCCCATCTATGTGTCCAACCTCATTTAACTTTTAATTTTAATAATAATGCCAGGTTTTTCTTGATTTGGATTTTTGCACGTCCCAAACATCCAGCCATATGACCCAAAATCTATATAGCAGATAAAATCAGATATGGAATACTGAAGTATATGTGTATTGAGAGAGAGAGAGAGAGAGAGAGAGAGAGAGAGAGAGAGAGAGAGAGTGGTTATTCATTTGCAGGGTCTGTACATGAATGTGAGCCCGGGAATGGGCACAAGTCATGGATTTGAGTGAAAACTAAAGGAAAGATGAGAAAGTAGTTTGTAGGTTAAAATGAACATTTTATATAAGCTTAGGAGGAGCTCAGAATATGTAACTCGGTTTTTGTAGTCCCATCCTGTTGTTACATCAATAGTGAAAAATATCGCTATGTAACTCATGAGCAATATCTTCAAGGGCTGTAATATTGTGCACAAAAGCTTTGTAAAAATGACCCTATGCATTATGTCTTGGTATCCACCGAGTTCTGCAAACTTCAATGAGACGTTTTTGTGTAGA
>NC_090727.1:102189189-102194189 GCF_036898095.1 Palaemon carinicauda | reverse complement strand
CATTAATATATATATATATATATATATACATTAATATATATATATATATATATATATACATTAATATATATATATATATATTTGTATATACATTAATATATATATATATATATATATACATTAATATATATATATATACATTAATATATATATATATATATATATATGTATATATACTGTATATATATATATATATATATTTATATATATATATATATATATATCTGTGTATATATATATATATATATATATACATACATATATACAGTATACATATGACTGAAACAATATCACTAGTTTTAGTCTCATATTCAAGCTAATTATCATGATGAGTATACTGTACTCTCTCTCTCTCTCTCTCTCTCTCTCTCTCTCTCTCTCTCTCCTTCTTAGGGATTGAAATCTCCCTTTCCTGCATCTTGTGGTGGGAATATTAGAAGGATGTCCCCAACCTTCACTAGGTCTTCTTCGGAAATTGGACTCTTTCGACGTAACGTTGCTGATTGGTTCTCATGAGCAGTTAACTCTTTGTTGTTGTTGTTGGTGTATTAAAGCCAACATATCTTGTTGGCACGGGCCTTTGTATTGTTCGGCCCGTAGGTGATCAAACACAAAAAATAGGTAGCAGTTAACTCCGCTCATAAGCTTTTATAAATCCAATCAGCGTAGATAACTCCGCCCCTTTTCTTGAAGGGAACCAATCAAAGCAGTGAGGAGGTGGAGTCATCCTTATAAGCCTGGACTAGTTCAATACCTCCTAAATTTACATGAAAATTGCTATGACAAAATAAGATATAAGATTAGAAGTAATTGACATAAATCGGCTAATAATGGTGACTCCGCCTCCTCTTTGCGCTGATTGGTTCTCTACAAAAAAGGGCGGAGTTAACTACGCTGATTGGTTCTCTATGAGGTTTTAGGTGCAGTTATCTGCTCACAGGAACCAATCAACATCTCCACATTCCGTCTTGAGAATTACTATCGAAAAGAACACAAATAGGAAGAATCAATTTTGATGGATTTTGAAGCCTCCGAAATGATTTAGAAATACTGGAGAAAGCGTGTGACTTTCAAAAGAACAAAAGTCTACGGAGCCTCAAATGTAAGTTTCCATGAAAATTATGTCTTCAAAGGATTATTGAAGGCATGAAAGGTATCTTTTTTTTTCTATTAATAGACTAAATCAAGATGAATGATGGAAGCACCTCCGGTGATTCCGGAGGAATCATGGGTTTATAGTTTAGACATATATATATATATATATATATATGTGTGTGTGTGTGTGTCTGTCTGTCTGCATGCGTTTGTAAATATTCTATATATTGTGGTACCTATATAATTATAAAGAATATACACAAACACACACACACACACACACACATATATATATATATATATATATGTGTGTGTGTGTGTGTGTGTTTTGTGTTTGCGAGTCTGTATGCGTGTTTTGTGATTCTGTATACATTTTGTATTTTCGGGTATCTATGTAATTAAAGAAACACACAGACACAGACACACACATCTATTTAAATATATATCTCGCTATCTATATGTCTATTAATCTATGTATATATATATATATATATATATATATATATAAATGAACTGATGAATTCATTCTGATAGTCCTTTTCCTATAAATAAAAAGAAAAAAAAAAAGAATCATGGGTTCCCGGTCTAACTGAGACCCCTTTTCCGATACCTTCCACAAGAACCCAGACCTGATTGCCGCAAAGAGGGTCTATTGCCGGTGTACCGGTTTTCAAATTACCCCCACCAAATTTTACCCCCCACCCCCCTCCCGGTAACTTGAAACCGTACATGTGGTTTTATTCAAAAGGAACTTAAGACACATTCTGTGAGTAAATTTGCATGATGTATAATGCTAGTGCACATAAGTTTAGCGTTCCTTAATTCATCGGGATGACCACAAAGAGGACGATAGTTACGATAATCATTTCTCGTCCTTGGGCCGCAAATCAACCCCCCCCCCCTCCCTTTTTTTTTTTTTTTTTTTTTTTTTTCTATTCGATTATTTTGTAGGCGGTAGTAAGCCATTGATCTCTGGTGTTTTTGGCATGTATATAAACCCTGGTTAACCCGATCACAGCATCACTTGTCCAAAAACTCGTCAATATGGCTGCTGAATGGAAATCGGACAACCTCGATATCATCTTTGACTACGTACTGAACGCCAAGTAGCCTATACTACCCAAAAGGGGCTTCGGAAAACGAAAAAGCCAATCTTAGAAGACTGTACTCTGTTAGATTTACGAAGGTTGACGTGGATCTAAAGACAAAAACACACGGTGCCATATATTCGACTTCATAGCATACCTTCTCACCTCACTAAATTCTTGTAGTAATCTCCTCTGGGAATCGAACACCTATTTTCTTGTCATATTGTATCTTACAATAGTTATTTTATTATTTTTTTTGGCAAATCAACATGCTCGCTATATTTTCTCGTTATCAGTTTGTTTTTAACATTTCTTTAAAGATACAATAACCATTTGCCTTCTTGCTATCTTTGTATTCTAACTTTATATCTTTCCTTTATTTTTTTCTCCTTATTTTCCTTTCTCAGTATGGTTGCACCTTAGCTAGTTATAATAATAATAATAATAATAATAATAATAATAATAATAATAATAATAATAATAACAACAATAATAATAATAATAATAATAATAATACAGAAAAATGCAAAGAATTTCATACATCTAACTTTTATTTTGAAATTAGTGTTGCGATATACACCAGAACTTCTTTGTTGATATGGCTGACAGCATAACATTTTAAAGAATATTCCTCATCAGAGGACTCAATACTTTTTACTAAAGAATCAATATATTTCTCGATTACCACATCTTGCTTTGCATCGTCCTCCTGTATTTTTTCGGCCAAGTGTTTTACGACATTCGCTCAATTTTCCTTTGTTTCCGAATGCAGTGATCTTTTTTTAAGTAGGACTACCCTTAAATCTACCATTTGATTTTTTTTTTTTTTTTTTTTTTTTGCTACATAGGTCTTCACTTGTGCCCAAATATGTTCAAACGGATAGTATTAGCAATAGTTTAGAGGAGGACGAATGACCCTGTGACCATTTCAACTACAATTTTACCAATCACGTGTGCGTTATCTATATTTCAGGAGTGTTCCTTGAACATTTCCAATAGTTGACATTTTAACATATTGTCTCTTGGTGTTACGCTTTTTTGATGAGCCATTATCTTATTTGTGCCTTGTTGTTTGATGCTGTTGTAAGTTTATCTTATTTCTCTTTATGATAAGATGCGTTACCATTACAATTATGGAAGATGGGGATGTATTCAGTAGCAACTGCTTACGGAACCATTGTTTAAAATTACGATACTATTAATTTGATTGTGAAAGTAGTTTTGCTTAAATTGGTTGCTTTTGCTATGCTAAAAATTGCTTTACAAACATCAGTGATAGGACCTCCTTTCTGTTTTTCTAAAGCAAAATATTTCGCAACATTATAAACAATCTCTCGTGCTTGACCAGTAAGTACTGTATTCCAACTGTTGCTCTGTATGGGGATGGATGACCTTCCATTCTGGCTGACGAAAAGTTTATGATGCTCTTTCTGTATCTCCCTTCGTTTACTAGAATCTTTGAGACATCTCTGTTTTAGCATTTTTAATTCTCTCTCTCTCTCTCTCTCTCTCTCTCTCTCTCTCTCTCTCTCCTACATCTAGGTGTGCAGCGAAAAGCCGATTAATGAATGTCCATCGCTGACCTGAGAAAGTATATTGGAAAAGTGGCAATTTTGTGTCTCGTTTCTTTATAGTACAACTGAATATGTTACAAGACTATAGCAATTTGAAGTTGTTTTTATAGAATTAAAGTATAACACTTCAAGTAATTGCATTCACTATAACCATCAAATAGCAACATTTTCTCTTTATTTCCAAAACACAATGTCGGAAATATAGCATGGGTGTCTTTGTCTTTAGGTACATCTCAAACTTCTTCGTAATCTGAAACCGGTTTAAAGTTACCGGAGGGGGGGGGGGGGTAGCTTGAAACTAGGAGTAGCTTGAAACCTTTACACCGGAAAAGCAGCCATCAAAGTAAAGTATGAGAAATATGTGAAGAATAGGCCAGACTATTCGGTGTCTGTGTAGGCAAAGGGAAAATGAGCTGTAACCAGAGAAAAGTATTCAATGTATTACTGTTTGGCTATTCGCAGGACCCAAATGACTCTCTAGCAGCACTGTCTCAACGGGTGGCTGGTGCTGCCCCGGCCATCTGAACCACACCACTGATCAATGCCTCGAGCAACGGTATTGTTCAGGTTCAGTCAACACTTCCGGGAGTATTAATCGGGGCAGAGGTTACTTGTAGGGGAATACGTCTCTGCCATATTACGTGTGATGACCCCATAGATTACTAACGCTTAGGGATGTGTCGTTTTCATATTGGTGACTCAACTGGTTGTTTTGCTTCGTTGGTACTATAAACAATGTTTTATTTGTTTCATTTGGAGTAATGACTGTTGCAAATTGGCCAATAATAATAATAATAATAATAATAATAATAATAATAATAATAATGTTAACTACTTGTTAAAGGAACGAGATTATTCATGTACTGCTCTAATGATGATATGAAACGTAATTTCTTATCAGGAAGCTTTTTATCTAATGGCAATAATTTGACCAAAGAATTCAATCAATAATTCTAATTGATTACCGTGAGTGGAATATTGAGAGAGAGAGAGAGAGAGAGAGAGAGGGGAGAGAGAGAGAGAGAGAGAGAGAGAGAGAGATATATATATGATAAGGATCTCACAAAGGGAAGTAGGAAATAATGTTTGGAAATCTAGCAAATGGAAACTGGTCTTAAGATCATTTGTTGCGGCAAAACAAAAGTGATGATGATAGTGATGATGGTCATGATGATATTCTCTTATAAAATGATCAAAACAATTCAACAGTTGTAAAATAATAATTCCAAAAAGGCTATTACAA
>NC_090727.1:102174189-102184189 GCF_036898095.1 Palaemon carinicauda | reverse complement strand
TTTTCATCCTTCCCCCTCACTCCCTTCCTCCTCCTTTCTCACTACCTTTCCCCTCCTTCTTCCCTCCTTCTCAGTCCCCTCACCCTTCTTTTCTTTCCCCCTTTTCACGCTCTTCCCACTCCTTTCCTCTCTCCTTCCCATTCCCTTCCCCCTTCTCACTCCCTTCCCCCTCCTTCCCTCCCCCTTTCCCACTCCCTACCCCCTCTTTTCCTCCCTCCTTCTCAGTCCCTTCCTCCTCCCTTCTCACTCCCTCCCCCCTGGTTTCCTCCCTCCTTCTTACTCCCTTCCTCCTCCTTTCCTCCCGCCTTCCCAATCCCTTCACTCTCCTTTCCTCGCCCTTCTCACTACCTTCCCCCACCTTTCCTTATCCCTTCTCACTCCTTTCCCCCTCCTTTCCTACCCCCCCATCTCCCTCCTTTCTCCCTCCTATCCTTCACCTTTTCACTCCCTTTTCCCTCCTATGCTCCCCCTTCTTGCTCCCTTCCACTCTTTTTTCCCTCCTTCTCAATCTCTCTCCCCTCCTTTCCCCCCTCCCTTCTCACTCCCTTCCCCCTCATTTCCTCCCTCCTTCCCCCTTCTTTCCCCCGTTCCCACTCCCTTCCCCCGCCTTTCCCCCCTTATCACTCCCTTCCCCTCCTTTCCTTCCTCCTTTCCACTCCCTTCTCTCCTTTTCTCTTCATTCTCACTTCCTTCTCCCTCTTCTCCTCCCCCCTTCTCACTCCCTTCCCCCTCCTTTCCTCTCCCTTCTCATTCCCTTCCTTTCCTTCCTTCCCCCCTTCTCACTCCCTTCCCCCTATGCCAAGGATGAAGGATATAAATTTCTTCGGGTTCGAAGTCCAGACAGTGACATATTTTTCATACTTCTGTAGTATGCTCCAAACTTAGGTGTGCAACTCCTTTTTGATACTGGCACTGGGAATAGAAGGCGATTCATAGATGTCACAGAACTATCGAAAGGGTTCACACAAACTTGCTGTGCCGCTTTCCTTGGTCTGCTTTCCTTAGTCTGCATGCATTCAGTAGATGCGATATGACCAGTGCCTTTAAGGGAATTGTCAAGTTAAAACCGCTGCGAATTCTACAGAAATGCCCAAAGTATCAAGAAGTCTTCAGTTGCCCAGGGGAGTCATGGTAGGTAATCGATGAAATATTCCTTGCTCTTGAAGATTTCACCGGCACCATGTATTCTGCCAAAACTAAGACAAAGGAGGTTGACCAGCTTCGATACCAAATGCTCGAGTTAAAGTGCAGTGGGCAGTCGCTGGATTCAAAGAAGAATGTTGATTTTTCATCTCTTCAGTCATCAAGAGTGTCTAAATGAGCATATCAGGTGGTGAACTATCAGGTTGCGATATGGAAACGTGCCTATTATCCCAAACCTGAAGTCCGTTATCCAGCTGTGGATCATGGTTGGATAATGAAGGATGGAAATCTAGAACCCTGTTGATTCAAGGGAACTGCACTTCCTACAAGTATGGCTGATATACTTGAGACGATGGACGATGGTGAGACGTCTGATGATGAAAACAATGAAAGTGATGGAAATATTGATGATGACTATGAAAATGATGATAGTGGGTCCGACTTGGACTAAGAAAGTTTCAAGTAACAAGATGATAGATATCAGGGTCGAAGGACCAAGGACCTCCCTTGTATCACAAGATATTTCCAATAATTACCTTTCCATTAATTAAAAGTGGACCCAAAGGTACTCAAGTAGACTATCAAACTTTATACCTTGCATAGGTTGATTTTTTTCTGTAGTCCAAAGCAACATAGTGTAAATTTTCCCAATGAGGTCTTGCATCATATGAGTATATTGTACATTCATGTACAGTTTTATTGTATTTCATTCATGATTGTCGTAACCTTCAAATAAAGCATTTCTGTTGTTGATTTATGTGACTTTCCCCAAATTTACTGACAGTCTTGTTGAGACTGCCTTTATTGGATGCTGTCATCTCAAGAACCTGGGTGAGGACGCATACATTATCTCTCTTGCTGCATTCACAGAGGAGTCATAGCCAAGTCAAAATTATAGCGTCCAGAGTGGCGGCCATCTTGAATTTCAGCATGATGTAATTTGTTGTCATTGTTGAGAATGTTTGTTTTTTTTTAATTCTCTGACCCCCAAAACCTGGGAAAACACACCAAAATAATTTCCTTAGCCCCTCTATAAGAAGAGTTAAGAGCTTTATCAGTTTTTACGATTTTGAGGCAAAAAAAACGACAAATTTGAAAATTGACCTTTTTAAATAACATCTCATTTTCATGATTTGGCTAATAAGTACACTTAATTGGTATCATTCTATTTCTTGAGGTCTCTAGAGATGAAATAAGGCAGAAAAAGTCATCTGATATTGGTGTGGCTGGTCCTCGGGTTTCATTTATGGAGGTGCCTAGAATTTTCACTTGACCCCAAAATCGGAGACATTTTGACCTCTGTTGACCTAATCATTAAACATAATTGCAAATTGTCTATTTTATCCGTTAGAGAGGCTCAAAACAAACATTTTGATATGTCATTTATCTTTCTCTGACCATTCAGTCCGGAGTTATGTCTAAGTAGGTTTCCCTACCCCAAAACTGGCAGCTGCAAAATTTGATGATGTCATCAAAAAAAGTGGCCAAGGAGTGGTAGTGAGTCCCTATTTTTTCAATGGGAACATTAAAACAAATTGAAAATATGGATCAAATGCTACAACCTAATTGCACTTATGTCAATTTTAAGGAGGCGGGGTGCAAGGTGAGCCCCCTCAGCCCACGGACTAACAGTGAAGGTGATTATTTCCGTTGCTTTTCTACAATAGCATACGTCTTTTTACGGAAGAATCTTTGTTTTATATATATATATATATATATATGTGTGTGTGTGTGTGTGTGTGTGTGAGAGTAGGGGAGAATTAGAACGACAGCACCTACGAACAAAACGTCAGAAGCCTTCTCCTGTCTAAGTCTAAACGTTCGTTTTGACTCTGCATCGGCTTCGTTTTTGAAATTTAGACCTATTTCTGTTGATCTTAACTTTATTTGAGAAATTTATGCCCTATTTTAGTGTAGGCCTAAGTGACATGATTTTAAGATGCCTATTCCATGCCTATAACCGTAAAACAATTATAGTGATAACTGCTTATGCGAAGTCAAAGTTAGAACTAAAGACATTCGAACACGACATACGTCTATTTCGCGTTAGGATAAAATAAATGAATTTGATACGTAAAAATAGGTCTACGCCATTGTTTTCGATGTAGGTTTTCTCTATTGTTTGAATAATTTTGACATAATCACCTTAGAAGATCATTATTTTGTCTTGCAGTTAATCTAGTGGAATGGGATAGTAATAACACCTACAGTCCGTTGCAAGGGACACATTGTTATGGTAAATGTGTGTGCGTGCGTGTGTGCGTGCAAACATAATACCTTGAACATTTCCTTCTCTCTGGTTAAGGTTCACTTTATCCTTGCCTACACATATACCGAATAGGCTGGCCTAATCTTTACAGATTCTCCTCTGTCCTCATACACCTGACAACACTGAGATTACCAAACAATTCTTCTTCATCCAAGGGGTTAACTACTGCACTGTAATTATTTAGTGGCCACTTTCCTCTTGGTAAGAGTAGAAGAGACTCTTTAGCTATGGTAAGCAGCACTTCTAGGAGGACACTAAAAAATCAAACAATTGTTCTCTAGTCATGGGTACTGCCATAGCCTCTGTCTTTGGTTACAGTTCTCTTGCTGGAGGGTACACCCAGGCACATTATTCTATCGTATTTCTCTTACTCTTGTTTTCTTAAATTTGTATAGTTTATAAAGAGATATTTATTTTAATGTTACTGTTAAGATATTTTATTTTTCCTTGTTTCTGTTACTCACTGGGCTATTTTCCCTGTTGGAGCCCATGGGCTTATAAGCTAGGGTTGTAGCTTAGCAATTAATAATAATAATAATAATAGTAATAATAATAATAATAATTTCTAAACAGTAATGAGACTGTAATTTAATATATATATACATATATATATATATATATATATATATATATTGAAAGTTTACTGAATGTTGAGGATAATAGGGAGGCAGATATAATTGCTGTTCCAGGTGTTGAGGTGCCAGTGATGGGAGATGAGAATGAGAGAGAGATTACAATAGAGGAAGTGAGTAGAGCACTAGATGAAACGAGAGTAGGAAAAGCATCTGGTATGGATGGTGTGAAAGCTGAGATGTTGAAGGAAGGGGGTGTGACTGTACTTGAATGGTTGGTGAGATTGTTTAATATGTGTTTTGTGTGCCAATGGTACCAGTAGATTGGGTTTGTGCATGTATTGTACCACTATATAAGGGTAAGGGAGATGTGCATGAGTGTTGTAATTCAAGAGGTATTAGTTTGTTGAGTGTAGTTGGGAAAGTGTATGGTAGAGTAATGATTAATAGGATTAAGGATAAAACAGAGAATGCAATCTTGGAAGTATAGGGTGGTTTTAGAAGAGGTAGGGGTTGTATGAATCAGATTTTTACAGTTAGGCAGATATGCGAGAAATATTTAGCAAAAGGTAAGGAGGTGTATGTTGCGTTTATGGATCTGGAGAAAGCATATGATACAGTTGATAGGGAAGCAATGTGGAATGTGATGAGGTTATATGGAGTTAGTGGAAGGTTGTTGCAAGCAGTGAAAAGTTTCTACAAAGGTAGTAAAGCATGTGTTAGAATAGGAAATGAAGTGAGCGATTGGTTTCCGGCGAGAGTGGAGCTGAGACAGGGAAGTGTGATGTCGCCGTGGTTGTTTAACTTGTATGTTGATGGAGTGCTGAGAGAGGTGAATGCTCGAGTGCTTGGACGAGGATTAAAACTGGTGGGCGAGAAGGACCATGAATGGGAGGTAAATCAGCTGTTGTTTGCGAATGATACTGTACTGGTAGCAGACACAGAAGAGAAGCTTGACCGACTAGTGACAGAAATTGGAATGGTGTGTGAGAGAAGGAAGTTGAGAGTTAATGTGGGTAAGAGTAAGGTTATGAGATGTAGGAGAAGGGAAGGTGGTGCAAGGTTGAATGTCATGTTGAATGGAGAGTTACTTGAGGAGGTGGATCAGTTTTAGTACTTGGGGTCTGTTGTTGCAGCAAATGGTGGAGTGGAAGCAGATGTATGTCAGAGAGTGAATGAAGGTTGCAAAGTATTGGGGGCAGTTAAGGGAGTAGCAAAAAATAGAGGGTTGGGCATGAATGTAAAGAGAGTTCTATATGAGAAAGTGATTGTACCAACTGTGATGTATGGATCGGAGTTGTGGGGAATGAAAGTGATAGAAAGACAGAAATTGAATGTGTTTGAGATGAAGTGTCTAAGGAGTATGGCTGGTGTATCTCGAGTAGATAGGGTTAGGAACAAAGTGGTGAGGGAGAGAACGGGTGTAAGAAATGAGTTAGCGGCTAGAGTGGATATGAATGTGTTGACGTGGTTTGGCCATGTTGAGAGAATGGAAAATGGCTGTCTGCTAAAGAAGGTGATGAATGCAAGAGTTGATGGGAGAAGTACAAGAGGAAGGCCAAGGTTTGGGTGGATGGATGGTGTGAAGAAAGCTCTGGGTGATAGGAGGATAGATGTGAGAGAGGCAAGAGAGCGTGCTAGAAATAGGAATGAATGGCGAGCGATTGTGACGCAATTCCGGTAGGCCCTGCTGCTTCCTTCGGTGCCTTAGATGACCGCGGAGGTAGCAGCAGTAGGGGATTCAGCATTATGAAGCCTCATCTGTGGTGGATAATGTGGGAGGTTGGGCTGTGGCACCCTAGCAGTACCAGCTGAACTTGGTTGAGTCCCTGGTTAGGCTGGAGGAACGTAGAGAGTAGAGGTCCCCTTTTTTGTTTTGTTTCATTTGTTGATGTCGGCTACCCCCCAAAATTGGGGGAAGTGCCTTTGGTATATGTATGGATGATGTATATATATATATATATATATATATATGTATATATATATATATATATATATGCATATATATATTAAAGTATATTTGAAAATTTGCATTTTATAATATAGTGGTAAATATTATAGATAATATAACGAAAATATCAATAAATGATACAATATAAACAAAATAGAAATATGGAGGTTTCATAAATCGAATGATTCTAGTAACAGTGAGCAGGCAGCGTTGTCAAATTGTCCATTTTCCTTAATAACACTGATACTGCATTAGAAGTTCCATTTACCTTTGGCACATGGGACGCTAATCATAGGCTATGCTTTAGCATGGTAGAGAAAATACTAATTATAACTCTCTCTCTCTCTCTCTCTCTCTCTCTCTCTCTCTCTCTCTCTTTGTTCCTGCTTCTTCCTCTCTTGCGTCCATGCTGTCCAACCTCTTGCCACTTTACGATGGATTGAAAGCCTAAGGCTTATAATAGGTTCTGTTGACGGAAGAATTTTCGTGTAGAACTTTGAATCGTCTCTTCCACCGTCTTCCGGTTACACAATATCCATGCTAATGTTGTGTTGTGACAACCAACTACATTATAGACTACTCTCTCTCTCTCTCTCTCTCTCTCTCTCTCTCTAAAACGTAGGGTATGGGGGACGAGTGGGGGAACGTGACAGAAGCTTCTAGAATCTTCGAGAGAAGGAAGAGATGACAATGTATGATATGTGTGAGGGAGCAGCCATGGCGGTTAGCAACAATCCAACGGTTATAGAAGGAGAGAGAATAGTTGAAAATGTAGGGGGTTGTAATGCAGGAAGGGAGCAGGGAGTGCAGTGTAGGGAAAGATATAGGGACAATAAAGGAATGTAACGAAAGGAGAAATTTGCGAAAGACTTCACGAGAAGAAGAGCGAATGGGTGTTATGCAATTAAGCGGTGTGAGAGAGGAGTTTTCAGTGTAGGACAAAGAAGGGAAGGCGAACGACAGACAAAGCGGAAGCAATAATTGGGAGGGAGGGAGTACGGTGTCCGGGGAGGGAGGGAGGCAGGGATTTGAGAGGGGGAGGGGAGGAAGGAGACAGCATTCTGACCTTACTTACATAATAATATATTAATGTCTAATAATTAGACATTAATATATTTGTTAACACAAAAGGAGCGAAGTGGGATTACCGGTGTGATGAAGATATTTTACAATAAAAGATAGGAGTTATCTTTTCAGGTTAAGCAGGAGAGAAGCTGAAGGATACTAGCAATTTAGATTGAGACAAAGGATACTTTACACTTCCCTGATTAATTGGGTTTGCATTAGGAAGGATAGGGCTCCGTGTGGGATAGGATAGGGAAATGGATAG
The DNA here is from genome assembly GCF_036898095.1 of Palaemon carinicauda. Taxonomy (NCBI): domain Eukaryota; kingdom Metazoa; phylum Arthropoda; class Malacostraca; order Decapoda; family Palaemonidae; genus Palaemon; species Palaemon carinicauda. The sequence continues at coordinate 102,176,924 of NC_090727.1, read as the reverse complement.
GCAGGGATAAGGAATTTCTGTAGAGCGTGCTTGTGTAAAGGGAATAGGTAGGGAATGGAGGTATGTGTGCTGTGTGGGATAGGAGGGATATGCGGCATAGGCTATCCTTCCAGGATAGAGAAGGATAGGTTTTGCCGTATTGATTGTGAACGTAGTATGCCATATCAGCGGGATGATAATGTGAAACAGATTGGTTACAGCAGAGATTATAATAATAATGATAATAATAATAATAATAATAATAATAATAATAATAATAATAATAATAATAATTATTATTATTATTATTATTATTATTATTGTAATAATAATAATAATAATAATAATAATAATAATAATAATATTATTATTATTATTATTACATGCTAAGCTACAACACTAGTAGGAAAAGCAGGATGCTATTAGCTCAGAGGCTCTAACAGGGAAAATAGCCCAGTGAGGAAAGGAAATAAGGAAAAATAAGATATTTTAAGAACAGTAACATTAAAGTAAATATTTCTCATATAAACTATAAACACTTTAACAAAACAAGAGGAAGAGAAATAAGATAGAATAGCGTACCCTCAAGCAAGAGATTGGTTATATCAGCGTGATAATAATATGAAAAAGATGGAATATATAATGAAATTATGGTAGTTGAAAATAACATTTTCCTGTTAATTAAAGTAATAAGTTTGTGTGGGCATCGGGTAGTGAAATGAGATCTCTTTCCCTATGCAAAATCTTGAATAATTGAATGAACAATTTGACTAAAGAATGCGGAAGAGAGGAATGGGAGTTCTAATGTGGATAAGGGGAATAGATATAAGATAAAGAAGGGATAGAGAGAGGGTAGCAGGTTAGGAACAGTGGCACTCGAGTAGAGTGCAGGCGCAAAAGTTAGTGAAATATCAAGTGCAAATTCCTTGGATTCGCACCTAGGCCTATGTCAGAGTAAGAATGAATAACAATTTTGCCGAAAGACTTACTCAGTGTAAACTTGTAGACTGTGCAGGAGAATAAAGGAAAGTTTTTAATATATTATAAAAGAGCGGGATGGATGAATTTGAAATGTATTAACGTTATGGTTTATCTGTGTAGGCTACAGCTGTAGTACAGTGTCTTTGTCTCTGTATTTGAATTGTCTCTTTATGTAACCTATTATGTTTTGTGTTTTCTTTTCAGCTTTTATGCTCTGTTTAGTGAACTTCAAATCCTTGCTGATAATAATACCTAGATCTTCCTCCTGGTCCACACTTTCTATTTCATTACCCAGCAGTGAGTCATCTGATTGTGGGTTACTTTAAACTATGTACATGATTTTTCATTTCCCACAGTTGAAGGGCATTTTCCATTTTTGGGGCTATTCACCCAACTTCATTTGATCCTCTCTTAAGGCTTCTACGTCTTCTGAGTTCGCAGCATTTATGCCTAGTTTAGTATCATCATCATTGAGAGAGAGAGAGAGAGAGAGAGAGAGAGAGGAGAGAGAGAGAGAGAGAGAGAGATACACTAAAAACGTTATCCTGCACTTCATATTATTATTACTAGCTAAGCTACAACCCTAGTTGGAAAACCAGGAAGCTATAAGCTCAAAGACCCAACAGGGAAAAATAGCCCAATGAAATGAATAAGCTACAAGAGAGGTGATATTCAGAATATATTAAGATCAGTAACGGCATTAAAATAAATCTTTCATAAATATGATCTTATAAACTAAGGTCCGCCTGTTCAACATACAAACATTCGCTGCAAGTTTGAACTTTCGAAGTTCCACCGATTCAGCTGCACAGTTACAAAGATCATTTTACTACCATGCAAAACAGGGGAATGGATTATTTTCAGTATCACATTAAAATGTGTCATTTATAGGCTCTAACAAATAAGTAAAACTTGACCTCCAAAACTGACACGCCATCAACCGTCATCGGTTCATATCTTGTCCAACCGTTCCATGGAGTCCAGTGAGCCGAAGTTAGCGAGTTATCTCTCCTTCTCCTCAGTCACACATTCAAAGAATGTAGTTGACGAATGTACTTGATTATGGAATAAGATTTTCATTCAGGTTTGATCTCTAAAACTAATTTCATCTCAGTTTTTATAGAAGAAGCGATCAAAAATATTGCATTGAACTAAGAACACTAAAGGTGAGACGGTTTGTGGTGAGGACTGATAAGATGTGTGTGTGTGTGTGTGTGTGACAGAGAGAGAGAGAGAGAGAGAGAGAGAGAGAGAGAGAAGAGAGAGAGAGAGAGAGGAGAGAGAGAGAGAGAGAGAGAGAGAGAGAGAGAGAGAGAGAACAATGGAAAATAACAATGGTGAAATATTAAAAGATCAGTTTATGGATATATTTGAAACATGAACTATTTTATCTATATACTTCTGTCTATAAAATGTTTTGGTAGAAAGATATCATTAATGTATATTAGGAAACTTTGCATGGAAAAAAATGATAACATTTCTGTGTAGGTCTAAGTTAAATCTATTGCAAAACATTATTAAAATGTGCGTAGGCTTTACCATGAACTAAAATTATACTAAATATTACAATTATTGATTTTCATATGCAAGATTTGACTAAACTAGAGAGAATTTTCATAATATTAAAAATTCTAGATTTAGTTATTATTATTATTATTATTATTATTATTATTATTATTATTAGCAGCTAAGCTACAACCCTAGTTGGAATAGCAGGCTGCTATAAGCCCAAGTGCTTCAACAGGGAAAGTTAGCCCTGTGAGGAAAGGAAACAA
>NC_090727.1:102156689-102169189 GCF_036898095.1 Palaemon carinicauda | reverse complement strand
TGTGAGTTATCAATTATGATGAGAGAGAGAGAGAGAGAGAGAGAGAGAGAGGAGAGAGAGAGAGAGAGAGAGAGAGAGAGTTCAATCCATAAAATTTCTTCTCAGGTCGACTTTCAGGCCGAAAATTTCGGTCGACTTCGGCCGATTTTCGGGCCGAAAATCAGTGTTAGAGAGGGAAATAATATTGCCAGAAGGAAAAGTGGTATCGCTGCTCATCAGATTCATTCGATGTTTGAAATATCAAATTAAATTTTTGTTCAAAATGTATTTTTCATTTTTTCAGTTTCATTACAGACATTATTTTCTCTAAACAAAATGACATTTTTATATATATTCCTGAATAAAGAAGAAGCCACCTATCGATATGCGGTAAAGCGAAGCTACTCATGAGTTATCATCGACCTTAAAGACAAGGGAATAGAGAAGGAAATCCTCCCAATGTCACATACGCCCTTCTGGCATTGAAGGAAATGTTCAACGTTTTATCATAAGAAAGGGGCTGCTCTCTCTCTCTCTCTCTCTCTCTCTCTCTCTCTCTCTCTCTCTCTTTCCCCTTATGATTTCTGAGATTATCATCTCTGAGTTTATGATCAAACGAATAGAAGTTTGAACGAAATTTTCTGGGAAAGAGTTGATTCAAATAAGGAGTTTCGTTGTGACTAGATTTTCTCATTTTATTTCGTTTTGTAGACGGAAGTTTTAATCCTTGCTGAGACATGTGAGTGAGGATCTCCCATTAATATTTTCTATTTAGAGCGGAGGCCGATGGGGGAAGCTACCCTTCTTCAGTATGTAGACCAAGCATAGTGTGAACAGGGAGACTAAATAGATGGACTTTAGTGTGGACGATTAAACTTGAACTTTTATTTGTTAGAAAAGATTCTCTCTCTCTCTCTCTCTCTCTCTCCTCTCTCTCTCTCTCTCTCTCTCTCTCTCTCTCTCTCTCTCTCTCATTACTAAGTATAAAACAAGTATCCTTATAATAAGAATCAGTTGAAGAAGAGGAGATATTCCTTAGTCATAAAGGAGGATTTTTTAAGCATATTAGATGACTCATCATAAACAACTGCCTGGCAATCTGCCGGACTAGGGTTCGAAACTTTATAGTTCCTTGTGGTGTCTGCAACCCTACCATCCTTGCGAGATAAGGATGGGGGTGTTTGAAGGAACCTATAGGTCTACCTGCTGAGTCATCATGAGCCATTGCCTGACCCTCCCTTGTCCTAGCTTGGGTGAAGAAGGGACTTGGGCGCTGATCATATATGTAAAGGTCAGTCTCTAGGGGCATTGTCACTGACCCTTACCTGTGCCATTCATGAGCGACCTTTAAACACCGAGAGAAAGACTAGGCTTTTATAATTCTAGCATCGTATTTGGGTAAATATAAATAAAAACAGCCCTACTCTCTCTCTCTCTCTCTCTCTCTCTCTCTCTCTCTCTCTCTCTCTCTCTCTCTCTCTCATATCCACAGACCTTTGCTTAAGACTTTCACCTTTACCCAAGCGCACACATCCACGCAATTACACAATTACGTTTCACATATAGCTATAGCCAAAGAATCAACGGATAAGTTGCATTTAAGAACAAAGGAATAGAAGACAAAGAGTTATCAAATGTGTATGTAAAAGAGAGAGAGAGAGAGAGAGAGAGAGAGAGAGAGAGAGAGAGAGAAGAGAGAGAGAGAGAGAGAGAGAGATTGAATCCCATATATTCCCTATAATGCTAAAGTGTAGTTTCTTGTTAGTCTCACTTGTGCCAGCTGTAAATGGAAAGGCTAATGTGGTATCAGTGTTATTAAGGGAAATAATGTTGTCAGGAGGAAATTTGGTAACGCTGCTCATCGCTTACTCGAATCATTCGTTTTTTTTAATATGAATATATATATTTTGTTCAAATGTGTCATTTCTATTATATCATTTATATAATGTTCATATTTATTATGAAATACAAATTTTCAAAGATATTCAAAATTACAGACCTATTAAAGTCTAGAGAAGCTGAAACATCAACAATCCTCTATTGATGATAACAGCCTTGCATAAACATTTACTGTAGGGAATTTCTCCTTGCAACGGACCGTAGGTGCTAGTTGCAAGTTTCAATGTCCTCCTTTAAAGGTGATGAGGAGACATTATGCTCCCCTGTCACATAACTCCTCTTCTCCCTATCCCTGTCCCAAATAACCTGTCTCCCCTATCTCACCCATCCCAAGGAACATTGATAGTCCCCCCCCCCCCCCCCCCCCCGCCACAAGAACCATCTCAACCCCTACGTCCCACCCTGTCTCCAACCCTATCCAGACATTCCTTCCTTCTCCATCTGCCCACCTAGTCCTTGCCGTATCCTACCCAGTCCCTTCCCTATCCTACATCGTATCCTACCCCGTAGGCCTAGTTTATCATAATCGTGAAATAGACGTATTTCGTATTCGAATGTCTTTCATTCCAACTTCCACTCTGCCTAATTAAATCATTGTAAAAGTTTTACGGTTATAGGCCTGGAATAGGCATATGCAAATCAAGACACTTCGGCCTACACTTGAATAAAGCATGAAATTCATAAATAGAATTATGTTTAAAGACATTAAAACCAAGTTTCAAAGACGAAGCCGACGCCAAATCAAATCGAACGAATATTCTTCCGTTAGAAAGACGTATACCAGAAATGACATTTACTCCCTGACATCGTAAGGGTGAGAACACCTTACTCCAGGTAACTGGAGACACAATAAAATGTTCTGTAATTATTTACCTTTTCACTCATTTCATTTATTATTATCTTTAACATATTTCAATTTTACTTTTCCGTCATATTAAATGGAACAGTCAGACTAGAAGAATAAAATAAGTTATTGTTCGCTCTATCTCTCTCTCTCTCTTCTCTCTCTCTGAATCAAATTTGTTAACCAACATCTGTTTCTCTCTTTAGACCTCATGGCGTAGTGGTATGCGCACTCAACTCCTAATCTGAGTGACTTAAGGTTTATAGGTTACTCATGAATGGCAGAGGCAAGTAACAGGACAATGCCCAATGTAAATCATATATATATATATATATATATATATATATATATATATATATATATATATATATATATATATATATATATATATATATAAATTCCCTTTATGAGTGGTGATACCTTGACGTAGTGAAAGGGTTTGCCTATCGCTATGATCAGCAAAGCTGTAAGGCTACTATTTAGGACCACCCATACTAGGTTGGTTTGCCGCGGGTCAAATGTGTCCCGCGAGGGGACCAGATTATGCAGTATGATTTAATATGACGAAACCTTACTGGACCTAAAATGATCTCTCCAGAATGCGCGCACACACACACACACACTCTCTCTCTCTCTCTCTCTCTCTCTCTCTCTCTCTCTCTCTCTCTCTCTCTCTCTCTCTCTCCATAACATGCATTCAATGCTAATATTTAGTTTCGTTTTGACGTTGAATAGGATAATTATAGTAACAATATAAATGAAATAAAATTTAATGACAACCCCGTGCATAGGTCGAAGATGGAGCCCCAGAAGTTTCGAATAATTTTCAGCTTGCCTCTGTTTTGCACCTAAATACTATTGTTCGCAATTTTTTTTCATAACATGTCAAAGTGAAAAATAAAGTGCTCTGGTGTGGACAGAGCATATGTTATGAAGTGAGGAGAAGAATGTTGTGCGGCGGGAAATGGTTTCTGTTGTTAAGGAATATATCGTTCGAAGGCATTGTGAGACATTACCCAAAGAAAAGTATGCTCAACTTGTGGGAAAATCACGAAGTGATATATTTAACATCTTGAAGGACAAAAAACACCTACTGCTAAAACATGGGGTTCATAACTCCTGAAAATCCCTAATAGCTAGTCTTACTGCTGCATATGAAGTTGTTCTGGTGCTTGTAAGAAATATAATAATCATTTAGGCATGGACACTTAATAAAGCAGCGCGCAGTAACATAGCACAAGAGTTTGCTGAAGAAAAAGTATCCGGCAAAGAAATTTGGAGGTGTGTCATTATTATCTCACAAACTGTTGCAAGAAGAATGACTGAACTTGAACAGCAATTTAATGAAACATTGAAAGTAATTATCACATGATTTAGATGATTACATTGATGTAAGCGATACAAGCCAGTTACTCATATTTGCCCCCACCATTGAATAAAATTTTTGTTTTACACCAAGAACATGTCAATATGCAGTCATTGAATGATGATAGCAGAGTTTCTGAGATATATATATATATATATATATATATATATATATATATATATATATATATATATATATATATATATACAGTATTTATGATACGTTTCCCTCAAATCCTTGGCCAATGAATATGGAGGGTTTAAAAGGTGTTCCTGCATTGCAACTGATAGGTCAAAAGCTATGAATGGCATTAATATGGGTTGGTTGGTCTTTTAAAGAAAAGACTGAGTGCATTACATCACACCGCAGTGCATTATTCGCCAAGAAGCAGAATTTTGAAGATGAGTGATGTCATGACAACTGATATCAGTATTGTGAAATAGTTCTTTAGGCCTAGAAAATCTATATCATTCCTGGACAAACTAAACACAGAGTACAGGGATCTGCCGCTATATTCAAGTGTTAGCGGGCCGAGTGCTGAAAAACACTCTGTTTATTTTTCTTTAAGAGAAGATATTCTCCCATTTCTACAAAATCAGCATATTACTAATTCTGAATAGTGCCAAATTCAGCTACACAATAAAGACTTTCCTTGCCACTCTTCCATTCTTACAGAAGTGACTACCCACCTGAACATACTAAACATGGACCTACATGAAACATTATAAATTGTTTCCCAGCAAGAAGGACATGTTCATTTTCTCTGTAGAAAATGTGCAACTTTTCAGTAAGTGCTTCAACACACTTTCCTGCTTATCATGAATTATACAAAAAATAATGGAACCTACTTCTCTTCTTTTTTTTTTGGAAAACTTGAAGGAATGTACTGTCAGTTTGAGACAAGATTTAGATACATTGAGAAATTGAGGTCCAGACACCCTGTGTTAAAAGATCCCATGGTAGCCTGTGTGAAAACACAACTACCTGAACTTCTTATTTTTACCTGGTCATTTGACAATGAATAATGTCTATGATTAAAAGGTTATAACTGAATTGAAATAACTCGGTGATATATATATATATATATATATATATATATATATATATATATATATATATATATATATATATATATATTATATATATATAATATATATATATATATATATATATATATATATATATATATATATATATATATATATATATATATGTGTGTGTTTGTAGGCTTACTTTGATTGCACAGTGTTTTGAAGTTAAAGCGTTTCTATTGTCTTTTTTTTTTACATATGATTTGAAAATATTAATAAATACTACTATTTGAGTTGCTAATATCTTTTTTCATCATTTTGTATATCATATGTACTTTGCTTGTTATTTGGAGGTCAATATCAACCGAGCTTTATAAGAATTTATTTTTTCATCATTACCTTATTTTTTGTTGATTTTTTTTCTTGTTTCGGAACAAAATTATTCATATAAGAGTAAGTATAGGGGAAAATCTTTAGACACGGTGTGTAAACTCTACAAGTGCATGTACATGCTTGGTAAAAGATCATTTGGATATAAGGAGATCAATCTCTCCCCTTCGGGAAGGTACTCCCCTTCAGTTACTGCACCAGGAATTATAATTCTAATATTAATTTACTTATGTGGCCCGTGCCATCAAGCATTTCATGTAATGTGGCCCTTGGCATGGAAAAGGTTGGGCCACCCTGCTGTGAGCGATCAGACCTGTCTCCTACCATCACCAATTTGCAGTGGCCAGTGTGGTGGTGAAAATGGCCACACCCCCAGGCATAAGGACATGTCTGAGGCCATTGTCCTGCTGTGGACTAGAAACGGCTGCATTTATTGTTGTTATATATAGATAGCCTTTCGTTTAATTAAATTCATAAATCAAGTTCAATTTGCCAGTTCTGAGAGAGAGAGAGAGAGAGAGAGAGAGAGAGAGAGAGAGAGAGAGAGATTATTTCAAGTTCAAGCAGGAGGTTAAACATTCCTTATTATTATTATTATTATTATAAGTGAAAAAGTCGCAAATGATTACGGTTCCATATTCACTGTTATTTCAAAAGCACTCGGACTAGGGAGCCTCTCTTATGTTCTTCATCTGAGTTGAACGATATTCTTTTATTATTTTGCCCAAAGGATTACAGAGTTTTCCTCGGAATTGAACGATAGTTTCATATAGCTTCGCCCTTTGGAATGAATACTGTTAGAGGAATAGTTATGTTGAAAAATGTTGGAGACAGTGTGAGTGAGTGCTTGTTGGAGAAAGACTGAACATTTATGATTCTGATCGAAACATTGTGAGAAACGACTCAAGGTTTAGTCAGTATTTCCCGTTGCGATAAGACTTTTCCATTTATTTTCGTCTCCTTCAGAGATTTGGAGCAAATGCTCGCGAAGGTACAGTAGACCCACCAAGAAAGATGTCTAGCAATAATTAGCCAAATGAATCTTTAGGAGACTTTAAGACAGAAGGGCGTGATACAACCAACCTCCTTCTCCTAGTGGTGTCCGTGAACAGCCCAGGCCAGGAGAAAGCAGGTGACAGAAAGACTCTATGGTGGAAGATAGTGTTATTACTCTTCCCTTCTTGGGGACTTCTACCAACCAGAACACCTTTTGGTGCTGTTTAGATTTTCTTTCGAAATCTCTTCGTTCAGCTGCATAAGTTTATTATTATTATTATTATTATTATTATTATTATTATTATTATTATTATTGTTGTTGTTGTTGTTGTTGTTGTTGTTGTTATGATTATTACTCTTCTTTAGAATAAATATGTGGCTACAATTTATAGCAACAGAAACCTGGTACTAATTTTAGATAACTCTCTCTCTCTCTCTCTCTCTCTCTCTCTCTCTCTCTCTCTCTCTCTCTCTCTCTCTCTCTCATATCCACAAACCGCTTAGATTTCCATCCTTATACCCACACACACATCCACACACGGCCACATCCACATTTCATTTATACTCAAGTCAACAGGTAGCGCTATCTAAGAAAAACGGAATAGTAGACTAAGAGTATATGAGAGAGAGAGAGAGAGAGAGAGAGAGAGAGAGAGAGAGAGAGATTACATTCCTTTATACCCTATGATGATGAAGGTAGTATTTATTTAGCCTCACTTGTTGCCAAATGTAAATTGAAGGTTTTCTAGCCAATATTAGTAAGGGAAATAATGTAGTCAGGAGAAAATTTGGCACCGCCGCTCATCTGGCATTCGAATCATGGAGTGTTTGAAATATAAATTCTAATCCTTGCCCTGAATTTATTATTTGTTGATATTTTCAACATGTTTCCGACCTTATTTTCTCCATTATTAACAAAATTACAATGTTCAAATATATTTCTATTAAAAGAGACCTATTGATATGCAGTAGATCGAAGCTACTCATGAGTTATCGACCTTTAAAATGAAGAAATAGAGAAGAAAATCCTTCTACTGTCACATACGCCCTTCTGGCTTTGAAAGAAATGTTCACCGTTATCATAAGAAAGGGGCTACTCTCTCTCTCTCTCTCTCTCTCTCTCTCTCTCTCTCTCTCTCTCTGCATATATATATACATGCACACACTACTCAATGTTCCGGTTAATGAAACAAGACGAAGTGTTAGAACAATCTCTAGAAGATTCCCAAACTGAGATTTCCCGCCTTTATTTCCCGCCCACCTCCCGCTTAAGTCAATTGGCCTTGACTTCCACTTTATTGATAACGGCTTTGTGTAATGAATATTATAAAAAAAAAATGTAATTCTTGAATCATATAAGATTATAAGTAATAAGTGTAATTAATTTGTAATAATTTCTGGTTATTTGCATAAGAAAGGAGTGACATGATAACTACTGTAATTGTGTCAAATTGAAGTCGAAATCGAAATGGTAGTTTCGAGTGATTGTGCTTCTAAAGGAGGAGGAGAAGAGTCCTTCTTGCCTAAGACGTCTTTTCATCTTGCTCAATGAATAAAACTTCTTAATATCTTTTAAGTAACAATAATGAATCCATCTATATTATCGATTTATTATTAGTAGTATTATCATCATCAGTAGTAGCAGTAGTAGTAGTAGTAGTACTTGTTGTTATGGTAGTGGTAATAGTAGTGATACTAGTAGTTATGATAGCAGTAGTTATAGTAGTATTTATAGTAGTGGTGATACTAGTAGTTATAGTAGTGGTAATAGTAGTATTGATATTAGTAGTTATGCTAGTAGTTATACTAGTATTGATAAAAGTAATAATAATAGTAGTTATAGTAATAGTGATACTAGTAGTGATATTGGTAGTCATAGTAGTAGTTATAGTAGTAGTAATACTAGTAGTTATAGTAGTAGTGAAACTATTAGTTATAGTAGTAGTGAAACTATTAGTTATAGTAGTAGTTAAAATAGTAGTGATACAAGTAGTTATAGTAGTAGTAATAGTAGTAGATATATTAGTAGTGATACTAGTAATGATAAAAGTAGTTTTACTAGTAGTGATACTAGTTGTTATAGTAGCAGTTATAGTAGTAGTGATATAAATAGTTATAGTAGTAGTTATACTAGTAGTGATAGCAGTAGTGATACTAGTAGTTATAGTAGTAGTAATACTAGTTATTATACTAGTAGTGATAGTAGTAGTTATGGTAGTAGTGATACTAGTAGTTATGATAGTAGTGATAGTAGTAGGGATACTAGTTGTTATACTAGTAGTGACAGTAGTAGTGATACTAGTAGTTATGGTAGTAGTGATAACAGCAGTTATAATAGAAGAAATACTAGTATTTATAGTAGCAGTGATACTAGTGAAAATGTCTTCTGTACTTTCTCGGATATTAATTCCCCTACGGCACTATTTGTTCTACTTTTAATTAAGCATCAATTCAGTTCCTCCATTCAATGTCAACAGGAATACAGTTTCATTTCAAAAATTGTTACCATATTTACATTCTTGAAGCTGATATAGATTTTACAGTTTAGCGCTGTCAAACTGTATTGCAGAAGTACGGGTACGCGCGCGCGCGCGCGCGCGCGAGAGAGAGAGAGAGAGAGAGAGAGAGAGAGAGAGAGAGAGAGAGTCACTATTAGTCCGTGAAAGTATAAGAAAGTTATGAATCACAAATTTATACCATCAATAGCATAAAACGAAAAATGGGTTGCAACAACAATGCTTTCTATTCCAAGATAAAGAGCCGTGACTAGACTCTAAAAACCGGGAATAAAAAGGTAATCCAATTTAAAGCAAAAAGAAAAAAAAACATTTCCCTTCTGATAAAAATTCCAGATGGTTCGTCAAATATTATATATATATATATATATATAATATATATATATGTATATATATATATATATATATATATATATATATATATATATATATAAATGCATATATGCACACACACATACATATATATATATATATATATATATATATATATAATATATATATATATATATATAATATATATATATATATATATATGATAAATTTTGCACATTTTTACATGTTTTTCATATTCAAATAAGCTATATATATTTTTGATACATTAATGTCTGGATTCTCTTAACGACCTCGGGATCAGAGCCCCAGACGAAATCACACAAAGACAAGAGCTTGGCTCCGGCCGGGAATCAAACCTTGGCCAAGTGGGTTAGTCACTGTCTGTACAAGCTTGCCGACCAGGGTTCGATTCCCGGCCGGAGCCAAGCTCTTGTCTTTGTGTGATTTCGCCTGGGGCTCTGATCCCGAGGTCGTTAAGAGAATCCAGACATTAATGTATCAAAAATATATATGGCTTATTTGAATATATATATTATATATATATATATATATATATATATATATATATATATATACACACACATATGCACACAAAAATTAGATTTTTTCATTAAAATTAAGATATGCTATATGTATATATATACATATATATATATATATATATATATATAATATATATATATATATATATATATATATATATATAGTATACTGTACACGACGCAACCTAACAGGGGTTTGAAGGCACTTCAACTTACAAGTGTTCAATTATTTCAAGAGACTACAAGTCTTATAAAAATGATATGCAAAGACGCACTTGGGGCTTTTCTAAGAACTGTTTGTTATAAAGAAAAAAAAAACGGGAGGAGAAAGGTTTTGGAAAAAAAAAAAAAGTGGATATCAATTCATTTACAGCAAGAACCCTTACTGGAATATGGCCACCAATTAAAAAATGTGTGTGTATATATATATATATATATATATATATATATATATATATATATATATATATAGAGAGAGAGAGAGAGAGAGAGAGAGAGAGAGAGAGAGAGAGGAGAGAGAGAGAGAGAGAGAGAGAGAGAGAGAGAGAGAGAGATATGTATATAAATATATATATATATATATATATATATATATATATATATATATATATATATATATATATATATATATATATATATATATATATATATGAAACGTGATTTATCTGTTGCCTTTTTTTATTCCATCTCTGCTCAAGAGACTTGTTTCACCTCAAAAGATCATGAATACCATTAGTTTAATAAACCACATCTCTCTCTCTCTCTCTCTCTCTCTCTCTCTCTCTCTCTCTCTCTCTCTCACTTGAATATGGATCCCGGATACCGTAACAAGAGAGACAGACTGTAGACCTTTTCTCTTGTTAGCAGAAGAAAGTTCCTAATGGGACAAGAAACATCAAAGTTCCTGAGAATTTAGAGGTTAACAAACAGAAACATATCTTCATATCTTGTCTCTTATTCGCTGGTGCCATAAGGCTTATTTCCCATTTTCCTTTTGACAATGATTCATTGAATGTAAAAAGAAAGTTAATATATACAGACAAACACAGACACACACATTATATGTATATATATATATATATATATATATATATATATATATATATATATATATATATATACACACATTAATATAACGTATATATTTATACAGTACACACAGATTATACAGTATACATATATATATGCATATAACATCATGATCAAACACGTAAACTCTGTTCTAAAAACAAACTATAAATAACTAACTAAAACCATCCAAACAAAATGGTGTAAAGACCAGAACACAATTCATGTAATAGTTCGAAAAAAACTAAATTTACAAAACAGTCTTAAAGCCATTAAGTACAAAATCCATTAAACTCTGAAGTGTTTGAACGGTCTTTAAAATGCAAGCTAATAAGCAAAATGTTACTAACAGCCGTGGCATTGGGTAGTAGGACCACCCGAAAATTCACCGCCAACTTATTCTAAGGCTATGTTTGGGATAGGTCTAATCTTTCTATGGATTAATTTACGATAATTCAGGAAATTAACAGAACTATTGAGACCAAATGAGAGAAAATTGAATCCTTAGAATATGCAAGCTTTGATACTTTATTCACAATTTTCAACTATTCGGATCAATGAACTCAAGTAACAGGATCATATGATTTCAAACTTTAGGGCAAAAAAAGGAAGGCGAGGATTGTCTGCTGGAACAAAGGACTTAATTAATGTAATGACGTCACGTATGTCCAATCATTAGTTTATGTTACAACCTTCCCCCCTAACCGTTTCTTTCCTGTCATTCTGTAGTAAATTATAGAATCTTTATAAACAAGAAATGACTTGTTGCTTAAATACTCAAGACTATTAAACTATTTAAACTATTACTACTCAAAATAAAGTATAAATACTTATGACAACAACCCATTTATAATCGCAATTAATTTTTAATAGTAAAGACAGGAATTTCTTAAATGAAAAAGAAAAACGTTATAAGGATTAAAGAAATGTTACCTGCCAAGAGAATACCAATTAATTTCCTAAATCACCTTTGGTCAATTGGTGTGGATATGAAACCTCATTAGTCAACTTCAAAGCAGCATTAACACATTAACTAATTAAGGAAAAACTACTCATGAACATCAAACCTTATTTGAATGTTAACAAATTAGCAGGTATAAACTTTAAAAACTTTCATAAATACTGAATTACAGCCAACCATATCGAAGAATTAGTTTAACTTAGTCATCCCCCTTACTAGGCAGAGGGTATACAAACAGCAGTTTAGGGAGAGATCGAAGAAATGGTGGGCGGGACTACAAAACAGAAACTCGTCGCCCAGTAAGTTGTGAAAGGGTGCACTGCCTGATGAGAGAGAGGTGTGCCAGGAATTCCTGTATCCAACTGTACATGGGTAGTCGATTTACTGAACCGGATGACAAATTTGAATTGTTCTAATTCTCCTGGTTTAAGCTCGGTGTTACAGCTGAACCTTGTATTAAATGAGGAAGTAAAGCCATTAAAACAAAGCAAAGGGAAACAGGATCACTGAACAAAAGCAGAGGTAAACGGGTTCAACATATTCCTTTACAGCATCTCTCTCTCTCTCTCTCTCTC
>NC_090727.1:102131689-102144189 GCF_036898095.1 Palaemon carinicauda | reverse complement strand
AAAGGGCAGAGATTTAAGCCTTTGAAATAATGACTCTAGAGGTAGACAAAACTTGCATTAGTTAGGTTTAAAGTTCGGAAGACAGAAATCCAACCCAAGCGATAATAGAAACTCTTCCCTTTTTGACAAAACATATTTAGAATAATTAAAAACAGTGGTTCGGTCTTTGTTAAAATTTGGAATAAAAACACCCAAGCTTCTCAGTTTCCTGTTATGACAATCTTGTACGGTAGAAACGTACTCAGAAATACTCTTATTAAAAAGTTTTTTAAAATTATTGAGTCAATCAAGGTAAAATTGTTACATACATTTTTAAGACTACTGTTGATGACATCGTTATGCTTGTTAACAGATTTTTGTTTATTCGTTATTTCTATTTCTAAAAGATATTTGGTGGCATCATGATAAAATTGTGTTTGGTATAAAGATGATCTATACAGTTTAAATTTTACAAAATTAGGTACAATGTTGTTCAATTGGCAATACTGAAGAAATTCTAGATCAAGTTTGGCCTTTTCAAATTTCTTGACACGCTTCTCGATAGTCCTGCACTGCGAGAGTAGTTCAGCTCCGTAGCGATGTCGAACAAGCTCGTGAAAATGAAGGAAGCCTCTTGATCTAATGCGAAGTAGAAGAAGCAGTACGTAGAAAAAGCTTTGAAATTCCATGTTGAAGGCAGTTCTCTGTTGGTTCCACTCACAGCTACGCCCAAGTTGAAATAAGTCCAAGAGACATCATCAGAGAAGGTGGCGGCAGCCAGTAATTTACATTTCTCAAAGTGGACAGGGAAAAAGGCAGTTATAAATTCCATTTATTATATATCCCGACGTTTCGTGATCGTCATTTTATGTCAGATATGTTGATGACACCTTCGCTTTATTCAGAAATGAATTCTGCGCTGACTCCTTCATGGAATTTGCTAATTCACAGCAAAATAATATAAAGTTCACAATAGAAAAGGAGGAAGGAAATAAATTACATTTTTTAGATGTGTTAGTATCTAGAGAGAGAGAAGGTTTTAATACCACGGTTTTTAGAAAAAAGACTTTTACTGGATTAGGTTCGAATTTTTATAGCTCTTTGTTTTTACAATTTTAAATTAAACTATTTTTACTCTTCTCCACAGAGCATTCCTTCTTACTTCTAGTTGGGAATAATTTCATACTGAATTACTTTATTTATGTGATTATTTTAAGAAAAACTATTTTCCGACTAAATTATTTTTTAAGCATCTCAACAAATTATTAAATGATAAATTGGCTCAGACTCCAAAAATAACAACAGTACCTAAGCTCAAATTTTATGCGAGTTTTCCTTTTATGCATGAAGATTCCTTCAGACAGAAGTTTACAAAAATCATACAACAACATTTTCCAGATGTTGTAGTAAACTTAATTCCCAAGAATCCTCTCACAGTTGGCTCGGTTTTTCACTTTAAGGATCGATTGAGTCCTTTGATGTCCTCTGGTGTAGTGTATCGATATATTTGCCCAAAGTGTAACTCTGGGACCTACGTAGGATCTACCAAGAGGTTGTTGAAGGTCAGAATTGACTCTCATAGATGTGTTAGTTTTCGAACAGGTTGCAGAATATCCAACCCAGAACATTCAAATATTCGCAATCATACTAAAATTTGTAAAATAAATATTGACAATAAAGATTTTAGCATTATAGGACAGGTATCTAATTACCATGACTTGCCGATTCTGGAGTCAATTTTGATTAAAACACTGGTTCCGTCGTTAAACGCCCAAACTTCCTCCACTCAATTGTACTTGTCATAGATTTCTTTGTTTTGTTCTGTAATTGTTGATGCCACTCAGTTTTTATATGCGCTTCTGCGAGGTTGGTTCCACTTCTGTTTTATGTATATTTTACTTGAATTTTTAGTTTTTTACTAATTTTTACTTTTTATATTTTTATATTTGTTTATTTTTTATTAATGTTTCTTAATGTTATATATGTACTTCTTATTTTTAGCCCTGGAAGATGTGATAATGACGATCACGAAACGTCGGGATATATAATAAATGGAATTTTAGAACTGCCTATTTCCCTGTCCACTTTGAGAAATGTAAATTACTGGCTGCCGCCACCTTCTCTGATGATATATATATATATATATATATATATATATATATATATATATATATATATATATAATATATATATATATATATATATATATATATATATATATATATATATATATATATATATATAATCCAGCGATCACCGAACCGTGACCACGTTCGAATCCCTTGAATTATAGTCTGTGTCGCATAAAACAAAAGAAAGGATTTGATGATACATAAAAGCGATGAAATTTGTTCTTTTTGATTTATTACCTCCGCCAAAGAAGTTGGAAGGAGGTTATGTTTTCGCCCCTGTTTGTGTTTGTTTGTGTGTGTGTTTGTTTGTGAATAGCTCCCTGGCCACAATTTTAATCGTAGAGTAATGAAACTTACAGGGATTAACTGCTAAGTAAAAAGCTGGGAATTATTAAATATTTGAAGATCAAGGTCAAAGGTCAAGGTCACGGTTAAGCAAAATGTCCAATTTACGTCGCGTAATCAGCCATAAGTTGGACATCGTTGTCACAGACTCCAAACTTGTTTTATATTTGAGTGTATGAAAATCCACGCCAAATAATACATGTAATAGTCAAAGGTCAAGGTCAAACTCGAGCAAAAGGTCGAGAAATAAACTGCCGAGGCAGAGGTCTACGCTCTAATGAGTTCCCTTCTAGTTTATCTTTGTTTCTTGGTTAAAATCCCGCTCGGCAAACATCCAAAACTTAATTTAGCTTCTCCTGAAGTTGCCTTTGAAAAAAAGCAGTATTGCTCAATGCAGCGAAAATTCTTGATGAAGGGAGAAAAGAAGAAAGGAAGTCGTTAAAACATCTTTATGTTCAAAATTTCATCACTGTAAGTTTCTGAAGAATTTTCTTGATGTTCTGATTTCCTGTTATAAAAAAAAAACCTTGGTGTCCTCATGTAAGAGGAGAAAATAAGAAATAGGGTTAGCTTAAAAAAAAATTATCATAGGCCCCGGATTTTTTGTCATATTGCTATATTCTTCAAAAATTACAATAGGTTTTTTTAGCAACCGTTGATGAAAATGAAATTAAATAAAAACGTCTTTTAGCTGAATTTGGTTAATGCATAAGATTAATAACTTTGTAATCATAAGATTAGTTTCGCTGCAATATAAAATCTAACAACACCAAAATACTGTTCGTTAACGACTGGGTTTCAAAGAATATGCGGATTTGTAAGCTACTCACACAGAAAATATCTAAGAGGAGAAATACTTCCTCGGAGCACAGGAGGAAAATGTCAGAAGCAGACAAAAGCGCTTATAGAAACCATTCGGCGTCAATGACCTTTGATGTCAGGATCCCAGAAAACTTCAAATCAATCAATCAATTGTAGTAACCATCTTTTAACCCTCGGAAATTGGTAATCTTTGATTAACCATCGGAAATTGGTAATTATGTCGCTATGGCTACTACATCCATAGGACGTCCTTGGCAATAAGACCTTTTGAGGCCCCCTTCCCAGGAAAAGAAGATTTATGAGGCGGTAATCTAATTTAAATGATGTATTGACCCTGACATTTTTCTGTGTTATGCTTTTGCTGGTCGTAAATCTAATTTTTCTATAGGTGGCCTTAACACTTCCTTAAGTCACACTTAATGCCTTAACTTCCCTCCCTATTTATCTATTTCATTTATTCAACCTTGGTGACTTAGAGTTCCACATTCAATCACTTTTGATCATAATGCAGTTACGCGATTGCACAAGTTTCCAAAAGTGGTAAAAAAATCATATATCCGAAAAATAAAGGAATGTTTTTTTTTTTTTTTTTTTTTTTGCAACAGATGTACAGTTACTTTTGTAATAAAATTACAGCAAAGGACTTTATTCATTTACTAACACTACAAAGTAATAAGATACAAGCTAATAGTTTACTGCATTCATATACAGATACCAATCTCTCTCTCTCTCTCTCTCTCTCTCTCTCTCTCTCTCTCTCTCTCTCTCTCTCTCTCTCTCTCCCTTTATGTTTATCATATATCTAGATTCAATAGGCATCACAGAGCAAACTCCTAATCACAGCCTGATCCAGCTGTCACAAATAGAGTGAACGAACCAATGAAATGGGCTTTAAGCCAAATGAAAGGATCATCTGCACCGTGGCACTAATGCCTTTTCAGCCTCTACTGTAAAGCCTCACTGACAGCATTTGAATGGAAGAGCTACGTCCATTTGCTTTCAAACTAGTTGTAGCATTTATAGGTAATCCACTCACACTTATAAATCCCATTTGTTTTAATGCTCCTCAGTTCTATAGGTACCTATCCTTTTATGAGAATTAAGCTTTCCTACATAACCAGGGACAGGATTAGAAATGAAACTATACGAGAGATTACTCGAGTGCCATATGTGGATGAGATCATGATGAGGGGAAGATGGAGATGGTTTGGGCATGCTCTTCGCACTCCCCAAGAAAGATTAGTTCACCAAATGTTCAACTTGGCTCCACAAGGCAATAGAAGAGTTGGAATACCCAGCCCTACATGGCTGAGGACTATGAAGCGTGAAGTGGGAGATGATGAATGGAGAAGTATTGATTTAAAGGCTCAAGATTATATATATATATATATATATATATATATATATATATATATATATATATATATATATATGATAAATTTTGCACATTTTTTTGAATATATATATATATATATATATATATATATATATATATATATATATATATATATATATATATATATATGTATATATATATATATATATATATATATATATATATATATATATATATATATATATATGATGTAAATGAGAAATTAATACGGGGAAAGCAACTAATTTCATTGTACAATAGTCACCGTGGAATAGATGACCGTACAATAAAAGTCAAAAGTTTTCAGGTTTTCGTTTTAATGTGAGATAGATTTTATCCTTTTTATCAGCTCCAGATATAAAAGGATATAAAAATGGATAAGAGTCAGTAAATGTTTCTCATCTATGTCTGCAAAGATCACTAGTCTCTTTTTGCTATAAAAGGGTGTTTTTGCTGTATATACAAGAAATTATGATTTAAAAAAGACAGGGGATTATGTTTTTAGAAACATTTATCATTGATCAAATACGTTTATACAATTATTTAACATTAGGATAAAACTGTCAAAGAATATATCCCTAGAAGAAAAATAAAAGGTTTGAAACATAACACAAAACTTATGAACCATTTGAAGTGCATTTTTTCTTCGCAAGTGTTGATCCATAAAATGAATATATGCTCATCTAAAGACAGGTTCTACGAGGTTGATGTTATAGTTATTATTTTCCCATTGCTAACAAATTTCTTTAGAACTATATGTTATATTAAAATACTGTTACCCAATATGAAAAATATATATACTTTCTTCAATTACTGTAGGATCATGAGAGGGAAAAACAGCTCTACAATATAAAATCACAAGAGAATCTCGCCAAATAGAACGCAATGGCCGCTATGCAAATACAAGGCATAATTTCATTTGAATTTTCAATGGTTAACAACACACCTAAGCGCAAAGGACTAAAAGGTCGACCTTGTAAACTAAAACAACATTTCAGAGCCACGCACTAAAATATTCTTTCTCTTAATTGTACAGTAGAGAGGCAAGAGACTGCAACATAGAGGCAATTACTTAGGGACACGGAGCTTAGGTTCGAATAACACACAAGATTAACATTCTAATTCGGGATGCAATTAGATGCTCGGCCAATTTGAATATGTTTCGTCAATTGCTTTAACTCCAGCCTAGCAAGTTACGGCTTGTGCAGTATAATAAATACTTTTAACCAAGCTCTAATAATTAAATGTTTATTGTTACTGTAATAAATAATGAAATTCCGACAAATTTCTGCAAATAGTTGCCAAATCTAATTCGCTGAATGACTACTGTTTTATTTTCCATGGCAGAGAGACAGAGAAGGGCAGTGTATCAAACATACGATACTCATAAATCCAAAGGCCTTCCTTTATCGAATGAACGAAAAGGAAAATTGTTAGATGACTGATGACTATTCTATCATTCATTTGTGAAATCGCTCTTTCGATATGAAATTCCGAGAGATAAGTCATGAAAAGAGAAACGTGGAAACATTTCGGACAACTATTTTAATACCAACATCAAAAAGACTATCCCGGCCTGATGACTAAAATACTTTACGTATTGGTGTCAGGTCTTAATTTGCTGCATCTCTTCCTCCGAAGATAATGCAAAACTTAAATGAGAAGAACAGACATACACGATCTGCTTTCACCTTCACCGTAATCAATGTTTCTCACTTTAGATGGCACACTGATTAAGGAAATCTAATCTAGTCAACAGTAACAATAACCTTTTTGAGAAAAAGTAGTTGAACAGGTTATAAGTATTTAACGATTCACCGTCTCACTAAAGCATATGAATCCTATTCGAGATATTGCGTGAAAGTAAATACTTATTATTATTATTACACAATCATTCCTTCCATTTACATGAGGAGAGTCGTCATGAATTATATTTTCCCAATTTTCTCATATAGATTATTGTTACTGTTGACTAGATTAGATTTCCTTAATCAGTATACCCTCCAAAGTGAGAAATATTGATTACGGTGAAGGTTAAAGCAGATCATGGTCTGCCTTTTCTTCTCATTTAACAATTACCTTCTCTGTTTTGTGCTGTTTGCCAAAAAATTCTTACAGCTGTTTGTGTTCTTATTAGATGACCTAAAACAAGTCCAAGAGGGAAATGCATTAGAGTCATCTTTATTACATAAGTGAGAAATCCATAAAAGTAACATTTGCGCTAAGTACTTTTGATATCACATTCCTTCAAACTAGGAATTATAGAGCAAAGAACATACCCTTTTCAGTATAACAAATGTTAATAAAAAATTACGTATATTATATATATATATATATATATATATATATATATATATATATATATATATATATATATATATATATACACACACACACACACGCATAAACTAATCTCGGCAAATCATTAGGGTTGAGTATGCTACCCATAACTGGCTAGGTGGTCTTACGGAAGAAGTATTGTGTTATATATAAGTATATATACATACACATATATACAACATATAGCCAATAAATATGCACATATATATACATATATATTCATATATATATATATATATATATATATATATATATTATATATATACTGTATATATATATATATATATATATATATATATAGTATATATATATATATATATATATATATATATATATATATATATATATATATATATATATATATATATAGTGTGTGTGTGTGAGTGTGTGTATGCTTTTGGATTGAATCTGAATTTCAAATAAATATATATTCCCGAAGTTGATTTCCGTATTAAATGCTATTTATGGTTGATATGTGCACACACAAGTGTATATATATATATATATATATATATATATATATATATATATATATATATATATATATATATATATATTATAAGATTCACAGATGACATAAGATTTCTACAGGACACAAAAAGAATATGTTTAAACTAAGATAGTGTTCAATTAATATGAAGAGAGAAATATAAACAAGGATTATGGACGAGCCTCTATAGACTATTAATGAATATACGTACTTAGAACAGACTTTAAGTGTTTCACCAGGACACGAGACCGAAATTAAAAGGATAAGTTACCCCAAATTCCCGTCGGAATCCTGTCTGTCAATTG
Source organism: Palaemon carinicauda (assembly GCF_036898095.1). Taxonomy (NCBI): domain Eukaryota; kingdom Metazoa; phylum Arthropoda; class Malacostraca; order Decapoda; family Palaemonidae; genus Palaemon; species Palaemon carinicauda. The sequence continues at coordinate 102,136,401 of NC_090727.1, read as the reverse complement.
AGAAATTCCTTATTGTACGTCCCCATTCCACAAGGGCCTGGCATATTACATACATAGCGTCATTGCATTCCATGTGGCATCATTCAAGTCTTATTGGTGCCATCCTTCCATCTCAATCTTCCCAGACGTCTTCTACCTTCAAGAATCCATTCCACAATTCCGTGTACATTCCGATTATATTCATGCATTAGATATTTGTGGCCCAACTATCTCAACTGGCATCTTTCCATTTGTAAAATTACTTGTTCTACTCCCAAGGCTTCCCTTATGGTGGTATTTCACAGCTATCTCGTCGTTGCTCTAAAGATTAGACGTAGGACACGCATTTCAGTAGTCTGAATTTTAGACTTTAATTTTTCTGTCAGGATCCATGTCTGACAACCATACAGGAACACAGGATTCAGGATTAAGACCATTAATAGCTTAGAATGGTTACAAAACAAGCAGAAACAATGGGCCTCAGTTCAGACTTGCAACAAGTGGGGATAATCCCTATATTTGGCAATGCTGATTGAAATATTGCTGCCACTAATTTATAAGTTTTATTTTATTTCAATTGTACCGTAACCATATTAAGCACTAGCTCTCGGTAAGAACTAGTACTTTCAAAGATATTAAGTGGTCCAAGAACACCTAATGCTGACAGCAACCACGTCAGTAAAGGATGTGACCAATATCCTTGATTATGGTTTTTCAGATAGGAATATTTTATGTAATTATTTTCTTAATATAAAAAAATTAATCATAAGATTTTATAGATATCTTTGAATAGTAGTGATAAGGTATTATTTTCAATATTCATTTGAAGGTAATTATGAAAATATATTTATTAAAGTAAATTTAGTTTCAAAAGAGATCCAATCAGAGAGAAGCTCAAATCCTTCGAGTCTGCGGGTTTTGAAGGCAACTGATGGAAGACCGTTCTATGCCTCAATATGGCACATCTCCCGAGAATGACTTTTGTTCTAAAATTATTCTAAAGCTCTCATTATGCTATAATTTTGGTTGAATAATCAAAATATTATCTAAATCAAAGTCAAAAGTAATAATTGTCTACAAATATCAACATTGCAAATGACATTAATGCAATACTTCATTTAAATTAACATAATACTTTCTAATTTCTTATCTGCAAACTATGAATTCTAAGATACCCTGCAATTTCCTTCTAGTCGTCATTACGGGCTGCCAACGGTAGAGCCCGTGTCTTGCATAAGGCAAGGTAATCTTATACATACATTCTAGTCATATTATTCCCTCGGTGGACTCTTCTCTGTACTCATTCCCGGCCATCATCTTGTCAATATACACAAGGATGAGATTCTACCAGATTGTGAGGTTATTATATCAAGAGAATGTGTGAGAGGGAATGTTCATCTAAATCTACAAACTGGTGCAAAGCGGGACTTTTCAACGCTATTCCCATTCTAGATTTGGCAGGAGGTTTGATCTTGAATTTTTACAACAAAAATGTCTTTAAAGTAATGAAGAAGAAAAAAAATATCAAAATGTTAATGGAGAAGAAAATATCTAAACAAAAAACAAGTAGAACAAGCAACAAGTAGACAGTTTCTTGTCCAGTTCAGGACAAAGGCCTCATACATGACAATATTTATAGTGAGCTGTGTCCTAGCTTAAATTCCTTCAGTTACCCTCATGAAGGAACACAAGTTAAAGATAGTTGCCTTTTATGTAGATCTCTGGTGGGGGGAGGGTAGATAGAATGTGAATGCTGTAAAAGGTTATACAACAAGAAGTGTCTTTATAGGCCCCAAAATCAGAGATAGTTATAAAAAAAATGGAAATGACTTTGCCCTAATTGTATAGATGAAGCCAAGTAAAAAAAGCCACGACAATTATGCCAAAAAAGGATAATTCAAATGCAAGAAATATGTCAACTCATAATAAAGTTCAAAGTTTACCTAATGCTAGAGGTATGGCACTACAAAATAGAGGTCAAAAAAGGCTCTAATGCTAAAGGTAAGGAACCTCAATATTGACGTCAATGAGCTTTTAATACTAGAGATATGGCACCTCAAAATAGAGGTCAAAGAACTTCTAATGGTAAAAGTATGGAACTTCAAAATTAGATGTCAAAGACGCTCCAATGCTAGAAGTAAAAAGCTACTAAAAAGAGGCCAAAGAACCTCTAATACTAGAGGTAAGGAATTTCAATATAGAGGTCAAAGAGCATCTAATACTAGAAGTATGGCACCTTCAACCAGAGGTCGAAGCAAAGCCTCCGATACTTAAAGTATGGCACCTGTAAATGGATGTCAAGGAACCTCTAATGCTGGGAGTAGGGTACTTCAAAAATAGATATCAGAGACCTTCTAATACTGGAAGTATGGAGCTTCCATATAGAAGTCAAGGAGCATCTAATACTAGAGGAATGGCACCTCAAAATAGAAGTAAAAAAACCTCTAATGCTAAAAGTGTGGCACTTCGAAAATAGATGTCAAAGACCCTCTAATGCTAAAGGTAAAGATAAAATAAATAAAGGTCAAAAAGCCTCTATTACTAGGGGTAAATAACTTCAATCTAGAGGCCAAAGAGCCTCTAATACTAGAAGTATGGCATCTGAAAATAGATGTCAAAGAACCTCTAATGCTAGACGTATGTCACTTCAAAAATAGATATAAGAGGTCCTCTAATGCTAGTGGTAATGAGCTACTAAATACAGGTTAAAGAGCCTTTAATACTAGAAGAAAAGAACCTCTATATAGAGGTCAAAGAACCTCTAATGCTAGAAGTATGGCACCTTAAAATAGAGGTTAAGGAGTCTCTAATGCTAAAAGTATGGCACCTCAAAAAGATGTTAGAGCCTCTAATACTAAAGGTAAAGCGACTCGAAATAAGAGGTCAAAATGCCTCTAATGATAAAAGAAACTCTAATGCTAGATGTAAGTCACCTCAAAATAGAGGTCAAGGAACCTCTAATGTTAAAACTATAGTACCACAAAATTTTGGTTAAAGAACCTGAAACTAGAGGTCAGAGAGACCTTAATGCTAATGGTAAGTGTCTCAAATAGAGGCCAAAAAGGCCTTAATACTATAGGTAATTCGAATCAAAACAGAGATAAGGTGCCTCAAAATAGATGTCAAAGAACCTATAATGCTAGAAGTGAGGCACTACTAAATAGAAGCCAAAAAGCCTCTATCCATAAGATAAGGTGTCTCAAAATAGGGGTCAAAGAGTCTTTAATGCTAAAATTACGGCACTTCAAAATGGAGGTTAAAGAGCTTCTGATGCCGAAGGTAATGTTCATTAAGATAGAGATTAAAGAATCTCTGAGGCTAGATCTTTAGCATTTGAAGATAGGTGTGTGTGTGTTTATGACAGTCATAAACCTACAAACACACACACAGCCACACACAAACATATATATATATATATATATATATATATATATATATATATATATATATATATATATATATCACTAACAATTGTGATTTTCATCAATGTAAACATCTACCACAATGGCAGTTAATGCCAAATTTACCTATGGGAATGTATATCCATAGGAAATTCCTTTATAATCAATGCTTCTGGATGGGCAAAGATTCGAGCTTATGCCTTTAGCCGAAATACGCTCCTTGTAACAACATTACCAACAATCGAGTGATAACGTCGTTCCTGCAGGCATTGTTTTGGCCCATGGCATAGGTTCCAATCCTTGTCCAGCCAGAAGCATTTATTATGAATGAATTTCCAGTGGATAGGCATTTCCAAAAGTAGAATTAGGTAATCAATGCCATTGTGGTTTATATATGTATATATATATATATATATATATATATATATATATATATATATATATATATATATATATATATATATATATACACAATGTTTTGATAATTAGCTTATTATTGCTTGTCCACCGAACAACGTTAAAAACATTCAATAATAGACACATAAATAAATACTTTCACCAAAATCTTCGCAAGTACAGTGGTAACGTGTTTGCCAAACATTCGCATAGCAACAGATCGATTCCCGCCAGGGACTGTGAATTTAAGCTGTTTACTGGGGAGGCCACTGCTGTGGTAGGGCACCACGTTGAGGGGTGGGGGTTGCTTGGCTTTCGTTCTGGTGAGTATCTATTCTGATGGAACTGGAACTAAAACCAGACACCTTTATATATTCTTTATAATATATTCTGGAGTTAAGAAATAATCAGAGTATCTTATAGACATCTTTGATAAAATATCGATAAGGTATTAATTTCAATATTTATTCAAAGGAGATAACGAAAATATACTAATTCAAGCAAATTGAAGTGTTTAGAACAAAAGTGAGGGATCATTATAGGTCTTGTGCATATACAAGTGAAAAAGCTTTCCTTCATAGAGCACAGAGTACAGTATGCTTAATCCCTTAACATCTCATCGCTTCCTACGGATTCTGTACAGCTTCCGTTCTGTAAAGATCACGATAAATTCCTACATCAACGACTACGCAATAAATGATATACTGTTATGTATTAATTATATGTATGAACTACTACTCGCTTTAAACCTCTCGATCACTCCCTTCAACCCTTGCTGGTTGACAACTATCCTGGCCTTTTACTGGTCGTCCAATTCGAATGTTGCTATCCTTACCCTTTCCATTAATTCTCTCTATTCAAAGTCCCTCAAAGAATGCGATCAAACTAAGGTCTAAAGCTTCTTCATTGTATCTTCCTTAAATTTATAAAACTCTA
>NC_090727.1:102109189-102121689 GCF_036898095.1 Palaemon carinicauda | reverse complement strand
ATATATATATATATATATATTTATATATCTATATATATATATATATATATATAGATAGATAAATAGATAGATAGATAAAAAGATAGATAAAGATATATATATATATATATATATATATATATATGTGTATACATATATATATATATATATATATATATATATATATATATATATATATATATATATATATATCACTAGAAGAAAAGTTATCTAATAGCAATTCCCAATAGGCAAAGTTATCAAAATGCAATCCCTAAAAATAATTCAGATATTTTGTATTGAAAAAAAATACTCTGACTTAAGCGTTCCAAAATCCTCCGAGTCTTCAGGGATATGAGATGATGATTAAATATAATTTAGTGCGTTTCATTCTACCTTGAGACGTCAGTGACCCTGGTGGTTTGACGCCGCCTAGTGTCAATGACCTTTGTAGTTGGACGCTAGGCAACCTACTCAGTCTTCAAATGAGGTCATATAAATAATAAAGATAAACCCAATGATAAAGGGATTAAGGGTTTCACATTCTTCTACAGACTTCAATCATCAATATCTCCCTCTTTCTTTACAAGATTAAAAATGTGTGAAACAAATGAAATTCATTAGACGCTGAAAATATCGCCTCTCCTCTGTGTTTGATGTTACACTGCATCTCTATATCCAGGCCTTTTGATTTAAACAGATGTGGGTATATATTTTTCATACAAATGTTTTTAGAACTATTCAGTATATTAATATACAGTTACCTAATATAAAAAATATACATACTTTTTCAAATACTCATGCACCATAAGAGGGGAAAAACAGTTCTTCAACAGAAAACCACGAGAGAATCTCGCCAAAATGGAACGTAATCGCCGCTATGCAAATACAAGGCATAATTTCGTTTGAATTTTCAATGATTAACAACAAACCTAAGCGCAGAGGACTAAAAGGTAGACCTTGTAAACAAAAATAACATTTCAGAGCCACGTACTAAAATATTGTTTCTCTTAATTGTACAATAGAAGAGGCAAGAGACTGCAAAATAGAGGCAATTACTCAGGGACACGGTGCTGCTTTGGTTCGAATAACACGCTGGATTGACATTCTAATTCGGGATGCAATTAGATGCTCGGCCAATTTAAATAAGTTTCGTCTATTGCTTTAATTCCAGCCTAGCAAGTTACGGCTTGTGCAGTATAATAAATACTTTTAACCAAGCTCTAATAACTAAATGCCTACTGTTACTGTAATGAATAATCAAATTCCAACAAATTTTGAAAATACTTTCCAAATTTGAAACGCTGAACGATTGTTTTATTTTCCATGACAGAGAGACAGAGAAGGACAGTGTATCAAACATACGATACTCTCATATATGAATATCTATCTATTTGAAATCCAAAGGCTTTCCATTATTGGATGAGCAAGAAGGAAAAGAGGTAAACGACTATTCTATCATTCATTTGTGAAATTACTCTTCGGTATTAAATTACATGAGAAAAGAAATGAAAAGAGAAACTTGGAAATATTTTGAACAACGGATAATTTAATAAACACCAAAAATATGATCCCGGGCTGATTACTGAAATATTGCTCTACGTCTTAGTGCCAGGTCTTAATTTGCTCCAACTCTTCCTCAGAAGATGATGCAAAACTTAGAAGAGAAGAAATGAGACACAAAAGATCTGTTTTAACTTCACCGTAATCAATATTTCTCACTTTAGATGGTATACTGATTAAGGAAATCTAACCTAGTCAACAGTAACAATAATCTATCTGCGAAAATTGGGAAAATATAATTCATGACTGACTCTCCAAATGTAAATGGAAGGAATGACAGTGTAATAATAATAAAAATAAGTATTTACTTTCACGCAATATCTCGAATAGGATTCATATGCTTTAGTAACACAGTGAATAGTTAAATACTTATAACCTGGTCAATTACCTTCTCTGTTTTGTGGTATTGCAAAAAATTCTTACAGCTGTTCGATGACCTAAAACAAGTCCGAGAGGAAAATGCATTAGAGTCATCTCTATTACATAAGTGAGAAATCCATAAAAAGTAACATTTGCGCTAAGTACTTTTGATATCACCTTCCTTCAAACTAGGAACTATAGAGCAAAGAACAGACCCTTGTCAGTACAACAAAGATTAATCAAACATTACATATATTATACGTATGAATACAGGCATAAACTATTCTCGCCAAATCATTAGGGTTCAGTATGCTACCCATTACTGGCTGGGTGAACTTATAGAAGATTTATATATATATATATATACGTATACACACACACACACACACACATATATATATATATATATATATATATATATATATATACAGTATATATATATATATATATATATATATATATATATATATATATATATATATATATATATATATATATAGCATATAGCCTATAAATATGCATATATATATATATATATATATATATATATATATATATATATATATATATATATATATATATATATATATAGCATATAGCCTATAAATATGCATATATATATATATATACACACACACACACACACATATATATATATAAATATATATATATATATATATATATATATATATATATATATATAAAAAAATTATATATACTTTGTACCTTGAAGAAGTGTATGTAATACATGAAAGCGCTTTATACCTGGTCTTTTACTTTCCTGTTTCCTGTGGATTTTGTATATATATATATATATATATATATATATATATATATATATATATATATATATATATATATATACATATATATATACATGTGTGTGTGTATGTATGAATGCATATACGTATATGTGTATGCTTTTGGGTTGAATCTGATTAATATTTAGATCTATTAAAAGTCACATACGATGAAATAAACTCCGCCAGAAGCATTTATCATAACAGAATTTCAAATGAATATATACTCACAAAGTTGAATTCTGTATTAAATGCTATTTATGGTTGATATGTACACGCACAAATATATATATATATATATATATATATATATATATATATATATATATATAAATATATATATATATATATATATACTGTATATATATATATGTATATATATATATATATATATATATATATATATATATATATATATATATATATACTCAAGATTTACAGATGATAAAATATTTCAATAAGACACAAAAATAATATAATTAAACTAAGATAATGTTCAATTAATATTGAGAGGGAAATATAAATGAAGGGATATTGACGAGCCTCTAGAGACTATTATTGAATATACGTACTTAGAAGAGACTTCAAGTCTTTCACCAGGACATGAGATCGAAATTAAAAGGAAAAGTTCACCCAAAATACCGTCGGAATCCTGTCTGTCAATTGAGAAATTCCTTATTGTTCGTCCCCATTCCATAAGGGCCTGACATATTACATACATAGCGTCATTGCATTTCATGTGACATCGTTCAAGTCTTATTGATGCCATCCTTCCATCTCAATCTTCTCAGACGTCTTCTACCTTCAAGAATCCATTCCCCAATTCCGTGTACATCCCAATTATATTCAACCATTCGATATATGTGGCCCAACTATCTCAACTTGCATCTTTCCATTTGTAAAATCACTTATTCTACTCCCAAGGCTTCTCTTATGGTGGTATTTCACAGCTATCTCATCGTTGCTCTAAAGATTAGACGTAGGACACGCATTTCAGTAGTCTGAATTTTAGACTTTAATTTTTCTGTCAGGACCCATGTCTCACAACCATACAGGAACACAGGATCCAGGATTGGGCAAACCTTTAATAGTTCAGAATGGTTACAAAACAAGCAGAAACAATGGGGCTAAGTATAGAATTGAAACAAGTGGGGATAATCCCTTTATTTGGCAATGCTGATTGAAATATTGCTGCCACTAATTTATTAGTTTTTTTTTTTTAATTGTACCGTAACCATATTAAACACTAGCTCTCGGTAAGAACTAGTACTCTCAAAGATATTAAGAGGTCAAATAACACCTAATGCTGACAGTAACCACGTCAGTAAAGGATGTGACCAATATCTTGATTATCGTTCTTCAGATAGTAATATTTTATGTAACATTTTCCCAAAATAAAAAATCAATCATAAGATTTTATAGATATATTTGAATAGTATTGATAAGGTAATACTTTCAATATTCATCTAAAGGAAATAAATTTAGATTCAAAAGAGAGATCCAATCAGAGAGAAGATCAAATTTTTCGAGTCTCCGGCTTTTGAAAGCAACTGATGGAAGACCATCCTATGCCTTAATATAATGTTTTAGAATAATTTCAAAGCTCTCATAATACTATCATATGGGTAAATAATAAAAATTTCCTGTAGTTCAAAATGTAAAGTAATAATTGTTTACAAATATCGTCATTACAAATAAAATTAATGCAATAATTTGATAGACTTTGCATAATACTTTGAAATTTTTTTATCGGCAAAACATGAATTCATAGATACCCTGCAATTTACTTAGTCATATTATTCCCACGCTACACTCTTCTCGTTCATCTGAATCTACCAATTGGTGCAAAGCGGGACTTTTCACGGGCGTTCCCAGTTTTGAGAGGAAGTTTGGCCTTGAATATTTACAACAAAGATGGCTTAATAGTAATTAAATTAAGAGGAGCGAGAAAATGGTAGTGGAGAAAAAATAAGTAGAACAAGTAACAAATTCACGGTTTATTGTGCAGTGTATGACAAAGGCCTCATACATAACAATATTTATAGTGAGCTGTATCCTAGCTTAAATGCTTTCAGTTAAAGGTAAAGATGAAACTACACCATGAGAGATAGATGCCTTTCATGTGGGTCTTTGGTGTTGGGGGAATAGGATTGGATGGGAATGCTGTGGAAGAAGTGTGTCTTTATAGACGCAAAAATCAGAGACATGGCTATAGAAGAATTGAAGAGGCTTTGCCCTAATTGTGCAGATGTATCCAAGTTAAAAGAGCCATGACAAATATATCGAAAGAGGATAATTTAAATGCAAGAAGTGTGGCACCTCATAAAGAAGTTCAAAGTTTAGCTAATGCTGGAGGTATGGCACTTCAAAAGAGAGGTCAAAGAGGCTCTAATGCTTGAAATATGGAACTTCAAAAAGGCCTCAGACATGTCCTTATTCATATCTGGGGTTTGACCACTTTTAATCACCACAGTGATTGATGATGTTTAAAGATTTTTGTCTGAAAGCTCACAGCAAACCAACCTCGTATGGGTGATCCTGAGAGCTATAGTTTTGATGGTCTTGGCAATACGCTAACTCTTTCACCGCGTATAGGTATCGCCACTTAGAAAGGGATATATATATATATATATATATATATATATATATATATATATATGTATATATATATATATATATATATATATATATACATGTACACATATATAATTTATATATGCATATATATATGTATTGATATATTTATATATATACATATATTTATATATACATATAATGTATAGATATATTTATATATATATACATATATATATATATATATATACACTATATATATATATATATATATATATATATATATATATATATATATATATATATATATGTAAATGTGTTTGTGATATATGTTCATACATATATACATATATATATACAGTATATATATATATATATATATATATATATATATATATATATATATAAATATATATATATATATATATATATATATATATATATACATGTGTACACAATATAATTTGTATATGCATATATATGTATAGATATTTTTATATATATACATATATATACATATATTTATAGATACATATATATGTATAGATATATATATATATATATATATATATATATATATATATATATATATGTATATATATATATATATATATAGACAATGAGACCATTTTCTACAATTTAGTAGATTTGAGAACAAAGCCCTGAGAAGAATATTGGGAGTTAAATGACAGGACAGGATTAAAAATGATATTATAAGAGAGATTGATCGAGTAACATATGTACATGAGATTATGATGAGGGGTAGATGAAGATGGTTTGGGCATGCTCTTTGCACTCCCTAAAAGAGATTAGTTCAATACATTTTAAACTGGGCTCCACGAGGCACTATAAGAGTTGGAAGACCCAGGCCTACATGGCTGAGGACTATGATGCACGGAGTAGGAGTTGATGAATGGAGAAGTATTGAATAGATAGCTCAAGATAGAGACTGACTGGCGAAATCTAATCGAGGCCCTTTACGTCAATAAGCGTAGGAAACGATGTTGATATATCTAATTAATAATGAACTGGGTTTAGTAGGCCTATGAATGTTAGATTTAACCCCTCCCCCCAGCACTAGTCACTTTCTGATTCCATATTGTCTTGCTTTTAACAGGGGAAGGATGGGAAGACTATGGAATAACGAACTAAGAAAATTTGCGGGTATAAACTGGCATGGAAAGACCATAAACAGATGCTAGAAGAAGAACATGTCTGAGGCCTTTGTCCTACAATGGACTAGTAACGGCTGATGATTATACATTATATATATATATATATATATATATATATATATATATATATATATATATATATATATATATATATATATATGTATATATATATATATATATATATTAATAATAATTAAATTCCATTATATAATAGGAATTCAATTGTAGGAACTCGGGACTTGAGCAAGCAGACGTTGCTACTAGATGTACGATGTTTTGCAAGACGCCAAAATAGCATAATTTTAAACGCTAGTTAAATAAATAAGTAGATAAATAAATAAATAATTATATATATATATATATATATATATATATATATATATATATATATATATATATACGTAAACTGAATAACTATGACCAAAACTTAGAAGTTATCTGATTTAGCGATTTATTCGCCAACATAAAAACTCACCAAATATCCCTACGACATTGAAATAATACTACCGATTTGCCTATTATTTTTATATGTTCATAATTCTCTTTTCATAATAATTTATTTTCAGAATAGATCGTAGGACGAGTGAGAACGTATTTCTAATATTTAGGAATAGAAAGAAGAACAAGAAGAACAAGAAGAAGAAGAAGAAGAAGAAGAAGAAGAAGAAGAAGAATTCTAAAGAGATTTGGCAGGAATAAACGGAAATGAAATATGACGAGAATGCTCTCTCTCTCTCTCTCTCTCTCTCTCTCTCTCTCTCTCTCTCTCTCTCTCTCTCTCTCTATCTCTCTAATTTACATCGGCCATCAGACCAAATTGTCCTGTTTTTCTCCGGAGACACTCTGAAGATTTCTATCGAACAAACACACATTTTGAATCTCTCTCTCTCTCTCTCTCTCTCTCCTCTCTCTCTCTCTCTCTCTCTATTACACCGGCCATTAAAATATGATAAAATTTTCTAAAATTGCAGTGAAAACGAACGAAGAATTAAAAAATGAAAACCTTGGAAAAGAACAGAAAATTCGTCTCCTGTGTAAAATTTCTCCTGTTTTCCTCCGGAGACACTTTGAAGATTCCTACGAGAGAGAGAGAGAGAGAGAGAGAGAGAGAGAGAGAGAGAGAGAGAGAGAGCGTATTCCTTAATATTTCGATGATTTCCATAATTGTTAACACGAATACAAAGGAAATTGATAGGGAAGGCGAACATTACATTCTGGGAATGAATGAAGATGAAACAAGAACGCTTCCAGAATGTCTTCAGAATGTTTTAGGAGATAAATGTTACTTTTTGCACAGAAAAGAAAACTATGAATAAATATTTTCTTTTGTTATGGTTTTCTAATTCCTTTCAGTATTTCTTAATCTTGTGGATTCTCTCTCTATCTCTCTCTCTCTCTCTCCCTCTCTCTCCTCTCTCTCTCTCTCTCTCTCTCTCTCTCTCTCTCTCTTTCCTGAAGACATTTTGACTCCAGTTGAAGCCAAAAGAAGAATTTGTTGGATTCTAATGGCTTATCTCTCTCTCTCTCTCTCTCTCTCTCTCTCTCTCTCTCTCTCTCTCTCTCTCTCTCTCTCTCTCTCTCTCTCTTTTCTCCTTCATACTTGAAGCCAAAAGAAGAATTTCTTTGATACTAATAGACACACACACACTCTCTCTCTCTCTCTCTCTCTCTCTCTCTCTCTCTATCTCTCTCTCCTTCACACCACACACACACACACACATATATATATATATATATATATATATATATATATATATATATATATATATATATATATATATATATATATAATTTGATGACTTGAAGAAAATAGCAGACAACTTAAGAGCTAATAAATCAGTGGTCTTCATAAAAAAGAAAAAGGAAAAATAGAATTTGTGTCCTCACCTCCATAGGCATCAACATCTGAGAAGGGTGTTGAAGACTATTTGAAGACTTTTTGAAGACTATTTCGGATATTGGAGACTGGAGACAAAAAATGTATTTTTTAAAAAATAAGCTAGATACAGCAACTCTATATTGTTGGCTCGGCGGGGCTGCCCGCTTCCCCGCCAGCCCGGGAGGGCCTCCCCCCCCTCCCGACTGCCCGGGTGGGCCTCCCCCCCTCCCACCAGCCCGGCGGGCCTTCCCCCCCCTCCCCGCCAACCCGGGAGGGCCTCCCCCCCCTCCAAAAGCCAGGGCCGGCCTCCCCCCACCGCCAGCCCAGGTGGGCCTTCCCCCCCTCATACCAGCCCCCCTCCCACCAGCCCGGGTGGGCATCCCCCCCTCCCACCAGCCCGGGCAGGCCTTCCCCCCTCCCACCAGCCCCCCCTCCCCGCCAACCCGGGAGGTCCTCCCCCCCTCTCGAAGCCCGGGTGGGCCTTCCCACCTCCCACCAGCCCGGATGGGCCTCCCCCCCCCTCCCACCAGCCCGGGCGGTCCTTCCCCCCCTTCCGCCAACCCGGGAGGGCCTCCCCCCTCCCGAAAGCCCCGGCGGGCCTTCCCCCCTCCCACCAGCACGGGCGGGGCCACCCCCCTTCCCACCAGCCCGGGTAGGCCTCCTCCCCTCCCACCAGCCCGGGTGGGCCTCCGCCCCTCCCACCAGCCAGGGCGGGTCTTCCCCCCCCTCCCCGCCAACCCGGGAGGGCCTCCCCCTCCCGAAAGGCCGGGCGGGCCCTCCCCCCTCCCACCAGCCCGGGCGGGCCTTCCCCCCCCCTCCGCCAACCCGGGAGGGCCTCCCCCCCTCCTGAAAGCCAGGGCGGGCCCTTCCCCCTCCTCCCGCCAGCCCGGGTGGGCCTCCCTCCCTCCCACCAGCCTGGGCAGGCCTTCTCCCCCTCCCCGCCAGTCCGGGAGGGCCTCCCCCCCCTCCCCGAAAGCCCGGGTGGGACTTCCCCCCCCCCCCTCCCACCAGCCCGGGTGGGCCTCCCCCCCCCTCCCACCAGCCCGGAAGGGCTACCCTCTTCCTGTCAGCCCGGGCGAGCCTCCCCCCCTCCCGCCAGTCCGGGAGGGGACTCCCCACCCCTGCCAGACTGGCAGGCCTCTCCCTCTCCTGCCAGACCCAGGTGGGCCTCCCCCCCCCCCCTCCAGCCAGCCCGTGGGGGCCTCCCCCATCCCGCCAGCCCTGGTGGGCCCTCACTCTCTCCCGTCAGCCCGGGGAGGCCTCACCTACTCCCGCCAGCCCCGGCGGGCCTCCCCCTCGCTCCCGCCAACCTCGGGTGCCTCCCCCCTCCCGCCATTTTTGTTTCCCCTATTTATTTCTTTATCATTTGTGGTCCTTTCTTTCATTTTTTTAATCATTTATTTATCAAACATTCTCATTATTTTCAAAAAGAATGGCCTTCCCCTCCGATGCTCGTCTTAGACCATCAATATTAGTTCCTAGATTCTCACTATCTCTCCAGAAAAGAAATCTCTCCCGAGCGGCAGCATGAAACACCCTTCCCTGGACCATTCCAACCTGGAACTATTTGATATTTGAGTGAAGCCAAGACAAGGTATTCATTAGCTGGATTCAAAGATAGGTCATTTGGAGTACTATATTCCATTTCCTTTACTCTTCGATATTACAATCTCCATAGAAAAAACTTGCATTGTGAAGCATGATTCCATGAATGAGTAGTCTCACTCTAGATTTTCTTTTATACATTTTTATATCTCATTCTTTTATCACTATTCCAGTTAACGAAAATATCTTGTTTGATTTAAAAAAAGAAAAATAAAAACGGGAAAATCTTTCTACACAGCACTTCATGTATATGGAGGACTACAAAATATAATGATCTAATTATATCGAGTCAGAAAAACCCAGACATGAAATGACATGTCTGAGGCGTTTGTCTTATAGTATACTAGAAACAGATATATTAGATGTTATGTGTGCAGTGTATTGAGATCTAAATTCAGGAGAGTAGCACCATCTGCATATGCAAAAAGTTTGCTTTCTAGGCCAACCACATTGAAAAGAATAAGATAATATGGCAGTGACGGATATTGGGCCGTAATCAGCATGCTAGAGCTACCTCAAACATATTCCCTAATTCTACAACGGGCATAATATATATGTATATATATATATATATATATATATATATATGCATATGTATATATATATATATATATATATATATAATATATTATATGCATATATATATATATAAATATATAAATTTCATATATATATACACACACACACATATATATATATATATATATATATATATATATATATATATATATATATATATATATATATATATATATATATGTATATATATATATCTATCTATATATATATATATATGTATATATATATATATATATATATATATATATATATATATATATATATATATACATGTGTGTGTAATACCAATTTTCTCTCCTTGACCTAGGGTTCGGTTCCCAGGCCGACCAGAAGCTATAATCTCCGAGTTGATTCCCCCTTGGTTCTCTGATCCCGCGGTATAGAGAGAATACAGTATTGAGGGTGTGTAATACATACTTATATGAATATGAAAAACACATCTAATTGTGCAAAATTTATCATTATACACACACACACACACACACACACACACACACACATATATATATATATATATATATATATATATATATATATATATATATATATATATATATATGTATATACATATATATATATGTGTGTGTGTGTGTGTCTGAGTATGTGCGTGTGTAAATATCACAAAAGCTAACACGTGATGAGCATAAAAATAATTAAGCGTTATAGCCCCGGGAAGGAAAAAGGAAAACTCAAACTCGGTTCTCCTTCTGTGGACTATGATATATATATATATATATATATATATATATATATATATATATAAATATATATATATATATATACACACTATTTATATATAAATATATATATATATATATATATATATATATATACATGTATATATATATATATATAATATATATATATATATATATATATATATATGAAATTAGGATTGATTATGTTCATCCAGGATTCTTTTTTTTTCAGACTGGCTCAGTGCCAAAATACCAGGCAAGAACCAGCAGCGACACCAAATTCACAAAGCAAAACAACTCTCAAAGAAGGATACAAAAAAACACTGAATCGAACTCAACAATAAAATCTAATTGATAAAAGTAGTCTTAAATTACATACAGCAGTCCTCAAAAAGCTTTCTTAGGAACTGGAAAAACACATACACTACTTTACAATAATAACTCTCGAATCGTCACACGCCTACCTAACTTTTATACCTCAGTCGAAGAGAAAGAAAAGGTGTAGGAGGCAGAAAAATACACACTTTCCCTAGCATACGACAGTTAGAGTTGCAGAGTGAAGTAAACCTTAAAACTAATTAATTTTACAATAATTATCATAATACACCTTTAAATAATAATATATCTATATTGGCGATAAAACTACACTTTACAGGTCACGAAGAAATATATGAAGAATGCTTGCATAAGTTCTCAAAAACCGCACCGAATTCCTAATTAAAGATTATTATGACACAATCACCAGCGATTGTCCTACTTCAGGATCACTAGGGGTGTTCTTGCACCGAGGGGATCACTAGGGCAACGTAGATTGTCTATATGATTTAAGCAGGCGAAGGAAGAACATATACGGTTCGCTTACCGTTCTTCGTCACTAGAAGGCCTCCTCACGACTCCAGGAGGTCAGACACACGGCAACAGCCAGCAGCAGTGGCAGGCAGCAGCACAAAAGCAATAGCAATGCTTATAAGGCTAAAATTCATTAGCAGGAGCCTCTCAAAATCAATGGTAGCTGCAGGAGCAGGAACAAATATCGTCTGAAGATCAAGCCGTGAAAAAAAAAAATGCTGTAAGACCTCCTCTGTTGGGGAGCCGACACCCCTCTACCCCCGCTGCCCAAAAACGCACTCCCAAGTAAACGGAGAGAGAGAGAGAGCGAAAGCATAACTACGTAATGGGGCAGTTCGACAAGCTAAGCACCGAAGACGGGCAGTCCGCTCCACAAAACATGAAAAGCAGAAAACAAAAATATGGTTAATAAACACTATACAAATGAACACAAACAAAA
>NC_090727.1:102076689-102104189 GCF_036898095.1 Palaemon carinicauda | reverse complement strand
GACGGATATTGGGCTGTAATCAGCAGGCTAGAGCTACCACAAACATATTCCCCAATTCTACAACAGGCATAATATATATATATATATATATATATATATATATATATATATATATATATAGAAATTATATATATATATATATATATATATATATATATATATATATATATATAATGTATATACATATGTGTGTGTGTGTAATACCAATTTTCTCTCCTAGACCTAGGGTTCGGTTCCCCGGCCGACGAGAAGCTATAATTTCCGAGTTGATTCCCCCTTGGTTCTCTGATCCCGCGGTATAGAGAGAATACAGTATTGAGGGTGTGTAATACATACTTATACGAATATAAAAAACATGTCTAATTGTGCAAAATTTATCATTATACACACACACACACACACACACATATATATATATATATATATATATATATGTGTGTGTGTGTGTGTGTGTGTGTGTGTTTGTGTATGTGCGTGTGTAAATATCACAAAAGCTAACACGTGATGAGCATAAAATAATTAAGTGTTATAGCCCCGAAAGGAAAAAGGAAAACACAAACTCGGTTTTCCTTCCGTGACTATAATATATATATATATATATATATATATATATATATATATATATATATATATATATATATATATATATACTGTATATTTACATTTATATACGTATGTGTGTATAAATATATATATATATATATATATATATATATATATATATATGTGTGTGTGTGTGTGTGTGTGTGTGTGTGTGTGTTTGTGTGTGTGTGTGAGTATGTGTCTTTATATGATATATTTGCTATATTAATGAGATTACTATTGCTTGTCCAGGCAACAACGTTTACAAATGTTCAATAGTAAATGATCTCACCAAAATTTTGATAGTGTTTCTTGATATGAAAATATTTTATATAATATTTTCCTGAGTTGAGAAATAATCTGAGTATCTTATAGACATCTCTGATAAGATATCGATAAGGTATTTATTTCAGTATTTATTCAAAGGAGATAATGAAAATATACTAATTCGAGCAAATTTAAGTGTTTAGGGCAATAGTGAAGTATTATCATAGGTCTTGTTCATATACAAGCGAGAAAGCATTTTTTCAATCAACTTGAAGCAAAAAGTACAGTATGCTTTATCCCTCAACATCTCATCGCTTGCTACGTATTTGGTACAGTTTCCGTTCAGTAAAAATCACGATTAATTACAACATCTACGACTATGTAATTAATGATATACTGTTGTTATGTATCAATTATAAATATGAACTACGTCTGGCTTTAAACCTCTCGATCACTCCTTTCACCTCTTGCTTGTTATCAACTATCCTGGCTTTTTATTGGTCGTCCAATTCGAATGTTGCTATCCTTACCCTTTCCATCATCTCTCTCTATTCAAAGTCCCTCAAAGAATGCGAGCAATCAAACGTCTAAAGTTTCTTCGTTGTATCTTCCTTAAATTTCCGTAAATGCTATTTGTGATTTCTCTGGCGGAACCGGAAGCAGTTAGAAGGCGCTTCATAGAGGATTTGTTATGGAGGCTTACATTATGTAGGCCTACATTATCAGAGCAATATTCCATTTATACTGTAGAGAAAAGGTCTACATATAATGATGTGATTGGCGTGACTTTAGCTTCATCAGGATACTATGACTTAATTAAAGATATAAATAAGCGAGGACCTAATAATAATCACAATCTGAGTTACTTTACTTGATTTTTTTTCTTTTTCTTTATAGTTTACTTGATTAAAAATATGGATTAGAGGGGGGAAATCTCTATTGTAGAAAGTGAAATAAAAGTGAAGATGTTGGAAAGCAAGATTAAAGAAAAGAAGTGGGAGTGGAGAAATAGTTTACAGCTGAAGAGAATACAGAAAAGACCTTGAATGAACGACTCCAGTGATTCACTGGAGGTGCACTGACTTCTCAACACTCCTATCAGGTAAAAGAATATTGTTAGCTTGAAAAACTCCATCTCTTAATATCAATGAGTAAAAGGTCATCTGGCGAACATTGATTCCCTCCTTTTTTATTATTGTTATCATTATTGAAGGTAAATCTAGTGAGGCGTCAGAGAAATCGTAAGTCTTCCAATGTGATGTTCAGGTATCTACAGCCATCGTCAGTTACTGTAAAATCTACATAGAAAAGTCATTGGATTATCTAACAAACTGATAAATTAAGTTTGTATATATTATTTATATTTATATTTATATTTTATATCTTTATATCTTTTTTTTCAGAAAATTATTTAATATATCATATAGATCACTGGACCAGAAGTAGTTATCACTCTTATGTTCTCTTCCCTGATGGTTGTAATAAACACTATCTGCCTGATTTACAAAAAGGACTCATGGCTGCTAGGTAGTAGCAAGAGTCCGTGCTGGCATAAGGCCAAGAAGGCATAAGACTAATAGAATAGCCAAGTAATAATCTCAGAGTTCCTATTATTATTCCGGAAAGGATACAAAAATAAAAAAAAAAAAATAAGTTACAACTACACACACATATAGAAGATAAGTATTAAAGTAGCTTTTATTATATTCTAAATTCATCTCTCTTCTGCTTCTAAATAATCCCAATTCTTTTTTGTATCATCTGCCTCTGTATATCTTTGATAACCTATCATTTTTATTCCTATCAATTTCTTTAAAACATGAAATGTTCAAACTTTTCTTCATAATTTGTTGTTGATAAACCTATTAATGACTGGATATATCCTTATTTACAGATCCCAGCATGTCCGTGGAAGGATGCAATCTGGTGCAATCTCTATGCAGTGGAGGAACCAAAAAAAAGCAATAGTATATTAGTTTAACATAGAGAACATACGATCACCGTCTGCGTTTGATATGGGAATGGTGAAAAGGCTCAAGCAAACTTTAAAAGAATAGCGAATGACTTTCTCTGATAACTATTAAGAATACAATAATACGTGAAGATAACTCAACACTTCAGCCAGTATGCCGAGAACTGATAACAACTCTTTTATAATATGATCTCAATATTGATAACAGCTATGGATAATCATCATATTCTGACAGTTTAAAATCTTTATATTTCGTAAATAGTAATTAATAATGTTTTTCTTTCAATTCATAAATATAATAAAGTCCCTGGATGGTGAACGCCTGACTACAGTTCGAGTCCCGCTCAAACTCGTTAGTTACTTTGGTCACTGCAAACTCACCATGTTTGTGAACTAAGGACGTGGGGTTTGGAGGAACCTATATGTTTATCTGCTGATTCATCAGTAGCCATTGGTCTTAGCTTGGGTGGAGAGGGAGCTTGTTTGCAATATATATATATATATATATATATATATATATATATATATATATATATATATACATATATATATATATATATATATATATATATATATATAAATATATATATATATATATATATATATATATATATGTATATATATATATATATATATATATATATATATATATATATATATGTATGTATGTATGTATATGATCAGTCTCTACGGCTTTGTCCTGCTCGATAGGGCAATGTCACTGTCCCTTGTCCCTGGTATTCATGAGCAGCCTTTAAACCTTTAAACTGCTGATATCGGGTTTTCTCCTTTGCATTGTATTAATTAGACGTTTTAGAAGCTTTCTTGTATTACTTTGTATTATTTGCAGGTGTTATAAGAATAAAGATTTCTATCAAATAATATGGATTATGTTATGCATCTCATGTCCATAGATATTAATCCTTTATCTTATCAAAAGATTTGATAACTAAATATTTTACTTTAGATAAAAATAATATTGATTATATCCATAGATATTTGCTTCTATGAATTAAAGTTTGTACGAAATTATTTGTTCAAAGAAGGGAAGGAAATCTTGTATCAAGCACTTCCAAGCGAATTTCTCTCGCAGTTCCAAAGGAAATCTTGAAGAACTGGTTTGGAGACAAGGCGGAATTGAAGAATTCTAAGGGAAAATGTGGTTTTCAATTTGATATAATAAAATATTCATTAAAATAACAATTGGGAATCATTTAGAAAAATGATTTAGTTTTTTATTGTGAAAGTAATTCTAGTTTCTAAAATAATTGTTTGAAAATTCATTGATATCTAATTTCTCATAATTTTACAAAATAATGTCCGTGACCCTGACACTTATGACGCCGCTTAGTGTCTATGACCTTTGTAGTTGCGACGCCAGGCAACCGAATCAATCTTTCTGTGCTAATATAAACCCCAATATAAGGTCTCTCTCTCTCTCTCTCTCTCTCTCTCTCTCTCTCTCTCTCTCTCTCTCTCTCTCTCTCTCAGTGGAGTAAATTGTGCCTAGAATGATTCATATATCCAAATTAAAATTCAGTGATTGATGTGAAACACTTTCTCTGTTCCTGCCAAACTCCATGGTAATATCTACAATTGAAAAGACACAGCAATCGTGTAGCCTTCTTAAATATACTGCTAAATAATATCCGTCCCGAATGCAGCTAGTTATTATTATTATTATGTTTACTGTTATCATTTTTATTATTATTATTATAACATAGTTGGAAAGGCAGGATGCTATAAGGCCAAGGGTTCCAACAGGGAAAAAATAGCCCCGGGAAGGAAGGAAATAAGGAAACAAATAAACTATGAAAGAAGTAATAAAAAATTAAAACAGAATATTTTAAGAAAAAAAAATTTATTAAAACAGCCCTTTCACAAATGAATTATAAAAAGAGACTAAGATCAGCTTGTTCAAAATAAAAACATTTGCTGCAAGTTTGAACTTTAGAAATTCCACCAATTCAACTACCTGATTAGGAAGATGTGCGTGATTGAATATTTAGGTTTATATTTCTAATATCTAAGACATTTCACTTTCTCTTCATTTTTTGTATTCTGGGAATTCCTTTAATAACAACATGCGGACACAACTCTAAGCTCCAACACGGTATAACTTTAGACTTTGTCTATGTTCGTAGAGTTTCCTTGTTAATAAGGATAGGCTGACCGCTAGAAGCAAACAATATATTCCAATCGCTTCATAAATACTTGAATCATTAAAATTCTGCTCTAATTGATAGCAAGACATCTTATACTACAGGATCGCCTGACGACGTAAAGTAAAGGTTAAGGGTGTCTGGTTTCAGTTCTAGTTTCATCAGAATAGATGCTCACCAGAACGTCAGCCGGGGAAGCTCAACCTCCCACGGTCGTGCCAAACCATAGCAATGGCCTCCATAGTAAACACCTAAAACTCATGGATCTGGTGAGGATCGATCTGCTGCCATGCGAATGCTAGGCGAACACGTCACCACAATACTAGCCAGAAGGCCATTAAGTTGCCATATTTCCAATTTGTATACTTTATTGAATAGGGCAAAGAAGAGATGAAGTCCTTCCCTGTTTGCTTCTTAAGCACAAAAACACAATTTTTCCTATTTGCATAAACCTGATTAATTGCCCTTTATCAAGTCATGCTAAATATTTGCAAGAATAAACTTTGTATTAGACTTTAGCGCTATTGAGAAGATGCATGATAAACTTGGTGTAGTATTTTACCTTTATTACTTATTAGAGACACAGGTAATAATAATGGGCCTAAATGAATGGTTAATCAAGAAAAACCTTTGCCTCAAGTAACAAGAATATTAAAACTTCGTTAAATTGATCGTTACCGTTACGGTTATATGATCTGTTATTTATGTTATTTTGTTATGATGCTTTCCTTTACATATTTAATATTTTTGCATTTATTAAGATGCCTAAAAGATAAACACGATTTTTCTCATAGAATTTTGTTTGTTGATTAGTTAATGTAAATAGGGTTATAACTACCCAACTAATTTTGTTCAAAGTAAATTTTGCTCAAAGTAAATTTTGTTCAAAGTAAATTTTGTTCAAAGTAAATTTTGTTTTTAAGTAAATTTTGTTCAAAATAATTTTTTTCAAGGCAGATTTTGTTCAAAGTAGAGATTGTTCAAAGTAAATTTTGCTTAAAGTAAATTTTGTTCTTAAGTGTTTCAAAGCAAAATATTCCATTACATCACATGAATATGAAAGAAGTCGATAAAGATAAATGTTTTCTCTAACGAAATATCGCTTAGTAAATTCTTTTGATTCTTTTCTTAGTTTATATAGAGTTAAGAGGTGAATAACAAGGGAAGACATACTTATAATTTCCTTTGTGAAAATCAGCTCTCGAAAGACATTTTATCTCTCTAATTATTAGTTTAATTGGGATTAAAATTGTGGTAATTTAAAGAGAAACATTTACCCTTTATATAGTAAATATTCTAACAAGTTATCAATTGAAAATCTATGACATTAATCGAGAATACTAAAATATTTAATGGGCATAGTCATATTACTGACATGATTTGCCCCTGATGTTTCTAATTCAATCGGATATGAAACGTCATTGAAAAATATGGCATAAAAATAAAGGGCAGCTTACAAATGCCATGACCATAAGTTCTGAATGTAACAACATTCAGAACTTATGGTCACTACATTATTTGTGAGTCCGAAAAAATTATTTTCTGCGGATAAATAAAAGGAATAAAGCTTCCTAGTTTATGTTCTCACAACCCTAAACAATTGAAAGTGAATACTAAGATGACATTCCTACTCATGAGCGATTACCTTATTATTATTATTATTATTCTTATTATTATTATTATCAGAAATATGATGATGAGGATTACAACTAATACTATTATTATTATTATTGTTATTATTATTATTATTATTATTATTATTATTATTATTATTATTATTATTATTATTATTATTATTACGAAAATCGGCAACATTATTTTAGAGAAATTATTATATGCCATAAATCAGTGAGCAATGATCTGAAGAAAAGTAAATGAAAAGAGTTGTTGCAACAATATGAAAATGTATTGAACGTTAACAGTATATTCAAATTCCACAAAGAAAGCATATCATAAGATGATAATAGTGGGAGTTGAACTGCTAATTATCACGCATTGGAACGACATTATTATTATTATTATTATTATTATTATTATTATTATTATTATTATTATTATTATTACTTGCTAAGCTACAAACCTAGTTGGAAAAGCAGAATGCTACAAATCTGAGGGCTCCAAATGGAGAAAATAGCCTAGTGAGGAATGGAAATAAAGAAACTACAAGTCATTATTCTTAGTTCTTGTTATGAATAATACCTTCAAATATCATTTACTATTTTCAACTTATAAAAAGATGATTCTTCAATCATGTGCACACAACAATTATATTTAATACATTCCTAAAGGCAGGAGTCCATTATAGTTTGTGTAAAAAATTATTGAAAGCGAAATCTCTTAATCATATATATACATATGAATAGGTAGTTACAATGAATTATCCACTGTTTAAATTAAGAAGTTATTTGAATTCCTTTCAAAAAAAGGGAAAAGAAAGCTCATCACTCGGTCTTTAAAGTGTGCAATATATATGCGGTAAAAGCAGCAACAGATTCTGCTGATAGGAAGATAAATATTTAAACCCCAAATCTTTTATTAATTATGTAAAAATACATTTAGTTTGCCAACAGAAAGTTATAAAACGTTCTCAACAACCTGGTCTTGAAAGCCACAGCCTTCCCAGTAAAGAATATTTCATAGTTGACTTTTGAACCCCAGTTCTTCCTATTAACAAGGTTCAACCTCATCCTCTACTGTAGGTGCAGCTGCATAACCTGCAGCTTTTGCCTTGAGAAGATGCACTGAATATCTCGGAGTCTTTCCCAATCACTTTCAAGTTAGTTCGAGCATATTTCGCATTTCGCATTCGTTATCGTAAACAACCAGCAAAACTCAGATAGAATTGCTATTTCCCTGGCTGAGGTTTTCCCTCAGTCAGGTTGCCATTCAGAATTAAAATTGCAACTCTTCCATCAAGTAATATGAGACGCCATTATCAAGAATTTGCGAGAGGCTAATGCCAGGATTCAATTATGCAAAAGAGCTTTTAGGATAATTTTATTGACCTTTATCGCTGCCTGCGATATTTTGCGTTGTTATCTATTTACTAATGTACGTGGCCCGTCAGAAATGACAGCTAAATATTAGGTACATATGAACCCTAACGCTGATGCACCACCCTCTCACCAGGATATGACTACTCCCTATCCTCAATACCCGAGAGACTGAGAGAGCTGAGCATGACTGGAAAGATATAGCTCTCTATCTACTTGAATATATATATATATATATATATATATATATATATATATATATATATATATATATATATATATATATATATATATATATACAATATATATATATATATATATATATATATATATATATATATATATATATATATATATCTAGAACCAGACACTTCCTCTTTATTTTATAAGGAAGATTCCCCAATCTCTTTTTCTGTTTTTACAGCATTTCTGAATGTGTTTTTTATTTGTAATGTTTTGGAAATGAGCCATAAATTGATATGCCTCAATTTATTGAGTACTTCGTTTGAATCTTTTTTTATCAATTTTCTATTCACTTGTCAGTGTTTTGTATATTCTACAACCATTTCAATGTTCTGCGCTTTTGATTTCAATACTCATTGTGTTTAGGCTTTGCTAAGTAATATAACACTAGTAACAGTTTCTTATGCTACTCCTTACATATACATATACATGTGTATACATATAAATATACAGATACATTTACATACATATACATACATAAATACATAGGAGTGAAGATAACACACCACCTCGATTATTTAATTATTTATTTATCATTATTTCTTTTCCTTGAATAAACCCCTCGAGATATTAGACCTATATAGGCAACGTTGACTATAATCGAAGCTTCGGCTCATAATAAATTATTGCAAGTTTCGAAACCACGACTCTAAGTCATTTTTGCTTTATAAAAAACAAACGACTTAAGCAAAATCAAATAATAACTTTGAATTCATAACCCAAATGCATAAATTGTTATCATTAGACTACAGGACTAAGCTTAAATTATTTCCCCTCTTCCTCACTCAGACATTAACGCATTTAATGTTTTTTTTTTCCGATTTTTTAAGTCTGATATCTTTCAATAATATTTTTTTTTTCTTCATAAAAGTGGACCAATGTTTTGTCATACATACACACACGTTTGTCCGACGCAAACATATAAAAGCATCACCAGTTTCCCACACAGCTAGTCCATGCATTAGTAGAGGGGGAGAAGTAATAAGATAAGAAAGAGTTGATGGAGAGAGAGAGAGAGAGAGAGAGAGAGAGAGAGAGAGAGAGAG
Source organism: Palaemon carinicauda (assembly GCF_036898095.1). NCBI lineage: Eukaryota > Metazoa > Arthropoda > Malacostraca > Decapoda > Palaemonidae > Palaemon > Palaemon carinicauda. The sequence continues at coordinate 102,094,924 of NC_090727.1, read as the reverse complement.
AGAGAGAGAGAGAGAGAGAGAGGAGAATCAACACCAGACCAAAAGAAAGCCTGTTGCTGTTTTGCTGGATAACCGGGGGACGTCAGTGACAGGATACTCTCTTCCTATCCTGCCTGTCTCGGAACCCCAAACCGAGAGGTAGTCCTGAATCGGAAGACACCCAAGAGGAAGGATCCTCAACGGAGTCGATTTCTTAGGGCTTGACCCGAACCAGGACTCTCGGAAAACCTGAGTCTCTTTACTTCAGGTTATCCAGGAAGATACAGACATCACTGCCATTACTGCTCGGAAAATATTCTCCATTTAAGAAGACTCAAACATTCTATGGAAAGTTTATAGATTTGTTGATAAATTCATAATTTCTTATAAAGGTTAATAATTAAGAATTTAGTTGCCTTTAGTACTAATCATTATTACAGTTATCTATGAATTTTAGATATTTTTTTTATCAAATAAATCAGTAATATGATGGGCAAGGAGAGGCACCCGATGAGATACTACTACTAGAGAGTTATTTGGTACTGTGATGGCAAGATAGTACTACATTGGATCCCTGTCTGGTTAAAGCTCATTTTTCATTTGCCTAATTTTCCGAGTCAACACAATATTAATCTCTCCATTAACTTTTAAAGACCAAGACTCAATAACAATATGTTTATTCAAATTTGATTTGGAATAAAATAGTTTGTTTTTAAAATCATTGATTAAAGATTCGCTGTAAATGTACTGTGCATAAGATGAAGAGAATATAAATAAATGGAGAGAGTTGACTCGAGCGGCCGACCCTGCTATACAATGGGAATGATGAGATTGAAAGAAACAGACAGTTACTTGAATAGCTGAGCCAATCTATAGTCTATGCTTTGCAATGAGACCATAGCTGTTAGGAACCTTGTTTTCAATTTTGGCTCAGAAATAGCTTGTTCGGAGGCAGCGGGTTCTCTGGTGTGTTGCAAGAAGTCTAAAATTATTAAAACATTATTTACAAGAACAATATCATGTCCACCTTTCATTGGTCGGAAATTTAGTCTTAACACTGTGTCACTGAGATATGTTTTAAAGATGAAAGACTTTTCACCCTCAACTTTAATACCCCACATTTGTTAGGCCTATGAATATTTTCATTCCTTAACTTGAATATCAAGCCTAGATGTTCCTACTGACTGTAATGTCAGGTAGGCCTACAATTCAATGCTCTATATATACAAAAGCTGTAATGCCATAGAGGCGTACAATGCAATGCTTAAAGCATATAGATGCAGAATCTCTAATGTCATAGAGGTCTACAATGCAACGCTTAAAACATGTATATGGAGACTCTGTAATGTCAGATAGGCCTACAATGCAACGCTTAAAGCATAAAAATAATTTAAAAGGAAAACATGACCGTGATTTTTACGCTTTGACATCACCGCACTTGAAGGATCACAGTCCTTTAGGCCTACGCAATACGAGCTGGCGGTTAACTGACTTACGAAAAACTCGCTTATTAAGCCATTTTCTAATCTTGCTTTCTAGTTTGGCCCTTTTCCTTATATCTTCATCTGTGGCTTTGATCTAATTGATTTTATTCTTTTATTAGCGTATTTAAATTGTCTTTGGATAATTGAAACACTTAGGATTTCCTCTGTTCCTTTCATGTAGCCGCTTCTCTCACTCCGAGCAACTCCCACACAAGCAAATTATCTCCTCGATTTCAAGGACAAAAATGCTCATACAATTACATATCCCATATAGAAATTATTAATTCCCTTGGTAGAAATATTTTATTTTGATAAATATATAATTCATATTAGTTTTGGAATGGAATTTCAATTTCGAGGCTTTTATGATTAAAGAATCACATTGAAATTTAAAATATCTATATATGATGAAATTATTTTGATGGTTCCTGCGCGTCATCTATTACTTCTCTTTCGAAACCTAACCTTTCTTTACCTTTATCGTTAAGCAACCAAAACTTTTTCTTATTTTAATCGTTAACTCTATCTTTTAAATAATAAATTCTATTACTATTACGATTCCTTCCCACTTTTTGCTAGCTCCCTCCTCCTCAGCTATCACTTTCTCTCTCTCTCTCTCTCTCTCTCTCTCTCTCTCCTCTCTCCTCTCTCTCTCTCTCTCTCTACTGTTTAACCTTTTGTTCTGGATAGTTTACGCCCCTTTTCTGCCTCCGACTAAATCATTTTTCATTCATTTCCACGATCTCCCACTTCCCTGGGACTCGCTGCTATAACACGTTCTCTTTTACTCGATAGACTGTAATCTTGTTTAGTGGCAGCAAGAGGGACCTGTCCCTCGTTCAGTTATACGGGTATTGACTTTGCAGATGGGACGCTTGGTATCTTACCATTACCCTCACCTGGGAACCAAATTTCAGGCTGCTGAATGTGGATAAGCAGTTCACTCGAAACTCCCACTACTTTTTGGCCTTACCTCATTAGCTTTGGCTATATAAATCTAACGTAGTTTAAACCATTTAATCTGTAAAGTAATATATCATCTCATTGTTTAATTAACCGCATTAGCATTAACGTAAATAAACTTAACCCTTTTCCCATTGCAAACGTCTTTTTACAATTCTAATTAAGCTGATTCCATTTTACATTCTCTTACGGCCTGCCAACGCAAGAGCCCGTGTTTTACGTAAGGTAAGGCAATCTTAACACACACACACACACACACACACACACACACACACACACTGCAGTTGATGATTTGTTTCCTTCACGATTCCTTTTATTTTAGGTGTTTAAAACGCCTTCAAATATTTTTCCTTTTCTTCCACAACATTTTGTATATTATCTTCGAGAAAACTTGGATGTCTATGTTAATTAAGTTGATAGAATGCGAAACGACTGTATTATTATTATTATTATTATTATTATTATTGTTGTTGTTGTTATTATTATTAGCTAAGCTACATCCCTAGTTGGAAAAGCTAGATGTTATAAGTCGAAAGGCTGCAAAAGGGGAAAATAGCCCAGTGAGGAAAGGAAAGGAATAAACGATATACGAAGTAATGATAAATTAAAATAGAATATTTTAAAAAGATTAATATAGATATTTCATAAATAAACTATAAGAAGAATTATGTCAGCCGGTTAGGAAGATCATTCCACAACATGGTCACAGGTGGAATAAAACTTCTAGAGTATTGTGTAGTATTGAGCCTCAAGATGAAGAAGGCCTGACTATTAGAATTATCTGTATGCCTAGTATTACGAACGGGATGAAATTGTCCCGGAAGATCTGAATGTAAAGGATGGTAAGAGTTATAAAAAAATCTTAAGCAACATGCATACTCAACTAATTGAACAGCGGTGCCAGAGATTAATATCTAGATCAGGAATAAGAAACCTAATAGCCCGTAAATTCCTGTCCACCAAATTGAGATGGGACTAAGAAGAAGAAGAAGAAGAAGAAGAAGAAGAAGAACAATAATAAGAAGAAGATGACGATGAAGACAATTACTTGAATAGTTGAGCCTATCTATTGTTTTTGCTCTGCAATGAAAGCATGATTTTTTAACCTTGTTTTCAATTATGTCTTAGAAATACCTTGTCAGTAGGCAACGGGTTCTCTGGTGTGTTGCAAGAAGTATAAAACGATCAAAAACATATTATCGTCTATATTCTATAAGAACAACATTATGTCCAGCTTTCAGGAGTCGGAAATTTATTCTGAACCCTGGGTCAGTGAGATGTGCTTTGAAAGATGAAAGAATTTCCACCTTCAACTTCAATAATCGGTGATATTTGTTAGTCCTATAAATATTTCCATTCATCTACTTGAATATCAAACCTCGAATATCCCATCGAACAGTCAAAAATAACTTTCAATATATCACTACAACTGTTGTTTCTTTGTAGCTAAACAATACTTTTAGACAAAGTGTGATACAATATATATATATATATATATATATATATATATATATATATATATATATATATATATATATATATATATATATATATATATATATATCGTTTGTACAATTGAATTGATCGTATTTGCTACTACTGAAGAAACACGCAAGAAATATAATTGCTGGATTTCAGAACATCTGCACAAAAACAACGATGTTCTCCAGCTTACTGCAATGTCATATAGGCCTACAATGCAACGCTTAAAATATATAGATGCAAACGCATCTATTTCTTCAGACAAATTACATTATTCTTTCATATTTATGATATTGAGAGAGAGAGAGAGAGAGAGAGAGAGAGAGAGAGAGAGAGAGAGAGAGAGAGAGGGGATAATAATAAGGCTACGAGAGAGACCAAGACCTTCAAAAGGGAGAGCTGCCATGTACAAAATAGGAAACGAAAAAGGAAAAATTAAAATAAGAAAAATAAGAAAAAAAAAACGGAAAATCAAAATGGATATCTGGTCGACGCAATCCTTGTCCAAAAGAGTTGAAAACATTTCAAAGAAAAACATGACGAGGGTTTTATTCTTTGATATCGCCCCACTGGAAGAATCTTCTTCAACCGAAAAAGAAGACGCTTGAGTGAGGCAGGTGGCCGACTGTTGTGCAAATTGGCTTATTACTAAACCATTTTCTAATCTTTCTTTCTAGTTCATGCGGCACTCTTCCTTATTTCTTCCTTATTTCTTTATCTTTGGCTCTGAACAAACTGATTTTAGTCTTTGATTAGCGTATTAAAAGTGTTAATCAAGGTCTGAAACACTAGTGATTTCCTCTGCTCCTTTCTTGTTGGAGCTCCTCTCATTCCAAGCAACTTCTACAGAAGCAAATTACCTCATCGATTTTAGCAACAAAATTCTCATAAAATTAATTAGTTATCCTACATAGAAATAATCAAATCCCTCTGGTAATATATATCTTTTTTGACAAATGTATAATTGACATTATTTTCAGAATTTAATTCAAATTTTAACGGTTTAATAATAAAAGATCACATAGAAATTTGAAATATCGATATATTATGAAATTATTTTGATGGCTACTGGGCGTGAGGTTTGTATGGATGTTGCCGTCTATTACTGTCAGTCCTTTGAAAAATATCCATTTTCTTCTATATTACTTATCCTTGAGAGAATAGGATCGGCTGCATTACTTATCCTTGAGAGAATAGGATCATCTGCATTACTTATCCTTGAGAGAATAGGATCGTCTGCATTACTTATCCTTGAGAGAATAGGATCGTCTGCATTACTTATCGTAAGAGATATTTACTGGTAATTAAGAGCGAGTAATGACAGTAAAGTTTAAAAAACTTATGATTAGTGCGTTGTTGAGCTGAGCAAAGCTATTCTATTTCTTTCATAGGTTAGTACTGCCTACAATTCCTAAAATGATGCGTATTCTCTCTCTCTCTCTCTCTCTCTCTCTCTCTCTCTCTCTCTCTCTCTCTCTCTCTCTCTCTCTATCATCATATATTTTCGTAATTGAGGTTCATATATAGTTTTCTCGAGTTAACATTAGGCCTATACACAGTTCTCCAGATGGGGATTAAGAGCGTGTAAGGAGAAAAGTTCAAAAACTCTAACTTGTCCATATTACTTATATAACATTAAAGGTCAAGTAATAGAAGAAAGGTAAATTAATGAATTATCAATTATTCTTATTTACTCTAATGATGAAATCATTAGCTGAATTATACGAATAGCTAAACTAATTTACAAAAGTAGATAAATGTATAATGAAAAAAAAAATCATTCCCAAATATTTAACTAATGGAAAAAGTTTAAGTTAATCCAATTTTATACATACATATATATATATATATATATATATATATATATATATATATATATATATATATATATATATACAGTATATATATTCACACACACACATATATATATATATATATATATATATATATATATATATATATATTAAATTAAACATAGATGTACAGACAAACACACACACACACACATTATATATATATATATATATATATATATATATATATATATATATATATATATATACACATATATATATGTATATATATACATATATATATATATATATATATATATATATATATATATATATATATATATATATATATATATATATATATATATATATATATATATATATATATATATATATATCACAGCGCTGGCAAGCGCGACCGGGGACCAAACAACGCCCTCTCTCAAAAATGCGGCCAGTGCTGTTATATACGATTACCAAAACGAGAAAATACGGGTTTTTAGAAAAGTAGTTTCCCGACAAAGTAGAAGCTGGAAACTTTAGGATTTGCCTTTTCTTATTATTTCTAGGCGATCCTGAAAGTTTCAAGTCCCTATTTTCTAAGGGTCAAGAGATATCACGTCAAAGATATACCAAAATATGGCATATTTTGCATAACCATTCAGTGTTCTAAATATAGATAGATAGATATAGAGATAGACGCTTCAAAAGCAAAAACGGGGGAGCTTATTTCTCAGCTTCTGAATAAGCTAGATTAACAGTGGTTCTTAACCTGGGGTACCTGTACCCCCAAGGGGTACGAAACCTTAAGCCTGAGGGTACGAGACATGATAGCCAGTGCAATGGTAGCTACTGTATATTTACCATGAGAAAGCAAAACATGTATTTTCCAAATATTTCTCTTACTATAATTGTCTAAATTATTTTTTAAGTTAGTGTTGTAAACAATTTTCTTATGTTTTCTATGGTTTCATATACGTTTTCTTGATGTCTCGTACGGTTCGTGTTCGGGTTGTTCCTAACTCTGAAACATGCTGTATGTGCACTGTGCTGTGTGTAGTCAATGTGAACAGTGTGAATTGGGTCTGCATTTTGTTTGTGTTCGAGTTGTTGATAGTATTGAGGTGAATTACTGGTGAGTGTGCCATTTTTTATTTGTGAAATGTATTTTTTGGATTATTTTATTTGTCACAATATGTTTTTTAGTGTGGTATAACTCTAATATTGTAAAGAATAGATGTATAATTGATAAAAGATATATAATTTTGAAGGTACTGTTATGTGCATGAGGAGGAATATAGTGGACTTAGGGATGGCTCGACCAGGGTGAGGGGTCGGGGATGAGTTGGTCAAAAAATGGTCTGACTTGGTCAAAAACTGGTATGTGTTGGTCAAAGCATGGCTTGAGTTGGTCAAAATATGGCTTGAACTGGTAAAAAAAATCCTTTGGTAAATAAATGACCTGGATTGGTCAAACAATGGCCTGAGTTGATCAAAACAATCCCTTGAGTTGGTAAAACTCAGGCATGGAGGCACAGATGCTGGACATGACTTAAACAGCTTGAAGATCAAGCGGGAACGATTTGATCATAGTGGTACCCTGTCAAAGCTAGGTTTTGTGCCAGTTGAGAAACCTTTGTTGCAAGCATCTTATGAAGTTGCCCTTTTGTGTGCAAAGAAGAAAAAAACTCACACTATAGCAGAGGAGCTTGTTAAACCTTGTGCATTAGAAATGGCAAAAATAGTGTTAGGGACAGAAGCTGAAAAGAAGCTTAAACAGATACCTCTGTCAAATGACATTATTCATGCAAGGATTCATGATATGAGTCAAGATGTCTTGCATCAGGTGATAACAGACCTGAAAGCTAGTCCTGTCGGAGTGAGTATTCAGCTGGACGAGTCAACTGACGTTAGTTTTTGCAGCCAGTTGATGGCATTTGTTCGGTATGTGAAGGAGAAAGAAGTGGTGGAAGAATTCTTATTTTGTAAACCTCAGAAAACTACTGCAAAAGCAACTGATGTGTTCAGTCTTGTGAAAGAGTTCTTCTTGGAACATGAAATGACTCTCAACATGTGTGGTTCAATTTGCACTGATGGAGCCCCTGTCATGCTTGGAAATAAACCAGGCTTTGCTACCTTAGTGAAAAAAGAGGTTACCCATGTAACTATCACTCACTGTGTGTTGCATCGTCATGCACTTGCTACAAAGACGCTGCCAGAAAAATTGAAGACTGTTTTATCAGTTGTGCATGCTGTAAATTTCATCAGAGGACGGGCAGTGAATCACCGTCTTTTTGCATCTTTTTGTGAAGAAATTGGAGCTGAGCACAGTGTTCTTCTTTATCTCACAGAAGTGATGTGGCTTTCCCGTGGCAGGGTACTTACACGTGTATTTGAACTTCATGAAGAAATTATGCAATTTCTTGGAAATCAAGGCAGTGAAATTGCTGACCATTTTGAAAACAGGGAGTTCATTTTGTCTCTGGCATATCTGGCAGATGTATTCATGCACCTCAATGAACTGAATGTCTATACAAGGAACAGCAATGATTATGATAACTGCCAGAGAAAAGTTATCTGCCCTCACCAAGAAACTTCCAATGTGGATAAAGCGCATTGAAAGTGGAAATTTTGAAAACTTCTCTTCTCTTGACGAGGCTGCTAGTGCTGAAGAAGAGCTGCCCATCCTGAGTGAAGTAAAAGAACATTTGCAAGAACTGATTCAGTCCTTCCAAGGGTATTTTCACCTTGAAGAAGGTTCTGTGGCACAAAGATGGATACCGGATCCATTTCTTTTCAACCTTGATTCCATGATGATAATGATATCATGAAAGATGATCTTATGGAATTGCAGACCAATGACAGAATCCGAATGGAGTTTGAAAAAATGCAACTGGATATGTTTTGGTGTGCACAACTCTAAGCATTCCCACAGTTAGCAAGGAGAGCTTTGGAGGCCCTCGTGCCATTTGCAATTACATACTTATGTGAGGCAGGTTTTTCAACGCTCCTACACATCAAAACAAAAGCCAGAAACCGTTTGGATGCAAGTGATGACATGCGTCTGGCACAATATCATTGAACAATATCATTAATGAGAAACAACAACAAAAGAGCCACTAAAAATGTGTTGGTGTGCACTATGTAGTAATACCCCTTATTATTCATTGTATCCTACTAATTGACACTTTTCATTTGAAATAAAAAAAAGTACCTTTCTTCTGTAATTGAAAATCTAATAATTTCTCAGTAAGGTTTGTATCACCGATCCTTTTCATATATTTGTATTGTATTTACATTGGATGGGGGTACGAGAAAATTTTCTGACATATCAAGGGGTACGGGCACTGAAAAAGGTTAAGAACCACTGAGCTAGAAAGATGTTCGACCCCAGGTCTTTAAGATAAACTTATAAGAGGTGGCTTAGGCTATGTGAGGATGTGACCAGGTGGTCACGTGGGGTAGGGTCACGTGACATGAGTTTTCAAAAGGTACTATAACGGCAATGATTGTTTCTCAGCTTCTGAATAAGCTAGAAGGATGTTCGACCCCAGGTTTTGAAGATAAACTTATAAGGGGTGGCTCAGGCTATGTGAGGATGTGACCAGGTGGTCACGTGGGGTAGGGTCACGTGACATGAGTTTTCAAAAGGTACTATAACGGCAATGCTTGTTTCTCAGCTTCTGAATAAGCTAGAAAGATGTTCGACCCCAGGTTTTGAAGATAAACTTATAAGGGGTGGCTCAGGCTATGTGAGGATGTGACCAGGTGGTCACGTGGGGTAGGGTCACGTGACATGAGTTTTCAAAAGGTACTATAACGGCAATGCTTGTTTCTCAGCTTCTGAATAAGCTAGAAAGATGTTCGACCCCAGGTTTTGAAGATAAACTTATAAGGGGTGGCTTAGGCTATGTGAGGATGTGACCAGGTGGTCACGTGGGGTAAGGTCACGTGACATAGGTTTGAAATAGTATACTAGCGGGAACGCTTGTATATCGGCCCCCGAATAATATGAGCTACAAAGACGTTCGACCCCAAATTTTAAAACCATAGTCTTAGATTATTGCTATAATGGTTTGGATAATCACGTGATGTCACATCTGAAGTCACGTGATCTTTGTTATTGAACGACTCCTTCTTCTGCTTACGATAATGTTCATTAGCTCTGTTTCTTAAGGAGTTAGAAAGACGTTCGACACAAGATTTTGAGAATCTGAACTTAGGTGTTGCCTACATTATGCTTCAATTTACCTTATTATCAATTATCTTGTGGGGTAAGGTAACATAAGAGATAACACGCTATTTCAGATAAGAGGTATGGCTTACTTTTTGACGCCCAAACAAGCTGCTCAGGTATTTTACTTCTAGTAGGTTAACGACATATATAAAGCAGCTTGACCTTTCGATTGTGTACGTTTAGTCCCGTGGTGTTAGCAGATCACCTAGCTTCATAAGCTACTCTGTTCTTACTGCGGCGAATTCTTCAGTGTTATCTGTGGGAAACTGTACGGGATTTGAGGCAGCCGGCAGTTCAAATAATGTAATAACGATGAAATTACGTCACGGCTACTGACCAAGGAATAAATAACATACGCTTGCGCCAAAAAAAAAAAAGAGTGATATTTAAGCAAAAACCGATAAATCGGTTGGAACCTTTGACCGGGGATGCCTCTCCATGTCCTAAAATAAAACAAAGAAAAAAAGTTCATCTTTTCAATTGAGCGTCTAAAAGAATTGATATAAAAATAAAAATTTTGACCGGGTGTCACTGGTCGGTTGTTTTTGACATTACCCATAGTCATGACGAGGAGTTGCCAATTTTTGAGAGAAGGTAGTAATGGTAATTGACTTATCTTTCATGTCAGTCACAGGACTCGCTGTTAAAAACTAATGTAGATCACACGGTAGCGTGTAGCATGTAGGAACGATAAGTTACTTGATAGATGTCCATGTTGATGTACAGTATATTATGATGAGGGGGAATGCGGTTGATTGTACAGATGAGGACGTAATACTAATACGTCAAAAAATATCACAAGTTGTAGATAGGCGGTCAAGGAATGGATTTAGGCTGTACGAGGTAGATAGTAAGGGAGGTAAAAGGTAAACCATTTTTTAGGTAAACAAATAAGGCGTGTGGTAAGATGTAAAAGTAAATCTAAAGGTAATTAAGAGGTGACGGGTAACGGGTAGGAAGTAGGAGGTATGCTAGTGAATTAAGCGTTGAAAGGTAAGAAATGAAAGAGGCAGGGTACAAAAGAAAATGTGCAGAAAAGGTAGGAGGTAAAAGGTAAGAGGTAAGAGGTAGGAAGTAGGAAGTAGAAGGTAAGAGGTAGGAGGTAAGAGATAAGAGGTAAGAGGTTAGAGGTAAGAGGTAAGAGGTAGGATGTGGATGGTAGGAAGTAGGAAGTAGATGGTAAGAGGTAAGAGGTAAGAGGTAGGATGTGGATGGTAGGAAGTAGGAATTAGATGGTAAGAGGTAAGAGGTAAGAGGTAGGATGTGGATGGTAGGAAGTAGGAAATAGATGGTAAGAGGTAGGAAGTAGAAGGTAAGTGGTAAGAGGTAAGAGGTAAGAGGTAAGAGGTAAGATGTGGATGGTAGGAAGTAGGAGGTTGGAGGTAAGAGGTAGGAGGTATAAAGATCTAGGATGTAGGATAAAAGATGTAGGAGGTTGAGGGTAGGAGGTAAGAGATGTACTTCTTATAAGAGGTAAGCGGTAAGAAGTAGGAGGTAAGAGGCAAGATGTTATGTAGGAGGTAGGAGATAAGAGGTATGATGTAGGAGGTAGGAGGTAAAAGATAGGGGGTAGGATATAAGGAGTAGAAGGTAGGATGTGGAGGGTAGGAGATAGGAGGTATCACATCCCTGGCTAGCGCGACCGGGGACATAAGTATATAGGATGTAGGATAAAAGATGAAGGAGGTAGGAGGTATAATTATAAGAATGCAGGATGAAGGAGGTAGGAGGTAAGAGGTAGAAAGTAGAAACAAGGTAGGAAACAGGAAACACATAGTAAGAGGTAATACCTATCAGAGGTTGGAGTTATAATGCGTTCGTCAGCATAGTATAGGTGTAGAATACTACATTTTATCTCCATGAATTGATCACGAATCACAGTGTTTTGTTTTATGACTATGGGTAATGTCAAAAGCAAGCGACCGGTGACACCCGGTCAAAATTTTTATTTTTATATCAATTCTTTCAGACGCTCAATTGAAAAGATGAACTTTTTTTCTTTGTTTTATTTTAGGACATGGAGAGGCATCCCGGGCCAAAGGTTCCAACCGATTTATCGGTTTTTGCTTATATATATATATATATATATATATATATATATATATATATATATATATATATATATATATATATATATATATATATATATATATATATATATATATATATATATATATATATATACATTGATTACGTTACCTTTATGGACAGGTAACTCAAAATTCTATTGGCCTTGAGGTAACTAAGGCCATGGTTCTTTGTTTCAATTACCCACGTGTGAGACGAGGGCAAGTGACGTCACACTATTGGTGTTTCACACCTTGACCTGTGCGTTGGTTGACCTGGTATGTCTGGACCGTGGGTCCATTCAAGTGCCGGTAGGCATAGGGAAAAATCAATTGCATTGAACTGCACTTATTCAAAGAATAGCTGCATTATGATTAAAGGTCTTATTCGTGTGTTTTTATTTGTACAAATAATGAAAATTCAGGTACACAATTAAAGAGTCCAGGCTTGAGCTGCATTAGATTACTTCTATTTCATCTATGTTTTAATTGAGTCGTTCGTTAACATAGACTAAGGAGACTGTTATCTTGCAAATACATTATACAGACGAAGGTTTTGCATTAACGTTGTAATACAGGACTTCACAAGCAATAGGCCCAGGCAAGGATTTTATCTACGAATCGTATCATAATCAGGATTCCATTTTTCTTTGCTTTTATCTCTGCATGAAATGAGTTTTTAGAAATCTTATCATTATTTTAGTAACTGTTAATAACATTTAAGAGAAATATATTGTTTTAGTTCACCATAGAAGGGTTTTGTTGTACATAAGGCCAGATGAGGTAGCTGCCCTTCATGAACCGAGAACTATTTACCCCCCCCCCTCCCACCCCATGACTTAATTGGTGTTGATATTCACATACAAGTAAGAACGCATTCCTTCAATCAGCTTAGAGCACAGAGTACAGTATGCTTCATCCCTCAACATCTCATCGCTTCCTACGGATTCTGTACAGCTTCCGATCAGTAAAAATCACGATTAATTACTACATTTACGACTAAACACTAAATGACATACTGTGAGATATTTTGCTAGAAAATATATTATTATTATTATTATTATTATTACTATTATTATTATTATTATTATTATTATTATTATGATTAATATTTTTGTCATGTAAAGGAGAAAATTTCACATTGAATAACGTGATATGTGTATTTGATTAAGTATTTTATGTTTTCTTCGTTAGTTAAACGATAGAGAGACATAGAAATAAACAAATAGAGAGAGAGAGAGAGAGAGAGAGAGAGAGAGAGAGAGAGAGAGAGAGAGAGAGAGAGAGAGAGAGAGAGAGAGAAAAAAGAAATTAGAGTCAAATGGTATTCGAAAGCCAATATTTGTGGAAAGTGCTTATGTGGCTTATAGTTTTATAATTATTATTTATTATTATTTATTGTTATTATTATTATTTATTATAATTTAATCTTATTATTCATTATTATTTATTTTTAATAATTATTATTTAATAACATTATTCATTATTATTTATGATTGTTTATTGTTATTTATTATTATTATTCTTATTATTTGTTTTTCATTATTTTTTATTATTATTAATTATTAGTTTTTATTATTATTTGTTATTATTTATTATTTATTATTGTTATTTATTATTATTTATTAGTATTGTTTATTATTATTTAATATTATTTATTATTATTTATTTTTATTTAGCATTATTATTATTTATTATTATTTATTTTATTATTTATTATTATTTATTATTTATCATAATTTTTATTTATTATCATTATTATTATTATTTATTGGTATTATTTATTATTATTTAATATGTATTATTCAATATTTATTATTATTTATTTTTATTTAGTATTACTATAAATTATAATTATTTATTATTATCTATTATTTATCATAATTTTTTATTTATCATTATTATTTATTATTATTATCTATTATTTATTAATTATTCAATAAATAATATTTATTTTCATTTATTTATTATTATTATCATTTATTATTATTATTATTTATTATTATTTATTATTTTTTATTTATTGCTTGTCATTATTTGTTATTTATTTTTTTATTTTTTATTATTTATTATTATGATTTATTATTTATTATTAATTAATTATTATTAATATTATTTATTATCTATTATTATTATTTATTGTTTTTAATTATTCTTTATCATTTATTATTATTATTTATTATCTATTATTATTTTTTATTATTGATATTTATTTTCTATTATTACATACATACATATACCAAAGGCACTTCCCCCAATTTTGGGGGGTAGCCGACAACAACAAATGAAACAAAACAAAAAGGGGACCTCTACTCTCTACGTTCCTCCAGCCTAACCAGGGACTCAGCCGAGTTCAGCTGGTACTGCTAGGGTGCCACAGCCCAACCTCCCACATTTCCACCACAGATGAAGCTTCATACAGCTGAGTCCCCTACTGCTGCTACCTCCGCGGTCATCTAAGGCACCGGAGGAAGCAGCAGGGCCTACCGGAACTGCGTCACAATCGCTCGCCATTCATTCCTATTTCTAGCACGCTCTCTTGCCTCTCTCACATCTATCCTCCTATCACCCAGAGCTTTCTTCACACCATCCATCCACCCAAACCTTGGCCTTCCTCTTGTACTTCTCCCATCAACTCTTGCATTCATCACCTTCTTTAGCAGACAGCCATTTTCCATTCTCTCAACATGGCCAAACCACCTCAACACATTCATATCCACTCTAGCCGCTAACTCATTTCTTACACCCGTTCTCACCCTCACCACTTCGTTCCTAACCCTATCTACTCGAGATACACCAGCCATACTCCTCAGACACTTCATCTCAAACACATTCAATTTCTGTCTCTCCATCACTTTCATTCCCCACAACTCCGATCCATACATCACAGTTGGTACAATCACTTTCTCATATAGAACTCTCTTTACATTCATGCCCAATCCTCTATTTTTTACTACTCCCTTAACTGCCCCCAACACTTTGCAACCTTCATTCACTCTCTGACGTACATCTGCTTCCACTCCACCATTTGCTGCAACAACAAACCCCAAGTACTTAAACTGATCCACCTCCTCAAGTAACTCTCCATTCAACATGACATTCAACCTTGCACCACCTTCCCTTCTCGTACATCTCATAAAGTTACTCTTACCCACATTAACTCTCAACTTCCTTCTCTCACACACCCTTCCAAATTCTGTCACTAGTCGGTCAAGCTTCTCTTCTGTGTCTGCTACCAGTACAGTATCATCCGCAAACAACAACTGATTTACCTCCCATTCATGATCATTCTCGCCTAACAGTTTTAATCCTCGTCCAAGCACTCTAGCATTCACCTCTCTCACCACTCCATCAACATACAAGTTAAACAACCAGGGCGACATCACACATCCCTGTCTCAGCCCCACTCTCACCGGAAACCAATCGCTCACCTCCTTTCCTATTCTAACACATGCTTTACTACCTGTGTAGAAACTTTTCACTGCTTGCAACAACCTTCCACCAACTCCATATAACCTCATCACATTCCACATTGCTTCCCTATCAACTGTATCATATGCTTTCTCCAGATCCATAAACGCAACATACACCTCCTTACCTTTTGCTAAATATTTCTCGCATATCTGCCTAACTGTAAAAATCTGATTCATACAACCCCTACCTCTTCTAAAACCACCCTGTACTTCCAAGATTGCATTCTCTGTTTTATCCTTAATCCTATTAATCAGTATTCTACCATACACTTTTCCAACTACACTCAACAAACTAATACCTCTTGAATTACAACACTCATGCACATCTCCCTTACCCTTATATAGTGGTACAATACATGCACAGACCCAATCTACTGGTACCATTGACAACACAAAACACACATTAAACAATCTCACCAACCATTCAAGTACAGTCACACCCCCTTCCTTCAACATCTCAGCTTTCACACCATCCATACCCGATGCTTTTCCTACTCTCGTTTCATCTAGTGCTCTCCTCACTTCCTCTATTGTAATCTCTCTCTCATTCTCATCTCCCATCACTGGCACCTCAACACCTGGAACCGCAATTATATCTGCCTCCCTATCATCCTCAACATTCAGCAAACTTTCAAAATATTCCGCCCACCTTTTCCTTGCCTCCTCTCCTTTTAACAACCTTCCATTTCCATCTTTCACTGTCTCTTCAATTCTTGCGCCGGCCTTCCTTACTCTCTTCACTTCTTTCCAAAACTTCTTCTTATTCTCTTCATATGACTGACCCAGTCCCTGACCCCACCTCAGGTCAGCTGCCCTCTTTGCCTCACGTACCTTGCGCTTTACTTCCACCTTTTGCTCTCTATATTTTTCATACTTCTCTATACTATTACTCTGCAGCCATTCTTCAAAAGCCCTCTTTTTCTCTTCCACTTTTACCTTCACTCCTTCATTCCACCATTCACTGCCCTTCCTCATGCTGCCTCCAACAATCTTCTTGCCACATACATCACTTGCAATCCCAACAAAATTTTCTTTTGCTAACTTCCACTCCTCCTCTAAATTACTAGTTTCTCTTACTCTCACCTCGTCATATGCCATTTTCAACCTTTCCTGATATTTACTTTTTACCCCCGGTTTTATTAGCTCTTCAACCCTCACTAGCTCCCTTTTACATCCACCTACTCTATTCCCCCACTCTTTTGCTACAACTAATTTTCCTTCCACCAAAAAATGATCAGACATACCGTTAGCCATACCCCTAAACACGTGCACGTCTTTCAATCTTCCAAACATTCTTTTAGTTATCAACACATAATCCATTAATGCCCTTTCTACTACTCTTCCATTTGCCACTCTTACCCATGTATACTTATTTTTATCTTTCTTTTTAAAAAAGCTAGCACTTATTACCATCTCTTGTTCAACACACATATCTACCAGTCTCTCACCACTCTCATTTTCACCTGGTACGCCATATTTCCCAATGACACCTTCTACCTCTCCAGCACCCACTCTAGCATTTAAGTCACCCATAACAACTACATAATTCCTTCTACCCAGTCCTTCTACACACCTAGTTAATTCATTCCAGAACTCATTCCGCTCTTCTTCACTTTTCTCACTACCTGGCCCATACGCACTGACAAACGCCCAACATTCCCTACCCAACCTAACCCTTACCCACATTAACCTAGATGATATCTCCTTCCATTCCACTACTTTACCTGTCATCCATTCACTCAACAATAAAGCCACACCCTCTCTCGCTCTTCCCCTTTCAATCCCAGACACTCTACCAGACATTTCACCAAACATCACTTCACCCTTTCCTTTCATCTTTGTCTCACACAAGGCCAATACATCCATCCTTCTACTTCTAAACATACTTCCAATCTCACATCTTTTACTCTCTATCGTACTACATCCACGCACATTCAAACACCCCAAAACTAGAGTGCGGGGAGCAGTCACTCTCCCCCCAGCTCCATCTCTTTGTTGCTGTCTCACAGGATACTTTTACAGGAGAGGGGGTTCCCAGCCCCCTCGTCCCATCCCTTTTAGTCGCCTCTTACGACACGCAGGGATAACGTTGGCGCTATTCTAATTGTTTTATGCCCCCGCGGCCACAGGGGGCATATTATTATTTATTATTATTATTATTATTTATTATTCATTATAATTATTTTCTATCTAATATTCATTATTATTTATTATTATTCATTATTTATTATTGTTTGCTACAATACAAACGTAGTTGAAGAGAGCAGGATGCTGTAAGCACAAAGGCTGCAGTAGGGAAAAATATCCCACTGAAGATAGAGAATAAGAAAATAATAAAATACAAGAGAAGTAATGAATAATTGAAGTAAAATATTTTAAGAACACTATCAACATTAGAATACTTTTATAGATAAACCATGAGAGACCATTATGTCAGCCTGTTCAACATAAAAACATTCGCTGCAAGTTTGAACTTCTGAAGTTCCACCGATTCAATTTTTGGATTAACATTCCACAATCGACCACAGCTGGAATAAAACTTCTAGAAAACTGCTTTAATAAATCTATTTTCATTATTTCCTTTAAATGAATATTGAAAATAATGCCTTATCAATATTATTCGAAGATATCTATAAAATCTTATGATTAATTTTTTATATTGGGAAAATATTACATAAAATATTCTTATCTGAAAAACCATAATCAAGATATTGGTCACATCCTTTACTGACGTGGTTGCTGTCAGCATTAGGTGTTC
>NC_090727.1:102059189-102071689 GCF_036898095.1 Palaemon carinicauda | reverse complement strand
TTACCTCATTAATTATATCTTCTTTCAATGATATTTCATCATCCATTGCATACTCTTCTCATCATCTCTGTCTTTCTTCCATTTATCTTGAGCCCAACCTCGTGTGATCTTTCATGCATTTTGGTAAGCAAGCATTGCAAATCTTGGGTATTCTGCTAACAAAGACGGCATCTTCAGTATAGTCTATGCTAAATTCCTATCGCTAATCCAGTCCAATCTTTCTCCACCATCTCTGACTGTTCTACTCATTACAAAATCCATGAGGAGAATAAACAACATAAGTGACAACACATTCCCTTGGAGTACTCTGTTGTTCACTGGAAATTCATTTGAAAAGACTCTATTATAATTAACTTTGCACTTGCTATGCTTATGAACAGACTTAATCAAATTTACGGGGCAACCATGAGTAATTTTGGTAAATTAGTTGAATAGTGTTTATTGCAACCATCAGGGAACTGAAGAGTTATAACTATTTTGTTTTCAGTGATCTATGTGCTATATGAAATGATAGCCTTAGAAAAGATGGTTATTTGATAAGTTTCAGCATAAAAACATAAATGATTTATACCACCATAATTCATCATCACATTTGAAGACTTACAACTTCTCTAACGCCTCACTAGATTCACCTTCAATAATGATGACAATAAAGAAAAAATGGAGTGAATCTCTCTTTGACAGAAGACCCCTTTCTCGAAAGCAACCATAACTCGAGTTTGGTACTAACAAAAGTTCTTTCCATTTTCGCTCCTTAATATTAAGAGATGGAATTTTTTAGAGGAGCATTGAGAGGTCAGTGCATCTCAAGTGGACCACTGTAGACATTGATAAAAGGTCTTTTCTGTATTCTTTTCAGCTTAAACTCTATCTCCACTTCTGCTTCCTATTTTCAATCTTGCTTTCCAACATCTCCTTTAATTCACTTTCTACAAAGGAGATTTCCCCCTTCTGCTGATCCAAATTCTAACTGAAATTCCCCCCCCCCAAAAAAAAAAACTCGGAGTATAGTATTTCAACTTGTGATTATTATCAGGTCTAAGCTTATTTATGCCGTTAGTTCAGCCAAAGAATTCAGATTAAGCTTAGGTCACGCCAATCCCCTCACTGTATTCAGACCTTTTCTCTGTATACGGAATATCGCTCTTTTATTGCAGGAGTCCCTACATTATGTCAGCCTCTATAACCAACCTTCTAACTGTTTCCGGTTCCGCCAGAGAAATCGCGAATAGAGTTTTAGAAATTTAAGGAAGATGCGATGAAGAAGCTTTAGACTTTTGTTTGTTCACATTCTTTGAGGGACTTTGAATAGAGAGAATTAATGGAAAGGGTAAGGATAGCAACATTCGAATTAGACGACCAGGAAAAGGCCAGGATAGTTGTCAACCAGCAAGGGTTGAAGGGAGTGATCGAGAGGTTTAAAGCAAGAAGTAGTTCATATTATAATCAATACATAACAGTATATCATTTATTACGTACTCGTTGATGTAGGAATTTATCGTGATTTTTACAGAACGGAAGCTGTACAGAATCCGTCGCAAACGAAGAGATGTTGAGGGATAAAGCATACTGTACTTTGTGCTTTGTGAGGGAATGCTTTCTCACTTGTATATGCACAAGACCTATAATGATCCCTCAATTTTGTTGTAAACACTTGAATTTGCTTGAATTAGTATATTTTTGTTATCTCCTTTGAATAAATATTGAAATTAATACCTTATCGATATTTTATCAAAGATGTCTATAAGGTACTCTGATTATTTCTCAACTCCGAAAAATATTATAAAGAATATATAAAGGTGTCTGGTTTTAGTTCCAGTTCCATCAGAATAGATACTCAAAAAAACGAAGCTGGGCAACCCCCCCCCCCCCCCGTGGTGCCCTACCACAGTAGTGGCCTCCCCAGTAAACAGCTTAAACTCACGGTCCCTGGCGGGGATCGATATGTTGCCAGGCGAATGTTTGGCAAATACGTTACCACTGTATTAGCGAAGCTTTTGATGAGAGCATTTACTTATGTGTCTACTATTGAATGTTTTTAACGTTGTTCGGTGGACAAGCAATAATAAGCTAATTGTTATATATATATAAACCATTGTGGCATTTAATACCGAATTCTACTTTTGGAAATGCATATCAACTGGAAATTCATTCATAATAAATGGTTCTGGCTGGACAAAGATTCGAACCTATGCCATGGGCTGAAGCAATGCCTGCAGGAACGACGTTATCACTCGATTGTTGGTAATGTTGTTACTAGAAGCATATTTCCGGCTAAAGGCATAGGTTCGAATCTTTGCCCATACAGAAGCATTAATTTTAAATGAATTTCCAGTGGATATACATTCCCATAGGTAAATTTGGCAGTATATGCCATTGTGGTAGATGTTTACATTGATTAAAATCACAATTGTTAGTGATATATATATATATATATATATATATATATATATATATGTGTGTGTGTGTGTGTGTGTGTGTGTGTGTTTGTGTGTGTGTTCGTGTTTATGTAGGTGTGTGACTGTCTCACGCACACACTATTATCTTCAGATGCTTAATATCTAGCCTCAGAGAGTCTCTAGCCTCTATTTTAATGAACATTACCTCCAGCATCAGAGGCTCTTTAACGTCTATTTTGAAGTGCCTTAATTTTAGCATTAAAGACTCTTTGACCCCCTGTTTTGACACACCTTACCTTATGAAAAGAGGCTTTTTGGCTTCTATTTAGTGGTTCCTCACTTTTAGCATTATAGGTTCTATGATATCTATTATGACGCACCTTATCTGTTTTGATTCGAATTACCTATAGTATTAAAGCCTCTTTGGCCTCTATTTTCTGGCACTTACCTCTAGCATTAAGGGCTCTCTGACCTCTAGTTTGAGACTCTTTAACCAATATTTTGTGGTACTATAGTTTTAGCATTAGAGGTTCCTTGACCTCTATTTTGAGGTGACTTACATCTAGCATTAGAGTTTCTTTTATCATTAGAGGCATTTTGACCTCTTATTTCGAGTCGCTGACCTCTATATAGAGGTTCTTTTTTTCTAGTATTGAAGGCTCTTTAACCTGTATTTAGTAGCTCATTACCACTAGCATTAGAGGACCTCTTATATCTATTTTTGAAGTGACATACGTCTAGTATTAGAGGTTCTTTGACATCTATTTTCAGATGCCATACTTCTAGTATTAGAGGCTCTTTGGCCTCTATATTGAAGTTATTTACCCCTAGTAATAGAGGCTTTTTGACCTTTATTTATTATATCTTTACCTTTAGCATTAGAGGGTCTTTGACATCTATTTTCGAAGTGCCACACTTTTAGCATTAGAGGTTCTTTGACTTCTATTTTTAGGTGCCATTTCTCTGGTATTAGATGCTCCTTGACTTCTATATGGAAGCTCCATACTTCCATTATTAGAAGGTCTATGATATCTATTTTTGAAGTACCCTACTTTCAGCATTAGAGGATCCTTGACATCCATTTACAGGTGCCATACTTTAAGTATCGGAGGCTTTGCTTCGACCTCTGGTTGAAGGTGCCATACTTCTAGTATTAGATGCTCTTTGACCTCTATATTGAAATTCCTTACCTCTAGTATCAGAGGTTCATTGGCCTCTTTTTAGTAGATTTTTATTTCTAGCATTGGAGCGTCTTTGACACCTAATTTTGAAGTTCCATACTTTTACCATTAGAAGTTCTTTGACCTCTATTTTGAGGTGTTTTATTTCTAGCATTGGAGCGTCTTTGACACCTAATTTTGAAGTTCCATACTTTTACCATTAGAAGTTCTTTGACCTCTATTTTGAGGTGTTTTATTTCTAGCATTGGAGCGTCTTTGACACCTAATTTTGAAGTTCCATACTTTTACCATTAGAAGTTCTTTGACCTCTATTTTGAGGTGCCATATCTCTAGTATTAAAAGCTCATTGACGTCAATATTGAGGTTCCTTACCTTTAGCATTAGAGCCTTTTGACCTTTATTTTGTAGTGCCATACCTCGAGCATTAGGTAAACTTTGAACTTTATTATGAGTTGACATATTTCTTGCATTTGAATTATCCTTTTTTGGCATAATTGTCGTGGCTTTTTTTACTTGGCTTCATCTATACAATTAGGGCAAAGTCATTTCCATTTTTTTTATAACTATCTCTGATTTTGGGGCCTATAAAGACACTTCTTGTTGTATAACCTTTTACAGCATTCACATTCTATCTACCCTCCCCCCACCAGAGATCTACATAAAAGGCAACTATCTTTAACTTGTGTTCCTTCATGAGGGTAACTGAAGGAATTTAAGCTAGGACACAGCTCACTATAAATATTGTCATGTATGAGGCCTTTGTCCTGAACTGGACAAGAAACTGTCTACTTGTTGCTTGTTCTACTTGTTTTTTGTTTAGATATTTTCTTCTCCATTAACATTTTGATATTTTTTTTCTTCTTCGTTACTTTAAAGACATTTTTGGTTGTAAAAATTCAAGATCAAACCTCCTGCCAAATCTAGAATGGGAATAGCGTTGAAAAGTCCCGCTTTGCACCAGTTAGTAGATTTAGATGAACATTCCCTCTCACACATTCTCTTGATATAATAACCTCACAATCTGGTAGAATCTCATCCTTGTGTATATTGACAAGATGATGGCCGGGAATGAGTACAGAGAAGAGTCCACCGAGGGAATATGACTAGAATGTATGTATAAGATTACCTTGCCTTATGCAAGACACGGCCTCTACCGTTGGCAGCCCGTAATGACGACTAGAAGGAAATTGCAGGGTATCTTAGAATTCATAGTTTGCAGATAAGAAATTGGAAAGTATTATGTTAATTTAAATGAAGTACTGCATTAATGTCATTTGCAATGTTGATATTTGTAGACAATTATTACTTTTGACTTTGATTTAGATAATATTTTGATTATTCAACCAAAATTATAGCATAATGAGAGCTTTAGAATAATTTTAGAACAAAAGTCATTCTCGGGAGATGTGCCATATTGAGGCATAGAACGGTCTTCCATCGGTTGCCTTCAAAACCCGCAGACTCGAAGGATTTGAGCTTCTCTCTGATTGGATCTCTTTTGAAACTAAAGTTACTTTAATAAATCTTTTTTCATAATTACCTTCAAATGAATATTGAAAATAATACCTTATCACTACTATTCAAAGATATCTATAAAATCTTATGATTAATTTTTTTTATTAGGAAAATATTACATAAAATATTCCTATCTGAAAAACCATAATCAAGATATTGGTCACATCCTTTACTGACGTGGTTGCTGTCAGCATTAGGTGATCTTGGACCACTTAATATCTTTGAAAGTACTAGTTCTTACCGAGAGCTAGTGCTTAATATGGTTACGGTACAATTGAAATAAAATAAAACATATAAATTAGTGGCAGCAATATTTCAATCAGCATAGCCAAATATAGGGATTATCCCCACTTGTTGCAAGTCTGAACTGAGGCCCATTGTTTCTGCTTGTTTTGTAACTATTCTAAGCTATTAATGGTCTTAATCCTGAATCCTGTGTTCTTGTATGGTTGTCAGACATGGGTTCTGACAGAAAAATTAAAGTCTAAAATTCAGACGACTGAAATGCGTGTCCTACGTCTAATCTTTAGAGCAACGACGAGATAGCTGTGAAATACCACCATAAGGGAAGCCTTGGGAGTAAAACAAGTAATTTTACAAATGGGAAGATGCCAGTTGAGATAGTTGGGCCACAAATATCAATGCATGAATATAATCGGGATGTACACGGAATTGTGGAATGGATTCTTGAAGGTAGAAGACGTCTGGGATGATTGAGATGGAAGGATGGCACCAATAAGACTTGAAAGATGCCACGTGGAATGCAATGACGCTATGTATGTAATATGTCAGGCCCTTATGGAATGGGGACGAACAATAGTTAATTTCTCAATTGACAGACAGGATTCCGACGGGATTTTGGGGTAACTTATCCTTTTAATTTCGGTCTCGTGTCCTGGTGAAACACTTAAAGTCTGTTCTAAGTACGTATATTCATTAATAGTCTATAGAGGCTCATCCATAATCCTTTGTTTATATTTCTCTCTTCATATTAATTGAACACTATCTTAGTTTAAACATACTCTTTTTGTGTCCTGTAGAAATCTTATGTCATCTGTGAATCTTATATATATATATATATATATATATATATATATATATATATATATATATATATATATATATATATATATATATATATATATATACACTTGTGTGTGCACATATCAACCATAAATAGCATTTAATACAGAAATCAACCTCGGGAATATATATTTATTTGAAATTCAGATTCAATCCAAAAGCATACACACACTCACACACACACACTATATATATATATATATATATATATATATATATATATATATATATATATATATATATATATACATATGTATATATATATATATGCATATATATACATATATATATATATATATATAAATATATATATATATATATATATATATATATACAGTATATATATATATATATATATATGAATATATATGTATATATATGTGCATATTTATTGGCTATATGTTGTATATATGTGTATGTATATATACTTATATATAACACAAAACTTCTTCCGTAAGACCACCTAGCCAGTAATGGGTAGCATACTCAACCCTAATGATTTGCCGAGATTAGTTTATGCGTGTGTGTGTGTATATATATATATATATATATATATATATATATATATATATATATATATATATATATATATATATATATATATATATATATATATATATATATATATATATATATATATATATATATATATATATATATATAATGTATACGTAATTTTGT
The DNA here is from genome assembly GCF_036898095.1 of Palaemon carinicauda. Classification (NCBI taxonomy): domain Eukaryota; kingdom Metazoa; phylum Arthropoda; class Malacostraca; order Decapoda; family Palaemonidae; genus Palaemon; species Palaemon carinicauda. The sequence goes on along the minus strand of NC_090727.1, from coordinate 102,064,830 downwards.
ATTAACATTTGCTATACTGAAAAGGGTAGGTTCTTTGCTCTATAATTCCTAGTTTGAAGGAAGGTGATCTTAAAAGTACTTAGCGCAAATGTTACTTTTTATGGATTTCTCACTTATGTAATAAAGATGACTCTAATGCATTTTCCTCTTGGAATTGTTTTAGGTCATCTAATAAGAACACAAACAGCTGTAAGAATTTTTTGGCAAACAGCACAAAACAGAGAAGGTAATTGTTAAATGAGAAGAAAAGGCAGACATGTTCTGCTTTAACCTTCACCGTAATCAATATTTCTCACTTTGGAGGGTATACTGATTAAGGAAATCTAATCTAGTCAACAGTATCAATAATCTATATGAGAAAATTGGGAAAATATAATTCATGACGACTCTCCTCATGTAAATGGAAGGAATGATTGTGTAATAATAATAATAAGTATTTACTTTCACGCAATATCTCGAATAGGATTCATATGCTTTAGTGAGACGGTGAATCGTTAAATACTTATAACCTGTTCAACTACTTTTTCTCAAAAAGGTTATTGTTACTGTTGACTAGATTAGATTTCCTTAATCAGTGTGCCATCTAAAGTGAGAAACATTGATTACGGTGAAGGTGAAAGCAGATCGTGTATGTCTGTTCTTCTCATTTAAGTTTTGCATTATCTTCGGAGGAAGAGATGCAGCAAATTAAGACCTGACACCAATACGTAAAGTATTTTAGTCATCAGGCCGGGATAGTCTTTTTGATGTTGGTATTAAAATAGTTGTCCGAAATGTTTCCACGTTTCTCTTTTCATTACTTATCTCTCGGAATTTCATATCGAAAGAGCGATTTCACAAATGAATGATAGAATAGTCATCTAACAATTTTCCTTTTCGTTCATTCGATAAAGGAAGGCCTTTGGATTTATGAGTATCGTATGTTTGATACACTGCCCTTCTCTGTCTCCCTGCCATGGAAAATAAAACAGTAGTCATTCAGCGAATTAGATTTGGCAACTATTTGCAGAAATTTGTCGGAATTTCATTATTTATTACAGTAAAAATAAACATTTAATTATTAGAGCTTGGTTAAAAGTATTTATTATACTGCACATGCCGTAACTTGCCAGGCTAGAGTTGAAGCAATAGACGAAACCTATTTAAATTGGCCAAGCATCTAATTGCATCCTGAATTAGAATGTTAATCTTGCGTGCTATTCGAACCTAAGCTCCGTGTCCCTAAGTAATTGCCTCTATGTTGCAGTCTCTTGCCTCTACTACTGTACAATTAAGGGAAAGAATATTTTAGTACATGGCTCTGAAATGTTGTTTTTGTTTACAAAGTCGACCTTTTAGTCCTTTGCGCTTAGGTTTGTTGTTAACCATTGAGAATTCAAATGAAATTATGCCTTGTATTTGCATAGCGGCCATTGCGTTCTATTTGGCGAGATTCTCTTGTGATTTTATATTGTAGAGCTGTTTTTCCCTCTCATGATCCTACAGTAATTGAAGAAAGTATATATATTTTTCATATTGGGTAACAGTATTTTAATATAACATATAGTTCTAAAGAAATGTGTTAGCAATGGGAAAATAATAACTATAACATAACCTCGTAGAACCTGTCTTTAGATGAGCATACATTCATTTTATGGATCAACACTTGCGAAGAAAAAATGCACTTCAAATGGTTCATAAGTTTTGTGTTATGTTTCAAACCTTTTATTTTTCTTCTAGGGATATATTCTTTGACAGTTTTATCCTAATGTTAAATAATTGTATAAACGTATTTGATCAATGATAAATGTTTCTAAAAACATAATCCCCTGTCTTTTTTAAATCATAATTTCTTGTATATACAACAAAAACACCATTTTATAGCAAAAAGAGACAAGTGATCTTTGCAGACATAGATGAGAAACTTTTACTGACTCTTATCCATTTTTATATCCTTTTATATCTGGAGCTAATAAAAAGGATAAAATCTATCTCACATTAAAACGAAAACCAGAAAACTTTTGACTTTTTCTCATTTACATCATATATATATATATATATATATATATATATATATATATATATATATATATATATATATATATATATATATATATATATATATATCTTGAGCCTTTAAATCAATACTTCTCCATTCATCATCTCCCACTTCACGCTTCATAGTCCTCAGCCATGTAGGGCTGGGTATTCCAACTCTTCTATTGCCTTGTGGAGCCAAGTTGAACATTTGGTGAACTAATCTTTCTTGGGGAGTGCGAAGAGCATGCCCAAACCATCTCCATCTTCCCCTCATCATGATCTCATCCACATATGGCACTCGAGTAAGCTCTCTTATAGTTTCATTTCTAATCCTGTCCCTGGTTCTGTAGGAAAGCTTAATTCTCATAAAAGGATAGGTACCTATAGAACTGAGGAGCATTAAAACAAATGGGATTTATAAGTGTGAGTGGAGGACCTATAAATGCTACAACTAGTTTGAAAGCAAATGGACGTAGCTCTTCCATTCAAATGCTGTCAGTGAGGCTTTACAGTAGAGGCTGAAAGGGCATTAGTGCCACGGTGCAGATGATCCTCTCATTTGGCTTAAAGCCCATTTCATTGGTTCGTTCACTCTATTTGTGACAGCTGGATCAGGCTGTGATTAGGAGTTTGCTCTGTGATGCCTATTGAATCTAGATATATGATAAACATAAAGGGAGGGAGAGAGAGAGAGAGAGAGAGAGAGAGAGAGAGAGAGAGAGAGAGAGAGAGAGAGAGATTGGTATCTGTATATGAATGCAGTAAACTATTAGCTTGTATCTTATTACTTTGTAGTGTTAGTAAATGAATAAAGTCCTTTGCTGTAATTTTATTACAAAAGTAACTGTACATCTGTTGCAAAAAAAAAAAAAAAAAAAAAAAAAAACATTCCTTTTATTTTTCGGATATATGATTTTTTTAGCACTTTTGGAAACTTGTGCAATCGCGTAACTGTATTATGATCAAAAGTGATTGAATGTGGAACTCTAAGCTCACTAAGGTTGAATAAATGAAATAGATAAATAGGGAGGGAAGTTAAGGCGTTAAGTATGACTTAAGGAAGTGTTAAGGCCACCTATAGAAAAATTAGATTTACGACCAGCAAAAGCATAACACAGAAAAATGTCAGGGTCAATACATCATTTAAATTAGATTACCGCCTCATAAATCTACTTTTCCTGGGAAGGGGGCCTCAAAGGGTTTTATGGCCAAGGACGTCCTATGGATGTGGTAGCCATAGCAACATAAGTACCAATTTCCGAGGGTTAATTAAAGATGGTCATTATAATTGATTGATTAATTTGAAGTTTTGTGGGATCCTGACATCAAAGGTCATTGACGCCGAATGGTTGCTATAAATAAGCACTTTTGTCTGCTCCTGACATTTTCGTCCTCTGCTCCGAGGAAGTATTTCTCCTCTTGGATATTTTTCGTGTGAGTAGATTACAAATCGGCAAATTCTTGGAAACTTAGTCATTAACGAACAGTATTTTGGTGTAGTTAGGTTTTATATTGCAGCGAAACTAATCTTATGATTACGACGTTATTAATCTTATGCATTAACCCAATTCAGCTAAAAGACGTTTTTAATTACTTTCATTTTCATCAACTGTTGCTAAAAAACCTATTGTAATTTTTGAAGAATATAGCAATATGACAAAAAATCAGGGGCCTATGATAATTTTTTTTAAGCTAACCCTATTTCTTATTTTCTCCTCTTACATGAGGACACCAAGTGGTTTTTTTTTTTTATAACAGGAAATCAGAACATCAAGAAAATTCTTCAGAAACTTACAGTGATGAAATTTTGAACATAAAGATGTTTTAACGATTTCCTTTCTTCTTTTCTCCCTTCATCAAGAATTTTCGCTGTATTGAGCACTACTGCTTTTTTTCAAAGGCAACTTCAGGAGAAGCTAAATTAAGTTTTGGATGTTTGCCGAGCGGGATTTTAACCAAGAAACAAAGATAAACTAGAGGGGAACTCATTAGAGCGTAGACCTCTGCCTCGGCAGTTTATTTCTCGACCTTTTGCTCGAGTTTGACCTTGACCTTTGACTATTAGATGTATTATTTGGCGTGGATTTTCATACACTCAAATATAAAACAAGTTTGGAGTCTGTGACAACGATGTCCAACTTATGGCTGATTACGCGACGTAAATTGGACATTTTGCTTAACCGTGACGTTGACCTTTGACCTTGATCTTCAAATATATAATCATTTCCAGCTTTTTACTTAGCAGATAATCCCTGTAAGTTTCATTACTCTACGATTAAAATTGTGGCCAGGGAGCTATTCACAAACAAACACACACACAAACAAACACAAACAGGGGCAAAACATAACCTCCTTTCAACTTCTTTGGCGGAGGTAATAAATCAAAAAGAACAAATTTCATCGCTTTTATGTATCATCAAATCCTTTCTTTTGTTTTATGCGACACAGACTATAATTCAAGGGATTCGAACGCGGTCACGGTTCGGTGATCGCTGGATTATATATATATATATATATATATATATATATATATATATATATATATATATATATATATATATATGATGGCTGGATTACATATATATATATATATATATATATATATATATATATGTATATATATATATATATATATATATATATATATATATATATATACATATATATATATATATATATATATATATATATATATATATATATATATATATATATATATATATGTATATATATATATATATATATATATATATATATATACATATATATATATATATATATATATATATATATATATATATCATCATCATCATCAAAGAAGGTGGCGGCAGCCAGTAATTTACATTTCTCAAAGTGGACAGGGAAATAGGCAGTTCTAAAATTCCATTTATTATATATCCCGACGTTTCGTGATCGTCATTCTATGTCAGATATGTTGATGACACCTTCGCTTTATTCAGAAATGAATTCTGCGCTGACTCCTTCATGGAATTTGCTAATTCACAGCACAATGATATAAAGTTCACAATAGAAAAGGAGGAAGGAAATAAATTACATTTTTTAGATGTGTTAGTATCTAGAGAGAGAGAGAAGGTTTTAATACCACGGTTTTTAGAAAAAAAAACTTTTACTGGATTAGGTTCGAATTTTTATAGCTCTTGTTTTTACAATTAAGTATCTGTAATTCTATCCGCTGCCAAAGTTATCAGCATCTTACCTTCAAAAACATTATTATTTTCTATTTGGTTTAGAAAAACCCAAAAACTTTATTTTATAGGAAATGTAAAACTCCTGAAATGATTGAATTAAGCAAAGCAAGAGAATCAAACAAAACAGCTATATCAGTAACCATGTTTAAAGGTTTAATGGTGACTCATGAATGGCAGAGACAAGGGACGGTGACAACGCCCTAGCAGGAAAATGATCAAAAGACTGACCTTATGCACAAATGATCAGCGCCCAAGCTTCGTCTCAAATAAGCCCAGACCAGGGAGGCCAGACAATGGCTGCTGATGACTCAGCAAGTAGACCTATAGGCTTCCCCAAACCACTATCCGTAGCTTACAAGGATGGTGAGGTTGCAGACACTACAAGAAACTATCGAGATTGAACGTTTCTCGAA